>NW_012101898.1:1942527-2019999 GCF_000951045.1 Mandrillus leucophaeus | reverse complement strand
GAGAGTGCAGTGACTACAGGACTTTGCATTGGAACACAGTGCTGTCCTGTGATAGTGGAAAGCAAAACTAGGCAGAACTCAGCCTGTGTCCACAGAGGGAGCAGTTAGACCAGCCCTAGCCAGAGGGGAATCGCCCATCCCAATGGTGAGAACCTGAGTTCCAACAAGCCTTGCTGGGGTTCTAAATCAACCTGAAACGCAGTCTAGGTCATCAGAGCTGCAAATCCTGGGCAAGTCCAGGTGCTGTGCTGGGCTCAGAGTCATTGGAGTTGGGGAGCATGCAACCTAGGGAGATACCAGTTGGGGCAGCCAAGGGAGAGGTTGTGCCACCCCTCCCTACCCCAGCTCCAGGCAGCTCAGCTCAAAGCTCTGGGAGAGATTCCTTTTTATTTATTTTTTTCTTGAGGTGAGGAGAGGGAAAGGTAAAGAGGATTTTGTCTTGCAACTTGGATATCATCTCAGCCACAGTAGGATGGGGCACCCAACAGAGTCCTGAGGCCCCCATTCAAGGCCCTGGCTTCTGGGCAAAATTTCTAGATATACCCTGGGCCAGAAGGGAACCCACTGCTTTGAAGGGAAGAGCCCAGTCCTGGCAGGATTCATCACTTGCTGACGAGAGAGAGAGAGCGCCCTTGAGCCCTGAATAATCAACAGTAGCCCCCAGACAGTACTCACTGTGGGCCCTGGGTGAGACTCAGAAACATCCTGGCTTCAGGTGTGACTCAGCACATTTCCAGCCATGGTGTCTATGGAAGGGACTCCTTCTGTTTGAAAAAGGAGAGTGAAGAGTAAAGGGGACATTGTCTTGTGCTTCAGGTACCAGCTCAACCACAGTGGGATGGAGCACCAAGTAGGCTGTCAGGGTCCCCAGTTCCAGAAGTTGACTCTCAGCATTTCTGGACTGCCCTGGGATAGCAAGGAGCCCACTGTCCTGAAGGAAGAGTCCCAGGCCTGACAGCATTCACCACAAGCTGCCTAAAGAGCCCTTAGCCTTGAATGAACATTGGCAGTAGCCAGGCAATATTCACCACAGGCCTGGGTTGGCGGTGGCCACAGGGAGAGTCCTTTGCATGCAGAAAGCGGAGGGGAGGAGTGGGAAAGACTTTGTCTTTCGGTTTAGGTGCCAGCTCAGCCATTGTAGAATAGAGGACTGGGTAGATTCCTAAGGTTTCTGACTCCAGGCCTTGGCTCCTGAATGGCGTCTCTGGACCTGCCTGAGACTCAGGTGATCTTGCCACCCTGAAGGGAAGGACAGAAGCCTAAGCTTGCTTTGTCATCTTCTGACTGTAGAGCCCTAGGGCCTTGAGTGAATATTGGTGGTAGCTGGGCAGTGATTACACCAGTCCTAGGTGAAATCAAGCACTGTGGTGGCTTCAGGTCTGACCCAGCACACTCCCAATAGTGGTGGCCACAGAGGTGCCCGTGTCACCTTTCCCAGTTTCAGGCAGCTCAGCACAGAGAGAGACTTTGTCTGGAGAAAGTTAGGGAAAAGAACAGAAGTCTCTGCCTGGTAATCCAGAGAATTTTTCTGGATCTTATCCAAGACCACAAAGGCGGTACCTCTATGAGTCTGCAATAACCACAACGTTATTAGGCTTGGGGTGCCCCCTAATGCAGATATGGCTACATGACCAAAAGCTTAGATCACAACACCTGAGTCCCTTCAAATATCTGGAAAGCCTTCCCAAGAACAATGAGTACAAACAAATGCGGGTTGTCAGGACTACAATAAATGCCGAACTCTTGAATGCCCAGACATTGACAAACATCCACAAACATCAAGACCTTCCAGGAAAACATGACCTGACTAAACGAACTTAATAAGGTATCAGTGACCAATCATGGAGAAACAGATTATGTGATCTTTCAGACAGAGAATTCAAAATAGCTGTTTTGAGGAAACTCAATGAAGCTCAAGATAACACAGCAGAGGAATTCAGAATTCCATCAGATAAACCTAACAAAGAGACTGAAATAATTACAAAGAATCAAGCAGAAATTCTGGAGTTGAAAATTGCAATTCATATACCAAAGGATGCCTGAGTCTCTTAACAGTAGAATTGATCAAATGGAAGAAATAATTAGGTGAACTTGAAGACAGGCTATTTGAAAATACACAGTCAGAGAAGACAAAAGAAAGCAGAGTAAGAAAGAATGCAGCATACCTGAAAGATCTAGAAAATAACCTCCAAGAGCAAATCTAAGGGTTATTGGTCTTAAAGAGGAGGTAGAAAAAGAGATAGGGATAGAAAGTTTTGTTCGAAAGGATAATAACAGAAGATTTTGCAAATGTACAGAAATATATCAACATTCAAGTACAAGAAGACTATAGAACATCAAGAGATTTAACCCAAAGAGGGCTACGTAAAGACATTTAATAATCAAGCACTCAAAAGTCAAGGGTAAAGAAAGGATCCAAAAGCAGCTGGTGAAAATAAATAACATTTCATAGAGCTCTAATACATTTGGTAGCAGACTTTCTAGTGGAAATCATAGAAGCCAGGAGAGAGTGGCATGACACATTTAAAGTGCTAAAGGAAAAATCTTATATCCTAGAATAATATATCCAGTGAAAATATTCTTCAAGGATGAAAGAGACTTTCCCAGACAAATAAAAGCTGAGGGATTTCGTCAACACCAGACCTGTCCTATGAGAAATGCTAAAGGGAGTTCTTCAGTCTGAAAGAAAAGGATGTTAATGAGCAATAAGAAATCATCTGAAGGTACAAAACTCACTGCTAGTAGTAAATACACAGAAAAACACAGAATATTATAACACTGTAATTGTGGTGTGTAAATTACTTATATCTTAAGTATAAAGACTATAAGATTAACCAATCAAAATAAACTGCTACAAACAGTTTTCAAGAAATAGACATTACATACAATAAGTGTAAATAGAAACAAAAAAAAGTTAGAGAGGATGAAGTTTAAGTGTAGAGTTTTTATTACTTTTTGATTGCTTGTTTGTTTATGCAGTGTTGTTATTAGCTTAAAATAGTTGGTTCTAAGATAGTATTTGCAAGCCTTATGGTAACCTCAAATCAAAAAACATATGACAGATACACAAAAAAATGAAAATCAAGAAATTAAATCACACCACCAGACAAAATCACCTTCACTAAAAAAAAAGAAATGAAGGAAGAAAAGAAGGAAAAGAAGACCACAAGACAACCAGAAAAATAAAAAAGTGGCAGGAGTATATTCTTACTTATCAATAATGACATTGGTACATGGTAACATTAGTAAGTGGACTAAACTCTAATCAAAACACACAGAGTGGCTGAATGGATGAAAAATACAATACCCAATGACCTACTGTCTACAAGGAAAACACTTCATCTATAAAGATACACATAGACTGAAAATAAAGGGATGGAAAAAGATATTCCATGCAAGTGGAAACCAAAAAAGAGCAGAGGTAGCTATACTTATATCAGACAAAATAGACTTTAAGACAAAAACTGTAAGGAGACACAAAGGATATCATATAACAATAAAGGGGTCGATTCATAGGCGTATATAACAATTTTAAATACATATGTGCTCAACACTGGAACACCCAGCTATATAAAGCAAATATTATTAGAACTGAAGAGAGAGAGAGTTCCCAATACAATTATAGCTGGAGACTTCAATACCTGTCTTTTAGCATTAGATCTTCCAGACAAAACCAACAAAGAAACATTGGACTTAATCTACACTGTAGACCAAATGAACCTAGTAGACATTTACCAAACATTTTATCGAACAGCTGCAGAATACACAACCTTCTCCTCAGCACAAAGATCATTCTCAAGGATAGGCCACATATAAGGTCACAAAACAAGTCTTAAAACATTTAAAAAATTGAAATGATATCAAGCATCTTCTCTGACTACAATGATATAACACTATAAATCAGTAATGAGAAATTTTGGAAACTATACAAACACATGGAAATTAAACAATATGCTCCAGAATGGCTAGTGTGTCAATGAAGACATTAAGAAGGAAATTGAAAAATGTCTTGAAACAAATCATAATGGCAATATAACATACCAAAACCTATGGGATATAGCAAAAATAGTACTAAGAGGGAAGGAAAATTTATAGCTGTAAGTGCCTACATCAGGAAAGAAGAAAAACTTCAAATAAACAACCTAATGGTGCATCTTAAACAACTAGAAAAGCAAGGGCAAATCGAACTCAAAATTAGTAGAGTAAAAGAAATAATGAAGAGCAGAGCAGAAATAAATGAAATTGAAATAAAGAGAACAATAAAAAAGATAAAATTAAAAGTTGTTTTTTGTAAAGATTAACAAAATTGACAAACTTTTAGCCAGATGAAGGAAAAAAGAGAGAAGACCCAAATAAATAAAATCAGAGATGAAAAATGAGATATTACAACTGACACTTCAGAAATTCAAATGATCATTAGAGGCTACTGTGAGCAACTATATGCCAATAAGTGGGAAAACCTAGAAATAGATACATTCCTGGACACATACAACCTATTAAGATTGTACCATGAAGAAATTCAAAACCTGAACAGACTAATAATAACAAGATAGGAGCCATAATAAAAAGTCTCCCAGCAAAAAAAAACACAAAAAACAAAACAAAACCCTGGACCTGATGGTTTCACTGCAGAATATTAACAAACATTTAAATAACTAATACCAATACTACTCAGACTATTCTGGAAAATAGAGGAGGAAAGAATACTTTCAAACTCATTCTACGAGGCCACTTTTACCTTGATACCAAAACCAGACAAAGACACATCAGAAAAATAAACCTACATGCCAATATCTCCTATGAAAATTGATGCAAAACCCTTAGCAAAATATTAGCAAATCAAATTCAACAACACATTAAAAAGATAATTCATCATAATCAAGGATGATTTATCCCAGGGATGCAAGGATGGTTTAACGTATGCAACTAAATGAATGGTTTAACGTATGCAAATAAATCAATGAATGGTTTAACGTATGCAAATAAATCAATGAATCATATCAACAGAATGAAGAATAAAAACCATGTGATCATTTCAACTGATGCTGAAAAAACAGTTCATAAAATTAAACATCACTTCACGATAAATACCCTCAAAAATTGGTTGTAGAAGAATGTATCTCAACACAATACAAGCCATATATGACAAATGCACAGCTACCTTCACAATGAATGGAGAAAAGCTGGAGGCCTTTCCTTTATGGTCTGCAACATGACAAGGATGCCCATTCTCACCATTGTTATTCAGTATAGTACTAGAAGTCCTAGCTAGAACAATCAGACAAGAGAAAAAAATAAAGGGCAACCAAATTGGAAAGGAAGAAGCCAAATTATCCTTGTTTGCAGATGTTATCATGTTATATTTCTGAAAACCTAATGAGTCCACCAAAAAACTATTAGAACTGATAAATTCAGTAAAGTTGCAGGATACAAAATCAACATACAAAAATCAGTACCTTTTCTATATGCCAATAGTGAACAATCCAAAAAAGAAATCAAGAAAGCAATCACATTTACAATAGCTACAAATGAAATTAAATACCCAGAAATTAATGTAATGAAATAAGTGAAATATTTCTATAATTGGTTCAAGAAATTGAAGAGGACACACAAAAAGTGGAAAGATATTCCATATTCATAGATTGGAAGAATCAATATTGTTAAAATGTCCATACTAACCAAAGTAATCCACAGATTTAATGCCATCCCTATCAAAATACCAATGATGTGTCTCAGAGAAATAGAAAAAAAAGTCCTAAAATTTATATGGAACCACAAAAGACCCAGAATAGCCAGTTATCCTGAGCAAAAAGAACAAAACTGGAAGAATCACTTCACCTGATTTCAAATTATATTACAGAATTACAGTAACCAAGGCAGCATGGTACTGGTATAAAACAGACACATAAACCAATTAAACAGAGTAGAGAACCCGGAAACAAACACATACATTTACAATGACCTCATTTTGGACAAAGGCGCCAGGAACATACATTGGTGAAAGGATAATCTCTTCAGTAAACATGCTGGGAAAACTGGATATCCATCTGAAGAAGAACAATACTAGACCCCATCTTGCCATATAAAAAATCAAGTAAAAATGGATTAAAGACTTAAATTTAACACCCAGACTATGAAACTACTAAAAGAAAATATTGGGGAAACTCTCCAGGACATTGGAGTTGGGGCACAGATTTCTTGAGTAAAACTCCACAAGCACAGGCAACCAAAGCAAAAATGGACAAAGGGGATCATGTCAAGTTCAAAAGCTTCTGCACAGACAAGGAAACAATCAAGAAACTGAAGAGATAATTCATAGAATGGGAGAAAATATTTGCAAACTATCCATCTGACAAGGGATTAGTAACCAGAATATACAAGGAGCTCAAACAACTCTATAGGAAAAAAATCTAAAAATCCAATTCAAAAATGGGCAAAATATCCAAATAGATATTTCTCAAAAGAAGACATACAAGTGATAAACAGGTGTATGAAAAGGGGGTCAACATCACTGATCATCAGAGAAATGCAAATCAAAACTATAATGAGTTATTATCTTACTCTAGTTAAAATGGCTTATATCCAAAAGACAGGCAATAACAAATTCTGGCAAAGATGTGGAGAAAAGGAACCCTCATACATAGTTAGCGAGAATGTAAATTAGTACGACCATTGTGGAGAACAGTTTGGAGGTTCTTCGCTAGACTATAAATAGAACTTTTATATAATCCAGAAATCCCACTGCTAGGTATATACCCAAAAGAAATCAGTATATAAAAGAGATATCTGCACTTCCATGTTTATTGCAGCGCTATTCACAATAGCCAAGATTTGCAAGCAACCTGTTTCCACCAACAGAGTAATAGAAAAAGAAAGCATGATACGTAAGTGTAATGGTGTACTATTCAGCCATAAAAAAGAATGAGATCCTCTCATTTGCAACAACATAAATGGAACTAGAGGTCATTATGTTAAGTGAAATAAACCAGGCACAGAAAGACAAATAAGTTCTCACTTATTTATGGGAGCTAAAAATTAAAACAGCTGAAGTCATGGAAATAAAGAATAGAATGATGGTTACCAGAGACTGTGAAGGGTAGTGATGAGGGTGGGGGGAAGTGGGGCTTGTTAATGGGTACAAAAATATAATTAGATAGAATGAATAAGATCTAGCATTTGATAATACAACAGGGTGACTACAGTCAACAATAATTTATTGTATATTTTGAAATAACCAAAAAAAGGATTGGATTGTTTGTAATACAAAGAAAAAGTAATGTTTGAGTTGATGGATACCCTATTTACCTTGATGTGCTTATTATGCATTGTATGCCTATATCAAAATATGCACCGCATAAATATATATATTATGTACCCATAAAAATAGTTGTTTTTTTTTTTTTTAAAAAAAGAAGCAATTACTCAACATGTTTTCTCTACTACATTCAGTTGGTAGAGAGCTGGATTTCAGGGTAGCTGCTTTGCCAAGCAAGTATGACAAAGTATGAGTGCCAAGAGTTTTGAGGTCACTGGCCAAAGAAAACGGTAGTGACTGCTCAAGGAATGGGAGTTGGGTAAGGAGGAGAGAGAGGTCAGCAAGGAGGTGAGGGAGGAGGAAAGATCCAGTGACTGAGACTGCTGGAGGAGAAGTGTTTAAGGAACTAAGAGGCCGCGGGGTGACCAAGGATAGTACGGGAGTGGTCATGGGAGAGCAGCGCTGACCTAAGAAATCAAACTTGCTAGACACGTTGAAGGTGAGCTGACAGCTTCATGAAGGTCAGTGGGTGATACAATTTGATCACATGTGATTCAAAACTGAGAGGCTTTAGGGAGGAGAGAAGGAAATGAGGGGTTTTGTGAATACAATGAAAGAGCACAAATATGTGAGAGAGTGTCTGGGACCCAAGACCCAAGGTCTTTTAGCCGGTGAATCTGGGCTGAGACCTGAAGGACAGGAAGAAGCCAGCCATGTGCAGACTTCAGGTAGAACATTCCAGACAGAGAGAGTGCACTGGCTCCAGGGAGGGATGTGTTGGCATGTGTGGGGAACACAAGGATGGATAGATGGCGTGCTGGACGGGTAATGGACAAGGAGGCTCCTGATAGTAGATGCAGTTAGATGGGGGAGGAGAGAGATCATGCCTATGGGCCCGAGGAAGGAGTGTGGGGGCACTTTATTTGAATTAAAAAGGGAATCCAGTACAGGCTTCCGAGTGAGGGAATGATGTAATCTGGCTTTTTTTTTTTTTTTTTGAGACGGAGTTTCGCTCTGTGGCCCAGGCTGGAGTACAGCGGCACGATCTCAGCTCACTGCAACCTCTGCCTCCTGGCTTCAAGTGATTCTCCTGTCTCAGCCTCCCAAGTACCTGGGACTGCAGACATGCGCCACCATGCCAGGCTAGTTTTTGTATTTTTAGTAGAGACAGGGTTTCACCATGTTGGCCAGGCTCAAACCCTGACCTCAAGTGATACACCATCCTCAGCCTCCCGACCTCCCGACGTGCTGGGATTACAGGCGTAAGCCACCACGCCCCACCTGACCTGGTTTTGAATGGGTGACCCTGGCTGTTACATAGGAAACAAACTGTAGTAATATTTGGGAAAACCTCATCAGGAGGTCTGCTGAGGATCAAGACCCTGTGAGGCAGTGCTTGCTGGCAGTGCTTGCTGGGTGCCAGCCTTATTTCAATGAAACCCTTCAGCAACCCTAGGAGATTGGGAATATTATTTTCCCTGTTTTACTGATGAGATAACTGAGGCACATAGACTTGACTCAGTGAATAAGGGGTAGAGCCAGGATCCAAGAGTTGGCAGTGTGGGTCCAGCTTTGAGGCTCTTTGTATGAGCAAGAGATCTGGACAGCTCAGACAAGGCAGGAGGCAGGAGAGCTGGCAAGGAGCAGGTGGGGTTGGGATATGGTTTGCATATGAACACCGAGGTAGAGAGAGAAATGAAGGATACCTCCTAGATTTGGGGCCTGGGTGATGCATGGGGTTGAAGGTGAGGGCGTGCCATTTGCCAAGACGGGAAGAATGTTGAAAGGAGCAAATTTGGAGGAGGAAATGATAGGCTTTATGTTAAATTATGGTGTCTTCCAGAAATGTCAGTGGGTCCGTGGGGTAAGCAGTCGGATGCACTCCCTGAAGCTCTGGAGAGGCTGTGGCTGGAGACGTGGATTTGGGCTCCTTCCATGTGTAGGTGATGTTTAGACTCATGAAAGAAGAGTGCGTGGATGGGAGAGAAGAGAGCGTAGGATGGAGCCCGAGGCATGCCAGCATCAGTGATCAATGAGGAGGTGAGGAGCAGCCAGGGTGGTGGAGGAAACCAAGGGCAGATTCTGTGAGCTCCTGGCTGTGACACCCTCCTTCCCTCTCTGTATGCTTTAACCCTCTGCCACAGTCCTGTAGTTCAGAGGCTGGCCATTGGTCTGAGTCAGTCCTCCACTGTACGGGGTTGCCCAGGAATGGAAACCCAGGCCTGCATAGAGAAAGACACCAACCACCACAGTGCACAGTCTGGCCCACATTCGGAACACCTCCCTTACTTTGTATTCAGCTGACAGATGTGCACTTGGGACAAGAAAAGCTGAAGGGTAGATACTGATCTGTGATCATTGCCTTGTCAGCGGTTATGAGACCCATCCAACCGAGGTGACCTCTGGGATCCTTTGGGGTACTCAGAACTGCCCCAGGCGGGAATGACTGTAGAAAATCCTACTTCACTGCTGTTCTGTATTGATCACTCTGCCTCCTACCTTCTTCCAGCGTTTCTGTTTTGTTTTCCTAAAAAGGGCCTGAAGTCTGTTTAGTCTCGATCCTCAGCCAGCTTCAAATTGTTAAAAATATTCTAGACCCCTCTTTCCTACATGTTTTGGCTTCACATAGAAACTGATTTTGAATGTAAGGTAAGCATTTGTAAACATTTATTTAACATCTTTCTGCAATAAAAATATTAAACACCTACAGATTCAGGATTATCTAGGTTTGTTGGAGGTTTTCACTGGCGAAATTTAAATATTCCATTGTATTTCTTTTCTGCATGGATGACAATGATTTACTTTTAAAAATGCATTACAAGATCTTTGGCTTTGTGCTGTATTCCTGCATACAATTTAATTATTTTATTTGGAGACAATGAAGAATAAATCTGGAAGGCCAAGTAGCATCCTGGCTGTGAATAACTCAGCCCAGTGTGATCACAGAGCACCAGACAAAGAGAAATGCAATTCAGATAAAATGTTAATACAACGAAATGAAAACCTATTTCTCATCGCCTTAGGCCACCTATATGCACATTTGACACATTGATGCTTTTGTCTTCGGGTAATCTAGTCTATGTCCTTGTGGGACACGAAAACACAGTTTTAACGATATGCTCTAAATTTATTCCAGGGGCACTGATGTGAGAACTTGCGATAGAATGAGGTACTGGATCGTTTATTCTTGCATTAGGTCTTCCATTATTTTCATCTCTGTGTGTCTTGCTTGTGTTTCTGCCACCAGTATGAAGCATGTCTTTAGGACTTTCCGTGCCATCTGGTATCCATCAAGGGGAGAGTCCCAAACTGCACTGGAAGGCATCTTCCAGATGGTGGCGGGCGCTGGAGATCAGCACTGTGGGTGTGAGCTTCCCATGCCTGTGGAGAAGCAGCAATTGAATTGCTTATCGGGAATGAAGTTTCATGGATATACATATATTTTTTTGGACAGATCAGTGACTACCAATGTATGTATACAGATTTGACCAGCATTTTTTCACACCTAATTTGTGCTAGAGTTGTACTTGGCACTTAAAATATATTATTTTGATTAAATTATTTCACTTAATCCCATCCCAACCCAGGGTCATATGTTATTATCTGAGATTCAGGAATAAGCAATGAATTTGTCTCTCTTGAGACAAGAATAAGTGATAGTAAAAGTTCAATGTTGTTCTAAGTCTCACAATGAGTACTTAATTTTTTTTATGTAAATAACAATACTTGTACTATTTTTATTATTATAGAAGAGACATCTGCTCAGTGTAGAGAAATTTTAATGTTGTCATTTTGTTTCTGCCTCCTGGAGACAACCACTACTAACTCATTTATTTATTGAATTCCAGAGTTTTTCTAGGTAGGGGTGTGTGTGTGTGTGTGTGTGTGTGTGATTTTAACAGAACTGGGTTTATACTATAAATACATTTTATATTCTAAATTTGTACTCTTTATCACTTGATGTTGTATTGTGAGCACATTTTCATGGTGTCTTTTTTTTCATAGTTTATGTAACTAGTCTCATGGGCTGTGTGATGATTTATTTAACTCTTCCCTTGCTAGTGGTGGTGCAAGTGGTTTGTAGTTTCCTCATTTGGTTTTAAACAGGTGCTATAAACAATTTTATACATAAACCTTGGTCAAAATCTCTGGCTCTTTCTTTAGACATGGCTTCTAGAACTGAAATTGCTGGATCCTGTGCCGTGTTCTCTTGTTTGATATATCTGGAGAAATTGTTTTCCATCCAAAATGCTTCTCTGCTATAGGACAGAGTGTGAATGAGCTGACGTTTTCCAGTCTTTAAGGGTGGCAATGTTTGCATATATGCTTCTATGTGTAAGAGACCCACTCGTTAGTGAACACATCCTAATTCTTCTCAGATTTGTCATTTTCTGGTAGAAATTCCTCCTAGATCCAAGCTGTAAACTGACTGTGAGTCTTAGTTTGCTGAAAATGTGAATTTCAGTCTTCTAACTGGTTCCTATAGGTATTTAATATGATGTTGGGAGCGGCTCAAAAATACTAGCCAGAAATTATTTTAATACTGAAAGCCTCGATACTCCTAGGGTACTTCAATCTTAAAAATGCTAACATTGAAGAGTACTCTTAGAACGTTTTGTAGAACTGAGTGTCACAGATGTATCAGACGCCACCCAAAGTCACACAGGGTGGCAGAAAAGTAAGTGCCATGTTGATACACTTCTTGAAAATTTCAGATGCAGAAGTAATATAACCCTTCCCAGAATTAGGGGAAAACAAGTGTGAATTTTGCATTTTAGTTTTTAAAACATAAGTTTATCTCCTATAAATTTCAAATAATCTCTCTGTCTGCTGTAGTCTGACTGTTAAACACACAACCTTTTAATTTATTTTTGAATATCAAGCCTATTGAAATCTAGGAAGGATAAAGGTGTAGGAGGTCATTTCAATTTTCACTTCAATCTTTTGTGTCTTCTCCTTTATCCTCCCTAAATTGGGAAGTAATTAGATTCTTGCATTATTTTCCTTTCTGAATTTCTACAAACATTAACTTTTATTTTCCATATTGTTTTACTAGCTAAATGATGCTCTTTTGGATTGGTTAGGAGCACACAGCAATTCATTTGAAAATGGCTTGTTTTACGTTTATTTCCCACTTCTTTATTCCTGGCAGAGTCTAAGGCCTCATCCCGGGGTTTTGGTGTCTTTAATTCTTGGTTGGATGCTGGGTTGCGGCACTTGGCTCTACCCTCTCATTCCTTTGTTCTTCCGATTCTCGCTTTTGCGTTTCTTCCTATGGTGCCCCACGGCAGAGCAGGTTTGCAGATGCTGCTGCACATCTGGTTCATTTATAGACAGTAACTTCGTATGGTGTGTTTCCTTGTTCCCATTCATGGAGTCATAGAACAAATTCTAGCATTGCTGTTTTCTCTCATACATAATTTTTCTTTTCTTTTCTTTCTTTCTTTTTTCTTTTTTGAGATGGAGTCTCACTCTGTCACCCAAGCTGGAATGCAGTGGTGCAATCTCGGCTCACTGCAAGCCCTGCCTCTCAGGTTCAAGCAATTATCCTGCCTCAGCCTCCTGAGTAGCTGGGACTACAGGCACGCGCCAGTACGACCCGTTAATTTTTGCATTTTTAGTAGAGATGGAGTTTTACCATATTGGCCAGGATGGTCTCGATCTCTTGACCTTGTGATCCGCCTGCCTTGGCATCCCAAAGTGTTGGGTTTATAGGCATGAGCCACTGTTCATGGTCATACATAGTATTTCTAACAGCTTCCCCTTTTTTGCAGTTTTCTTGATTCTACGCCTTTAGTTTAATTAAAAATCCTTCAAAAGCAGTTCTCCAAAGGTTAAGCTTAAACAAAGTTTCAATATAGATGTTATTTTAGGAAAAGCAAAAAGTTAATTTATGCTGGTCCTTTCAGTAATTATCTTCTGTTTTTGCAATTTTGGATATATTTTTTTTCTCTGAATGGACTTCTTGGAGTCTTATGTATGTTATCTTGGTGTGTGTTTGTAGAAAAGAATTCTATGGAGAAATGGCAATGAGACATGGTTTTTCCTTTCTTTTTGATAGGAATTCTCCAAACAGAATTCTTTATGTTTCCAATTTAGGCAAATCTCATCCCAGTGGAATAATTTCCTAAGTAAGTTTAGAGACAAGGAGTTCTTACAAATTGCAAATTGCCATCCATTGCCACAAGACTATTTCTGAAAGAGACCTTCTTCTCAAGTGGTGTGAACTTTGCCACTCTTTCTTTTTCGAATTCTAGCTAGCAGGTGTCAAGCCTAGATTTCTTAGCAGCTTTTGTGTTATCTTTTAAACACCAGGAGTGAAGGGAAAAGATTCAGATCATTGCAAAATTTCACATGGAAACCCATTTTGGAAAAGTGAAAGTTCCCAGGACAATTTACCGCGTCTATATTGCGACATGCAATGCTCGAACACTTCTCCATGTAGTAACCCACATGGCGTCTTTGTTGTGGTTGAAAAAGACACATTACCAGTGATATATTTTCGTGTAGAATGCTGTGAAACTTAATCCTTTTACCCCCTTTGAACTTGGTGATATAAACCAGGTTTAGTAATTTTAATAATCTGAGACTGGGGTCCCTTGACTCTCCCCAAAAATATGAAAGATACAATATCCTGTTTTGTGCCTTTATTTGCAGAAATTCCTTTGAGCAGGTATTTTGCTACATAGGGGTCTTTTATTTTAGGGGGCGGTTGTATGTGGAGGTGGAACAGTGAAAAGCTTACCGGATGGGCTAATGACCTACCCTTAGCGGCTTCCATCTCCTAGGTAAAAACAGAAAGACTTTAGACAGCATATTCTTTTATTATTACCAGTGTGAGGCTGGAAAAAAGGTTTCCAGGTTCTTGTAATAAAGAGGAGGAGGTGTTTTTTTTGGTGAGTCCTTTTGTCTTGTCGAGGGCTCTAAAGTGACAAGGAAGTGATGGTGGGTGTCGCAAGGCTCATGGGGATGCCAGGACCCAGCCTAAAGGCAGTCAGCTCGGCTTCCACTGCTGCATCTCTCCTGAGGAATCCTGGGATTTGGGAATTTTGCCAGATTTCAAAGGTTCAGAAAACTTTTCAGTGGAGCTCCACAGAAAGCCAAGTAAAGTGAGCTTCAGAAATGAAAACTGTCTGGAACCAGGCTAAGATGTGGTCGGAGCATTTAAACCAGGTTTTATTGTCATGATTACGGAGCTGTGCAGTAACAGAGTAGTAATTACTCTTGCAACCCTTGCATTTGATGCTCTCACACATCATCGGAGAGCAGACGCGGAGGATCATACATAGCCCGCTGGATAACAGAGCAAAGGCATTCAAAGCCTAGATAAAAACATTTCAAGGTGGGGCAGGTGTAGTTTAGAGAAAATGACAAATGGCTTTGTTTAAATGGAACACATAGGTAAGAAAAAGTTATCAAAATATTTTTGCAAAAGACATTAATGCAATTTCTTCTATCCTTCTGGAGTTTTCAAGTAGAGTCAAGATTTGAGTCTTTTTATTATTTGTGCAAAGCAACCATAAATCTCCATTTTCCTTCATCTAACTGTACAGTTTTGTTTTTTTGTTTTTTCTGAAACTTGAAGTATAACCATCAAGACTTTCCTCTAGTAAGGCCATTTGGCCTTTAATTCTTAGCTAGCATCCCTCCTATTCAACTCCAAGGAAAATAAAAAATGAGAAAGATAAAGTAATGAAAAGAAAAAATATGTTTTGCTATTCCTTGCAGAGGCTTATTAATTCTCAGAGGAAGATGTATTTTCTCCTCAGTTGGGCCACAACCTTCTCAGAGTGGCAAGGCCCATTTATTTGGGTGAACATTTTTCCACAATGAAAGAGCAACCATTTATAAGATAAAAGCAATTATCTTTTGTGTATTAACCTTATATCCTATGACCTTGTTATTCTCTTATTAGCTCCAGGAGTTATTTTGTGGATTCTTTGGGGGTTTTCTGCACAGATCATTTGTGAATGAAGACAGTTTTCTCCCATCCAAGTACTAACCAGGCCCGACCCTGTTTAGCTTCCGAGATCAAGATGAGATTGGGTGCGTTCATGGTGGTATGGTGGTAGACAAAGACAGTTTCCTTTCTTTCCAATCTGTATAACCCTTTCTTGTCCTATTGCACTTCTTAGGATTTCTAGAATGCTTTGTAGAAATAGTGTTTTGTAGAAATATGGAGAGACAATATCTTACTTTTTTTCCTGATCTTAGAGGAAAGCATTCAGTTTCTCACAAGTGAGTATAATGTTAGCTCCTGACATCTTGGGATGGCTCTAAATCAAGTTGAGAAAGTTCCTCTGTCTCTTTTGTGTACTGAGGATTTTCATCATGACTGGGTGTTAGACCCTGTCAACTGCTTTTTCTGCATCCATTGATATGATTATATGATCTTTCTTGTTTAGCCTGTTGACATGGTGGACCACAATGATTGATGTCTCAATGTTGAAATAGTCTTGCATACCTGTAAAATTTCCCACTTAGTTGTATATAATTCTTCTTACACTTGGTTGTATTTTATTTGCTAATACTCTGTTGAGAGTTTTTAAGTCTGTGTACATGATAAATATTCGTCTACAGATTTCCTTTCTTACAATGTCTTTGCATGGTTTTGATATTAGGGCAATGCTGGCCTCATATTAAGTTGGGAAATGTTCCCTCTACTTCTATCTTCTGGAAGCCATTGTAAAAATTGGTATTACTTCTTCTTTAAATGTTTGGTGGAATTCACCAGTAATTCCAGCTGGGTCAGGTCCTTTCTGTTTTGTAAGGTTGTTACTTGTTGATTTAATTTCTTTAATAATATAAGCTTATTCAAATTACTTCTCCTCATATAAAGTTTGATTATTTGTATTTTTCAAGGAATTGATCCATTTTACCAAGTTATCAGATTTGTGGGTAAAACATTCTTGCTAGTATTTTTAATTAGCCTTTTATTAACCGTAGGACTGGTGGTTATGACCCCTCTTTAAGTTCTGATATTGGTAATTTGTGTCTTGTCTCTCATTTTGTTGGTTAGTGTAGTGAAAGATTTACCAAGTTTATTGATCTTTTCAAAGAACCAGCTTTTGGTTTTATTTGTTTTCTCTAAACCACTTATAAGAAAGAAGAAAGTGAAAAGCAAGAGGAATGGGTAAAAGAAACTGCACTTTGGTTCACCGCTGTTCACCGGGGAACTAAGCATACACTCAAAATCTTATCGTTGGTATAATGAACCATGTACCATAATAAACCACCACTTTAAAAATAGTGACAACCTGACAACCTGGTTCCTTTTCAAACATCATTTTAGACAACTTTTAATGTAGATCACCTTTACTTGGAGGCACTGAGTAGCGTACCACTTACCGGAAACACTCAATAACTATTTTTCAGTCATAACTGGTTTTTGTCCAGGGGAAAAACATCCATATACTAATGATTTTCAGACTTTAGTTTGTGTAGGAATAATGTGGATATTATTTAAAATGCAGCTTCCTGGATTCCACCCAAATTCTATTTGGTGTATCTGGGAAGGGGGCCAGAAACTTTTTAACTGTACAAGCACTCTGGGTATAAGGCACTGACCTGCTGATCTTTCATTGACAACATTGCCATTGACCTTGGAGCTGGAAAGGCCCTCAAAGAGTGGCATCCTGACCTCTACATTTTATAAAAGAGATGCTGGATTTCCAGAGTGGTGAATGCAAAGTTGGTCAGTGTCAGTGGGAGAGACTGAGCCCATGGTTCCAGCCTCCTGGTACAATGATGCTTGTCCAGTTTGATCATTCAACCAATTTAGCCAACTAAATTTTGAATGTATTTTGACAATTATAAAAATCAAACTTTAAATAATAAATGTTTGTAATTACCTTAGATGTCACAAAGAGCATGTGACAGATATGATGTTTTGTGAACCAGATTAAAGAATGGAGTCACCACCATCTGCTTTGACTTCTACAGTTCCAATAGCTATGACTTAAGGAAGCTGTGCAAAATTATATGGTTCACTATTCCAGTTGCATGTTCTGGGCATAGATGCGTAAATATCAGCGTTCTTTCATGAATTGATGAGGAAAATAAAACCTTTCACCCCTGTTTATTTTATATTTGTATGACAGTCAGAATTTTACCATTTGAAAATTATTCTTTATTAGTTTAGAAGCCCCAGGGAGATGACAGGATTTACCTGACAACTATTATGGGACAGGTACACCTCATGGGCTACTGAAGCCTGGGGGTGTCTTTACTTGGCTCTGTCTAAATTCCAAGTAGCTGTAGAAGTTTAACCTTGATATTCTCTTTATTTTTTTCCTTTTCCCCGATTTTGTGTTTTGTTTTTGTTTCTTGCTCACATGGATACTAATTTATTCCT
The DNA here is from genome assembly GCF_000951045.1 of Mandrillus leucophaeus. Classification (NCBI taxonomy): domain Eukaryota; kingdom Metazoa; phylum Chordata; class Mammalia; order Primates; family Cercopithecidae; genus Mandrillus; species Mandrillus leucophaeus. Next base: position 2,002,390 of record NW_012101898.1, on the reverse strand, counting down.
TCTTGGAGGCAGCAAGGATTGGAAATTTGGTTCTATTATCTACAATTTGTTGACCTCTATAGATGGACAATAATGGTCTCTTCTCTGTGGGGTGAGAGACAGATTTCTTTGTTGGGTTCTTTTAGATTTTGTTTGTTTGTCTGTTTTGAGCTCCAACCCATTAAAAATTTCTGGGAAGGAGAACAGCTCTTTGAAATCTGGACCACAGAGTTCGTATGTGTCGATGTTCATTTTGACCTGGGGCAGTTGCTGTAGAACTGAAGCTGTAAATTCTCTGTATGTTTTCATGTCTGTGTGTTTGTGTATATATAATTGACAAAGGCTGTAATCCCTCATTGGATTGGTATGATTTTCCTCCAGGAGATATTAATAAATTAGGTTGTTACGGTTCTTCAGTGAAAAGAGCTTTGTTCTGATTACTTATACGAGATAAATACATACTTAAGTAAATCAAATATTCTTAGCATTTCTTTAAAGTAGTAAAATCAAATTTCTAATACTTTAAAAGTGCTAGACTTTTAAAAATGTGCTATACTTTAAAAATTATTTTTACACAAACTGCTAGATTGAAAACTTTTAAGAATCCAGGTTCACATAATTAATATATATCTTTGGCAAATGGGAACAATTTATTTAATAATCATGGTTTAAAAATTACATCTTTTTCCTGTTTATTGATGTTAACTGTATATTTGTATACATGTTATTTTACTTGGGTTGTTTTTCTCATGAAGAAAATAGCCTAAACTTTCTAAAATTATATAGGTTTTAGGATAAAATAAGCTAATAGTACTCCTACACTGTTTTAAAGATTATGAGAAAAGTAATTTGTGTTCGACTAAATTGAATCATTTTTCTAACAAACTTTTGTGTCAATGGCAATTATGTTTTTCAGTGTGCCAGCTTAAATGTAATTTCCAAGGTCTTTAGGTAATTTAAAGTCTTGAACTAATATTAAATTAAGCTAATTAGTGGGTAATTCTTGGATATCTAGACATTGTCTAAGTAATACAGCATACTGATATCTTGATGTCTAAGCTGATTTTAAGTTTCATATTTCTACATGCTGAAGAGTCTATATCATATTAATGAATGTCATTTTTGCCACTTTAAGAAGATGTAAAAGGGATGGCTGTGACTGTCAAAAGCTGTGTTAAATGTGTTCATGAGCTGTGCTATTCTGCTAAAATGCTGCAGAATGACACTTCTCAATCATATACCCTCTAGTTTTCTCTGTGAAATAGGAAATATTTACCTTGATGAGAAACTGTAATCAATATCTGTGGTTGAGACTATATTAGAGGTCATGACAGAGAAATGCAAGTGGGCATATGCCTTTGTTTTGTGAGAAAAAGGAGACTAGTTTTATCCTAATATAAAAGTCAATTTGTTCCACACTATGAAAGAGCTTAGTAAAATATGAGACCTGGAAAATGAATTTTATTTGCCTTGGTTTTTAATAACTAAATCTGAAAAGAAGTCATAAAATAAATTAAAATCTTAGATGTTGGTTCATTTTGATGGGTTTATTTCCTTGGTTTGATGATTAATGCCTTCGTTTACAGGATGAAAGATTATTCTTTACCTTCTGTGAAATCTATCTGGGGAGCAGAGAACCTGTGCCTACCAGAACCATTTTCTGTGCTTTATGTGTGTGCTTTATGTTGACTTTATTATGTCCTTGATTGTTGAAGAAAAATCCAAAGAACAAAATTTTCTCACATGTGAAAGAACTAAGGTTCTTTATGAGCATATTATCTTTTATGTTTATTTCAAAATATTTTCTTGTCACGTTGATTAAACAGATCATAGTGCAGTTGGTTCTCAGGCGCTTATGATCTAATCAAAATCAAGTGCCCCAAATCTCCTGACAACCCGTTTGACTTTGCTTTGCAAAGATCAGCTCCTATATTTAGAAAAAATAAAATAAAAATGTCATGATATCTTTTACACCAAAAAATACCTTTGAAATTTCCCAAAGGCCCCCGACCAATCACAAAGATTTATTTTCTTACTGTGTGAAAAGATAAACATAAAAAATAATTTTGTTTTATGTGCTATGTATTTCTTAAATTGGCCCAACAGTATTGCAAGAGTCCCATGGGAAAAGATGTCAAATTAGAAGAGATGCTTAACCTTCTCTTGAGTTTGTAGAGGTACAATGTTATGAATATGAATATGAGTATCTCAGAAAGTATATGCCTTGTAAGAAGATTCTGGGGATTTGCCTTACTCTCAGGGGAGATATTGATCAAACCCTTATGAAATAATTATTCTCTATACTCTAGTGGGAACTGTATCCTCCTGCATTCTGATATTAATTACAGTAATAAATTGACCACACCATAAGTCTTTGTCATCTCCAGATAATATTTGTTTTACTCTGATGCTTCCCTGAAGGCTCTCACATAAGGTACAGGCCAACAGTTTAGCCTTTACTCTTAGATCTCATGGAAAAGATTATAGCAGGCACTCTGAACTACTTATGCTCCCTCGTGTAGACTTTTGGGGTACAAACTTCCAAACTGACGTCATTTAGCTGTTGCCAAACTGTCAGAGGCATTTGAACCAGAGCAACTCCATTTTGAATTGGGGCTGGGTAGAATAAAGCTGAGGTCTACGGGGCTGTATTCACAGACGGTTAGGCATTCTAAGTCACAGGCTGAGACAGGAGCACAAAATACAGGTCATAAAGACCTTGCTGATAAAACAGGTTGCAGTAAAGAAGCTGGCTAAAACCCACCAAAACCGAGATGGCTATGAGAGTCACCTCTGATTGTCCTCACTGCTACACTCCCACCAGGGCCACGACAGTGTACACATGCCATGGCAATGTCAGAAAGTTACCTTATGTGGTCTAAAATCAGAAGAAACCCTCAGTTCTGGGAAATTGCCCACCCCTTTCTGGAAAACTCATGAATAATTCACCCCTTGCTTAGCATGTAATCAAGAAATAACTATAAAAATGGACAACCAGCAGCCCTCGGCAGGGCTGCTCTGCCAATGAAGTAGCCATTCTTTATTCCTTTACTTTCTTTTTCTTTTCTTTTCTTTTTTTTTTTTTTTGAAGATAGAGTCTCACTCTGTCTCCCAGGCTGGAATGCTGTGGCATGATCTCTGCTCACTGCAAGCTCCACCTCCTGAGTTCAAGCAATTCTCCTGCCTCAGCCTCCCGAGTAGCTGGGATTACAGGCGCACACTGCCATGCCTGGCTAATATTTTGTATTTTAGTAGAGATGGGTTTCACCATGTTGCCCAGGCTGGTCTCGAACTCCTGAGCTCAGGCAATCCACCTGCCTCGCCTCCCAAAGTGCTGGGATTACAGGCGTGATCCACCGCGCCCGGCCTATTCCTTTACTTTCTTAATAAAGTTGCTTTCATTTTACTGTATGAACTTGCCCTGAATTCTTTCTTTTGTGAGATCCAAGTGCTCTCTCGGAGTCTGGATCGGGACTCCTTTCTGGTAACAAAGCTACAACCCCAGACTGAGGCAGGATCTCTAGGACTCTCGGATTCTTAGTCTGAAAGTTTTGGGGGTATGCAGAATTGGGCTAATGAGCCGTAAACGATGGAATTCACCCATCTGACGGATCCCTTGTCTTATCAAAAATTTTTAAAACCTAAAATGGAAATTAGAGGAAGACTATGTTAGACAAGATTTTATAAATGATATCTTTGCTAAGAATTCGTAAGTGGGAATTCTTTGTTCATGCATGAAAACAATGTGAGGGACCTAAGGCTGGATGACCAGAAATACACCAATATTTAAGTAATTGCTGGGGAGAGAGGGACATCAGACATTTAGGTGTTAGGAAAGCCAGAGTGGAGAGAAGGGCATGTAAAGAAGAAACAAGTTTTCAGTAGTGCTACGTGGACCCTGGAGTACAGAGGACTCAGTTATTTTCTGCCATTGCCAAAAACTAACATTGGCTGGCAGGACAGTGAATACCAGGACATATACTCACATGTTCTTTCTTATAAGAATCTGCACATCCAACCTCTCCTGAATCCTGGAATTGAATTCCGCCTCACCCTAAATACACTTTGAAAATGCCAGAATGGATAGTGTATCTAACTTAACACACAACTTTATTTTAAAGATTTCCAATCTCTGATGTATGCCTGTGGGTATTGATCGTGCTTTTGAGTCATTTAAATCTTTTCCTTCTTCCTTTGTTTCCATGGGAAACCGTCAACTGCAGTCTTCTGACATCCTAAGCCTTCCCAGATTGCTTTCTATGTGCAAATTAAAGTTGGGAGTTACTTATCTGCCTTGTGCTACCAAGTATTTAATGCACAATTAGTCAAGGACCCAATTAGAATGCAAGTTAAACTGAACCTATGGTTAATTAAAGCAACTGGACAATGAAGCTGAGAGCAGGTGGTTTAGGTACCTTAGGACATCAAGTTAGAAAATTTGGTCCATTAAGAGTTGCTAATAACCATTTTAAAGTTTGTTCTTTGGAGAAGATTTTGTGCAGAACAATTACTGGTTGTTTAAATAGGTATTTCAGAATCTTGTTTCAAAGTTGAATAGTCCTGTAATCTCATTTGGAGGAAACTCTTGTATACCTCTTATTTTACATAGAGTCACTGAGAGTAAAACAAATATGAAATGTAAAGCACTGAGGGAATCCTTATTTTTGAGTAAATAACAAGCAAAAAGAAAACAGAATCATTTATAACAGATGTTTCTCTGACCTTTTACAAATGACATATTCAAAAATCAGGAAAAATAAATACAGATTCAGATTTACATACCTCTATTGAGCATTACCTGTCTGCTGTCTCTATACTAGGAAAGTTTCACTATTTCATGAGAATATATTATATGTTTTTTTCATCAGACCAATATATTGACCAGAAGTGACCATAGAATTATTAAATGTTGGATTTGGAAAAAGTGTGTGATATCATCTAGCCCTGTGGTTCTAACTTCTTTTGGTGGGAGTGGGGGAGGGTTATAGGATATTTTTGTAGGTCCTATGAAACCTGTGAATATTTTCCATTAGAAAATCACACAAGCAAATATAATTCCAATATTGTAACATTTTAGCAGATCTCATGAGATAGATCCATTTATCACAGATTAAAAACCTTTGATCTAGTTGCCTTAGTTTACATATAAGGAACCAGACTAAAAGATGTGGCCAAAGACATCCAGCTCCTGACTCCAATCTGTTCTTGTTCTGCATGCCCTGGTCGTTTCTGGACTGGTCAGTAACTAGTACTATATCTACCTCTGGTTGTTTTAATCAATCATCATACAATTATTGAAGGATAACATGGTATCTCTGCCTCTCCTGAGACAGTTGTGTTAATAGCTCTCTGAGAGCTACTCTATGGCATTTGTCTGTGAGGACACATCCAATCAATACTCCACAAAGTCTGTGACTGCCCTGCTTATTCTTCTAAAGATCTAATGGTTAATCTTCTCTAACCTGAGAGGAAACAGTTATCTCCATCTGATTGCCAATTTGAGGATTAATTTGGTAATTTTGTATTTGATCACTGCTTTTGGAAGTGCTCCAACTGTTTGGCAGCACACTGAAAAGGGATTGTGATGAGTTATGTGCTGTTTCTAATGATGAAGGTGACAAAGTGACCTGCTTCTCTATAATAATTATCATGTAAATCACATTACATCTACTGCTAGGTCTCGGCAATAGATTTCTAGTTTTTGCCAATGTCTGGTTCTCCTTTCTCTTGGGTAATTGAGGGGATTAAACTTCCCAGTCCCATTAAAGTTAAGCAAGGAATGTAACTAATTCTGGTAGATGATTTCCAGTGGAACTGATGTGGGCCACTTTCAGAGCAAATCATTTAAAATCTGGGTAATGGAAGAGTTTACTCAAGGGACTAGGCTGGATTTTAAGTTTGCAAAGGTGTGGGCTATGTTTTAAGAAAGAAGCAGGATGGTGGTATACTCTGGGGAGGTCTTACAGCACCTAAGCTTGAAAAGGTAAGGGAAGGGAGCAAGTACAAGAATGTAGAGAGTGGAAGAGATAGGGAGGCAGACAGTATGTGAGCAAGTGCTGGTTCTCAGTAGAGGGGTGCAGCAAGGCCACTGTGATTTCACAGGAAGTGAGTGGAGGAATAACACCCTAAACTCACCCAGTTTCTGCCATTGGATATCCTACTGGTGCATCCTATTGGTCAAATCTAATGAGAAGCAAGAAGACAAGATAGCTCATTTATGCATTCCAAACAGATCTGCCCCCTGCAACCAAGAGCAGGGTGGAGAATGCTGGTGATGGTCTCTCAAGAGTCAAAGGGGTATGTCCAGCACAGAAACCCTCCAGTACTCTTTCGCCTTAGTGGCCATATGAATGCACGTTGAGTCAGAGAAGAGAGAGGTTCACAGCAGCCTAGGAGGCTGAGACATTGCCTTGGAGGACACCTGTTCTCCAAGGTTGCTGGATCCACAAATAACTTTGCATGAGCAAGAAATCATTTTTGTTGTGTTAATCCCGTGTGATTTTATTGTTGCTTGTACTTTACTGATAAGACAACTTCTTTGAGGAGAAATTTTGATGTTTCTCTTGTTTGTTTGCAAAGATAATGAGCCCTTCAACAGCGACATGGAAGTGGAAAGCATCTCCCACATTCCCTGTGGGTTTACTAAATTTATTAACACAAAGGGGGATTTTGTTCCTGGCTCAACCTAACCTATAGTCTCCAATAAGTCCTTTGGTCAACATTCCTGTTCATTTCTTTTAAAATCTTTCAGTATCTGAAGAATTAATGCTTTAAATTTGCAGATGCTGTACATGATCAATAATTCAAATTTTGCCCAGTATCAGCCACATCACTATGCCATGATCAATTTTTCAGAGTTATTGATCACTCTTTTATCCACTTAACCTCTGTTCTTTTGGGAGGGAGCAGCCCTGAGCATTTAAGGTCTACACAAATGGTGATGGCTATGCTAGGCGATTCTCCAACGTTGGCATCACATTCTATAAGGGCAGCTTGTGTCTTACTGATGAGAGGGCTGTGCTGTGACTTAATAATGTGTGAGTTTTTCCCCTATGTTCATTCATTTTATATTCCTATTTGAGTCTTCTGAGTAAAATTCTGTATTTTCCAGACCTGCTTCTGGCTCTATTGTGATGAAAAACTTTAAATCTGGAAAATGGATAGAGGGAGAAAAAGTCTAAAAATAAGAGGAAAGAGAAAAAGATTTAGCTAAAAGTCTTCGGTTTATTTTCATAATAGAGAGCTAGAAAGCAAAGAATGAGAAGCGAGAAAGGAACGTTGGCCCTGGCTGGATATGGAGGGGTATTTTTGGTGTTTGGGAGGCTCTTGAGAAGCTACAGGAGTGAGACATTTGTAGAGGAGTCAAAGGGGGTTGAGAATTCTTTTTGTGTATTATGAATGAGCTCTGCTATGGTTTGGATATTTGTCCCCTCCAAAGTTCATATTGAAATTTTATCCCCAGTTTTGGAAGTGAGGCCTAATGGAAGGTGTTTGGGCCATGGAGGTAGATTCCTCATGAATAAATTAATGCCCTTCCTCTGGGGTGAGTGAGTTCTTGCTCTATTAGTTCCCTTGAGAGCTTGTTGCTGAAAAAAGCCTAGCATCTCCCTCCTTCTTTCTCTTGCTTCCTCTCATGGCATGTGATCTCTGCACACACCAGCTCCCCTTCCACCTTCCACCATGAGTGAAAGCACCTGAGGGCCCCATGAGATATAGATATCCAATCTTGAAGTTTCCAGCCACCAGAATTATAAGCCAAATAAACCTCTTTTATTTATCAACTACCCCATCTCAGAAATTCTGTTATAGCTACAGTAAATAGACTAAGACAAGCTCTTTTATAAAGTTGAGCATCAAATAACATTGCAACCTCTTTTAAAATTGTTTTCAACCATTAGATTATGGTCTTGTAAATTTAGACCTGTGGTGAGCCGAAATGCGCCACTGCACTCCAGCCTGGGTGGCAGAGTGAGACTCTGCCTCAAAAACATAAATAAATAAAAATTTAGACCTATGCAGAGATGGTACCACATGAGAATCTTGGATTTATTTGTATTAAAAGCTTGGTTTAAATGCTAGAACAGCTCTCTTTTCAAAATTACACATTTAGAAAACTTCATGTCCTACTTAACAGAAGAATAAAAAGCCAGCAGAAGAAAACTGCTTCAGTTTTCCTCCATCAAATTCAAAATCTCACCTGCAGCCACCATGTCCATTCTTTCCTCACTCCATCCCATTACAGTGAAGACATGTTTTGTGTTATTATCCATAGCACATCCCCTAACCCCTGGGCTAGACCCATCCCAGCTCCCCAGGGACCCTGTGACACTAGTTATCCTCATGCTGACCTGAAGTATCAACCTCGTCCTCTTTGCTGGCCTCTCCAGATTAGCATTTCTCTCTTTCAAAAAAAAAAAAAAATTTACAGACCTCTACCATCTCATTTTTTGTTCTCCTTTTTAGCTAAACTTATTGAAAGAGGTGTCCCACTGGTTTTTCCTACTTTCTCACCTTGTGCTCTGTTATAGTTTGAATATTTGTCCCTTATGCTGCACGTTGAAATTTGATTCTCAGTGTTGAAGATGGGCCCTAATGGAGGTGTTTGGGTCATGGAGGTGGATCCCTCATGAATAATTTGGTGCCATCCTTATGGTAATGAGTGAGTTCTCTTCTTGCTCTATTAGTTCCTGCAAAAGCTGGTTGTTAAAAAGAGCCCAGCACCTCCTCACCCTCCTCTTTCTTGTTTCTTCTCTTGCCATGTGATCTCTGCATGCCAGTTCCCCCTCCCATTCTGCCTTGAGTGGAAGCAGCTTGAATTTCTCACCAGAAACAGATGCTGGTGCCATGCTTTTTGAATGGTCTACAGAACTGTGAGCCAAATAAACCTCTTTCCTTTATAAATTACCCAGCCTCATGTGTTCCTGTATAGCACCACAGAGACACAGTCTTACATTTACCCCTCTTTAACACCCTTCAGACTGATCTCTGTCCCCAATACTTCACTAAAATATTCTCATCCAGGTCCCTAATGATATCCATATTGCAAACTCCAATACCCACGCTTTTGTCTTGTTTCATTTCCCAGCAGCATTTGATACCTTGGATAATATCCACCATCTGGAAAGCTTCTCTGTTAGCTATCATAACACTAAATTCTCCTGGTTTTTATTCTATCTAGTCATGAACTTAGCCTCCTTTGTCAATTTGTCTTCTGTCCTGTTCCTTAAAAATGATGTTCCTCAGAGGTTTTTCCCTAGGTCCTCAATGTGTACACTTACCTTTTTTATTTATTTAATTTTACTTTAACTTCTGGGATACATGTGCAGAACATGCAGGTTTGTTTCATAGGTATACATGTGCCATGCTGGTTTGCTGCACCTATCAACCCGTCATCTACATTTTAAGCCCCACATACATTAGGTATTTATCCTAATGCTCTCCCTCCCCTTGCCTCCTACCCCGCCGATGGTTCCTGGTATGTGATATTCCCCTCCCTGTGTCCATGTGTTCTCATTGTTCAACTCCCACTTATGAGTGAGAACATGTGGTGTTTGGTTTTCTGTTTCTGTGTTAGTTTGCTGAGAACGACGGCTTCCAGCTTTATCCATGTCCCTGCAAAGGACATGAACTCATTCTTTACTATGGCTGCACAGTATTCCATGGTGTATATGTGCTATATTATCCGGTCTATCATTGATGGGCATTTGGGTTGATTCCATGTCTTTGCTATTATAAATAGTCCTTCAATAAACATATGTGTGCATGTGTCTTTATAGTAGAATGATTTATCATCATCTGGGTATATACCCAGTAATGGGATTGCTGGGTCAAATGGTATTTCTGGTTCTAGATCCTTGAGGAATCACCACACTGTCTTCCACAATGGTTGAGTTAATTTACATTCCCAGCGATAGTGTAATAGTGTTTCTATTTCTCCACAGCCTTGCCAGCATCTGTTGTTTCCTGACTTTTTAATGATCACCATTCTAACTGGTGTGAGATGGTATCTCATTGTGGCTTTGATTTGCATTTTCTCAAATGACCGGTGATGATGACCTTTTTATCATATGTTTGTTGGCCTCATACATGTCTTCTTTTGAGAATCATCTGTTCACATCCTTTGCCCACTTTTCGATGGGGTTGTTTGTTTTTTCTTGTAAATTTGTTTAAGTTCCTTGTAGATTCTGGATAGTAGCCCTTTGTCAGATGGGTAGATTGCAAAAATTTCCTCCCATTCTGTAGGTTGCCTGTTCACTCTGATGATAGTTTCTTTTGCTGTGCAGAAGCTCTTTAGTTTAGTTAGATCCCATTTGTCAATTTTGGCTTTTGTTGCAATTGCTTTTGGTGTTTTAGTCATGAAGCCTTGCCCATGCCTGTGTCCTGAATAGTATTGCCTAGCTTTTCTTCTAGGGTTTTTATGGTTTTGGGTTTTACGTTTAAAGTCTTTAATCTATCCTGAGTTAATTTTGGTATAAGTTATAAGGAACAGGTTCAGTTTCTGTTTTCTGCTCATGGCTAGCCAGTTTTCCCAGCACCATTTATTAAATAGGGAATCCTTTTCCCTTTGCTTGTTTTTGACAGGTTTGTTGAAGATCAGATGGTTGTAGTTGTGTAGTGTTATTTCTGAGGTCTCTGTTCTGTTCCGTTGGTCTATATATCTGTTTTGGTACCAGTACCATGCTGTTTTGGTTACTGTAGGCTTGTAGTATAGTTTGAAGTCAGGTAGCTTGATGACTCTAGCTTTGTTCTTTTTGTTTAGGATTGTCTTGGCTATACTACCCTGGGTGTTTTCATACTCAGTGCCTTCCATTTGTATTCATATATCAATGACTTCCAAATCTATCTTTCTTGAAAAATCTCTCCCTTCAACTTATGTATTCAAATATTTATTATTATCTAACACAATTACTTATTATCACCTCTTCTATTACAAACACATGCCTAACTCAGGACTTATTATATTATGTCCAACCGTAATAAATTTCATAATCAACCATAATATCTCATGCTCTGCACGTTACTGAATGGTTGTCATTCACCATGTGGTCTAGGTCCCATTGACTTCTTCCTCTTCTTCCTCCAGTTGGCAACTTCTGTCAATATGACCTCCTAACATTCCCTAGAATTCATCTACTTTTGCCTAGCCCCACTGCCATGATCCAAGGCCAGGCCACTGCATCTCTTGCTGGGGTTAATGTAACAACTTCTTACTTGGTCTGCCCACAGCCTTTTTCCACCAATTCATTCTCTTCAGTGTACCCAGAGTAAGTTTCCTCAAGCACAAATGTCATTGTGTTAATTGCTTTGTGTCGCCATACACCTTGTAAGATGAAGTCCCAACCTATCAGTCCATCTTCATTTTACAAACAGAAATTTATGTTTTGAGCTTTGAACAGGTGCATTTATACTCTTTGTCTAATGCAGTTGCAGATTTCAAAAGTTTTCTGAAACTTCACCATGACATTGGATATATGTTCAGAAAGCACAGTAACCGAGTCAAAATGGATAATTTAAATATGATAAACATTTTCTAGGTTAAGATTAAAGAAAAAAGAACACATTGTGCTTGTTTTTGCTTGGTATAACCTCACATAGTCGCCACTTCCAGGGATTAGGATGTGGATGTCTTTGGGGGCCATTGTTTTGCCCACCACAGCTATAAACAAACCAGACACAACTTTGTTTCCTCAAAGATCTGATAACCTGGTGATGTCCTGAAAGACTCACCTGCCCCTTACTATTATCCAAGTTTGTCCTGAATAATCACCTTGATTAGGAGGGTATTTCTCAATCCATACTGGCATGTTTTAAGGACCACACGGACCACTTGTTGGTGTATGGAGGTTTTTGATTACCAAGGTGTGATCTCATTCTGTTGAAAAGAATAGTTGGGTTTCATCCAATATTTTTCCATTCCGATCTTATTTTCCATAAAAGCTAGTGAACATGCCCACTTAATAATTTTCCTTACATATTGACAGAGTACCTATGACCCACTGGCCCCATATTAGACACTAAAAAGGGGGGTGCTTATAGAAGTATGGCAATTCCAAATGTGTGCGCAAACAAAAAGAGTTTGATTGCCATAATTTACAGAGTCTAAAAAATGTCAAAACTTGTGCTTTCCAGAGTCTGGCCTTTAGAAATTCAAAGAAGGGAGGGAGTAGTGTGTCTTGAGCTGGTCTTGGGCAGAGGGGAAAGGAAGACACCACTCCAGTCAGGGAGAGTACAGGCTACTTGGGTGCAGAGCGATCTGGTCTAACATATTTGCCAAAGTATCCAAACATGAATGGTCGGATAGAAGGTGATACAAAATTGAATACATTTGGCTTTAAACTGTTATTTTAAAAATATTTTCTTTTGAAATTATATTCCACGTAGGAAAATATAAAAATGGAATTTCGTGTCCTAAACATAAAAATGTGCTAATAATTATGTTTTAAAAAATCATTTCCAAAGAGAATTTTTTCCCTCCTCTCCTTCTCCTCACTTGCCTTTGGTAACATCCACCCGGAAATATCTTTCTAAAACTATATGGTAAGACTGTGCACTTAGTCTGGGTGAGAAATCTTAAGATCTGCTGGAAGCAAATGCCAAGTCTGTGTCATGTACAATTTGTGACATTGCTTAGGTACCATAAAATATTCATATTTATGCAGTTTTGTGTTGTATAATCCACAGTCATTTATATTTCCATGACTTACTGGTAATGACACTAATTATACAGTTGGCAAAGAGGCGTGAAGTGACAGTTATGATGATTTTGTCAACAGTGGGACGTTTGATTGTAAACTTTCCATCCAGAAATCCTCCACGTTTATTTTTTCCATATTGCCTGTAGAAAAGAATAGCACTGCTGAACGGAGACGATGAAACTTAGAAATCTCCCTACTTCATTAGCATCCGGAGGGGAATCCTTGGAGGCAGAAGAGAAAAAGGGGAGTTGCCTCTGTACTAATTAACACTAAACTCCAAGAGAGTTGGTTGGGAAAGTTAATCTGGAATGTATCATAAGTATAGTGTCTTCATGGGTTGTCTGGTTGGAGAAATGAAAAATAAATGATTTTTTTTTTTTTTTTTGGTCACATATTGCTTTCCATGAATCAGCAAATTCAGGTTGGTGCTCCTGATTGGTTCCTGATGAGATCTTGTTTTTGCTAAGGATGTAGCTCAGTTATTATAGTGCTTAAAGTTGCTACTTTTCTCTCTGTTTCTCTGACTGTTTCTCTCACTGATGTCTTTATTTTTTGGTTCAGTTTTAATTTAGACATGCATTGTTCATTTATCTTCTGGGTTTCTTCCTCCCCTTCCATTAAGAGCTTCAGGCAGATAAAGATTTTTAGCTTTTCTTGTGAATGACACTGAATTAGACGCGGACAAGCCCCACCTAACTCATGAAAGTTCCCTTTTTAAGTTTTCCTGGCAGTTGAGGTTATTTAAATGTGGCAAGTGGTAACAGAAGAAAATGAAGTTAAGATCGTCTATTTATGAAAACAACCTTGAGTATTTTCTTTTGTTAAGAAAATCAACACTAAACCTTGGATTGTTTTTCACAGATCTTAAATAAGACATAAAAATGAGAAATGATAGTAAGGTAGAGTCAGGTTCAAAGATATTTTGTCCTTTTGAAATGTTTTCCCCACAAAAACGTGGTGTTTCTTCTGTTTGTATGTGGCTGGCGAAGCTGTCAAATGCTACGTTAGGGACATTGAGATTAGCATGTAGAAATCTGTCAGGGGAGTAGAATTATTTTGCTACAGACTCCCGACATGTGTTCTGCATGGTACTTAGGAGCAGGATGTAGTGATAAGTTTATTTTTATTGAGTCTGCCTAAAGTTTTCAGGAGGCTGATTCTCAGTGGGTAAATGAGAGCTGTCTTTCTATGTATATTCTTCACAAATCATCTGTTAGCAAAACACTCGGAGAGTAACAGAGAAACATGTTTAAAATCTTGTTTGTGCAGGCTGGGCGTGCTGGCTCACGCCTGTATTCTCAGCTCTTTGGGAGCTCGAGGCGGGCAGATCACCTGAGGTCAAGAATTCGAGACCAGCATGGAGAAACCCATCTCCACTAAAAATACAAAATTAGCCGGGCGTGGTGGCTCATGCCTGTAATCCCAGCTGCTCAGGAGGCTGACGCAGGAGAATCTCTTGACCCCAGGAGGCTGAGATTGTAGTGAGCCGAGATTGCACCATTGCACTGCAGCCTGAGAAACAAGAGCAAAACTCCATTTATTTAAAAAAAAAAAATTGTCTTGTTTGTGCTGCCCTATGTTACATGACACAGAGGAGAAAGCCTTATGAATAATGACATTTATGCTGTAGAGAAACTCGCCTTCAAGAATGAAGGCACGACTGGGACCGGAAGGAGCTTTTAGGGGTTAGTTGACTCATTTCCCATTGCGTCCCAGTCAGCAGGGGCTGTTCAGCCTGGTTTACAGACTTGAGGACTGAGGGCTGCCCTGGGCATGCTTCAACAGGTGGGAACAGGTGAGAACCCAGATCCCCTTCTGCGACAGTTGCCAGTCAACTTCTGTTTTCTAAACCACTCATTTTTATTTCATGTAAATCTTCCTTTTGATTATTTTGTAAGATTCCCCAAGTTTTCTTGTTTTCGTATATTTTCTATCAACATTGGACATAAGAAACATTTATCATTCTGGGAAAAGAGTGGGTGGTTTGCCATAGATCACTCAGAGCATTCCGCATCCATGGGTGGCTGCCAAGCACTTGGAAATGTCTTGGCATGGAAAATTTACTAAAGCAAGAGCCGGGAGAAGCAGGTCCCATTGACCAGCTGTGGGCCTTGAGGAAATCTCTTAATTTCTTTGGATCTCTGTCTCTGACCAGTCAAATGAGAGGATTAAGTAGCGGATCTCTGGGAGCCTCTTCTGATTGTTCTCTCTGGGTCTGCAGTCTCTAAAGGAGGGTGTGATTGTTTTCTAGCCCCACCTCTGGGACTTCATGTAAGCAATGATTTGTGGTATTTTAGTGGCATAAAATATATAATATAATAATCCTACCCAAGTGGCAGGGGCTGGTTGATGAAAAATGGCATGGGAAGAGAGAAATTCCTAATTCCTGTTCAGGATCTAATGAGCGGTTGCTCTGGGGCTAAGCTCTGTTTATAATAAGTCCCACCTGGGACTGATCTTACGGTTAATAAACATCTTCAAGTTCCTCAGCTGCCACTAGGACACATCAAAAGAACTAATTACTCAGATTTTTGTTTAATGGTGCTTATCTAAATAACTTAGGAGCTTTTGAGTGAAAACAATAAAAATGCAAATGAGTATGGTGCAGTGCAGTGTAAGAAGGATATTTTCATAATCAGAAGAGAAGGAGTTGCAAAGCCAGCCACAGGAGACCCACTCCTCGGTGTTACCTGCGCAAAGGTTTTGACAGGTTCAGGGAAATGGGCCCCTGTGTTATTGGGAGATGTCTCTGATCCTGTCTTGGCTTCTGCCCCTTAACCCCTGCCCACTGAAAAATGCTTGCGTGCTTCCATTGCTCTGGGGTTTTGGAAGGCAATTGGGTGACAGATTTTAATGGACATCACAGTGCACTAAAAAATTCCACAGCTTAGGTGGTTGTTGATTTCCAGTGTAAATTTGTCTTTAAGTTTTGTTAACTTGTTGGTTTTGAAATTCTCAGGGAAGTGCGTGAGTGAAGAGGTAACTCTTCACCATGGTGCCTTTTACTCATTTCATTGAAAACTGATCCATGAAGCAGTGCTGTGTGGTAGGAGAGTCAGAACCAGAATAAGAAGAGCCAGACTGCATTCCTGACTGTACCACTTTTTAGCTGGGTCTTTGGGGCAGGTTGTGTCATCTTTCAAGGCCTCATTTTTTTTCAGCATTTTTATTCGCCTACAAATCAGTCCTAGGCAAAAAGGTTTAGTGGTCAAGTAAGTGAGGGAAATCCTAAAGCCTAGAACACCTTTCGGACAAATCCATAGTTTCAATTAGCATATAAAAGGCTCTGAGAAAACTTTGACACGACATTTTGCAGACTTACTAAATACCAGAGGTCATATTGGTTAAAGTCTGTCACCAGAAAACATCTCTGGGGACATGGGACTAACAACCTCGGTGATCCCTCTCAACTTCATGAATAGGCGGGGAGGGTGCAATTGCTGAAAATTTTTGGGAAAGCTACTGAAATATAAATTAAATCCCACTTTAAAAAGACCTTGAATTCTGGGAGGACTAATTCAGTTGCTGTATTTCATCAAATCTAAAATGCCACCGATTATATAACATGCACCATTATTTTATGTAATTCTGAGACATAGTTTGGATTGTTAAGACTCATCCTGATTTAGAGATCATCTTAAATTCCCTGAATTCAAGTTGTACTCCTGTGTTCTGAGTTGGGACTGCTTTTGCCACCAGGCTTTAAAAGAAGAAGCATAAGAAGGGCATTAGAAAGAGCGTAAGCATTGAATGACCTTTATGCTTGAATCACTTAACAAATATAGTGTTTGCATGAATAACTTTTACCATAACTCCAAGGAATTGCTTGGCATCTTACCTGCTTCTTATGGATTAAGCAACTAAGATGTAATAATGCTGTGTATCACCAACGATGACAGAGTAAATTCCAGCAGGTTTTTGGATGCTGGATTAGCAGGGCACCTTGCAATTGTGACTCCTTCTAAAATAATGTTATTCATTAATTCCCAGTTTTATTAATTTCATTTTCAAATGAGTGAGTCTGGAATGTAGTTTGGGTTTCTCACTGCCCAACACATGGTGCCTCCAGGGGAGGGTTAGTTAACACCTGTCCTGGAGACTGTTGACCCCCTGACCTGCAGAGGGCAGATGAGGGGTAGAGAAGGTGACAGAGGGACCAGATAAGCCAGCACACTGTTCACCTTCACTTTGAGAAGCTATAATTTCACCAGGAAAAGCTCCAAAGGGGAAATAAAACTGGATTCGAACTTGTAGCAGTGAGGGAGCAGGTGCCTTATGAATACGGGACTATCGGTGGGGTCTTTTGGAA
Source organism: Mandrillus leucophaeus (assembly GCF_000951045.1). Lineage (NCBI taxonomy): Eukaryota > Metazoa > Chordata > Mammalia > Primates > Cercopithecidae > Mandrillus > Mandrillus leucophaeus. Next base: position 1,985,407 of record NW_012101898.1, on the reverse strand, counting down.
AAAGAAGAACTTGGAAATGACATGACCAAGCTCCCATTAGTAAAGCAGTGAAAGGCTGTCTTCTTTGTTTCTGATTTCCAGTTAGCTTTAGAAATAGGCAAGTACTAGGGAAAATGTCGTTTTTCATTTTCTTAACTGAATTAAAATAGCCAAAAAAATGTAATGATGTTAGATTGACTTTTTCTCCAGCAGGTTGGCATGGGGATTACTGACACAGCTTAGCTTTATAGTGTGAGAAAAAAATTAAACTCAAGCCTTAACATATGTGTATGTAGGAAGAGAGAGGCCTAATGGGATATTTGGGTGTTGCCTCGAGACTCATCTGCACTGATGCTGGTTCTCTGTGGGCTTCTTGTTTGTTGGCATTGTGGTTTATTAGTCATTACTTTAGGTCAAGGCATTAAACATTGGGTGTCAAGGCAAAGTCGGTATCACAGAGGGTAGTGTGGTAACTGTTATTCCCCATCACTACCATAGCATGAACTGGTTCATAAACCAGGAGGTTGATCACCCATGAGGGCCTCCTAAAAATAGAAATGGATGGCAAATTTAAATAATGTAATAATCATCACTAGGTTGGCTAGTGACAGAAACCATACCGCAATCAGACTAAACAAAAGTAGTGTTATTGGAATAATAGTGAGTTGACTTTTGGGAGTCAAAGTGAAGAATATGCTTTGGCTTCAGGACTTGAAGCCTAGGAGGAGCACCTTTTCCCCAGGCCTCCCCTCTCCCTCCACTTCTCTGGTTAATTTATCAGGAAACGTGACAGCTACCAGATTCCAAATTTTACCTCTCACAGTCCAGGAGCACACAGAGATGGTTTCTCATTTTCATTCTCATCAGTAGCTCCAGCTCCAATTGGATCAGGGCCTTACCTTTGGACTTATAAACTCTAAGAATGGGGTGGTAATTGGTCCGGCGTGGTGGCTCACGCCTGTAATCCCAGCACTTTGGGAGGCCGAGGTGGGTGGATCATGAGGTCAAGAGATCGAGACCATCCTGGCTAACATGGCGAAACCCTGTCTGTACTAAAAATACAAAAAAATTAGCCGGGCGTGGTGGCGGGCGCCTGTAGTCCCAGCTATTCGGGAGGCTGAGGCAGGAGAATGGCGTGAACCTGGGGGCGGAGCTTGCAGTGAGCCGAGATGGCACCACTGCACTCCAGCCTAAGCAACAGAGCTAGACTCCCTCTCAAAAAAAAAAAAAAAAAAAAAAAAGAGTGGGTGGTAATCATCCCTGGAAAAGTATAATTTCCTGGGAATTAAAAGAATGTGCTAGTTGACCCTGAAGAGAAAAAAAACACTCAACTCTTGCAGGAAGAAAGAGAAATAGTGTGTTTAAGGGGTGAGAATTGTGAAATAATTTATATTCTTTTAACCACAAGCACGAGGGCAGGCAGAGGAGCGTAGTTCTCCAGCCAGGTGGAGAGACAGGTCTGCGTTAACACTGCACCGTACATGTCCTTCTCTGTTATTCTCGGAATGCAGCCTCCCTCTTAGAGTGATAGCGTCACAGCAGACAAAACAACACAGGGAATTAGAGGAAGCCGCACCAGTGGCAGAGTTTAGCCTCACCTTGGACAAGGATCTGAGAAGGGTTTTGGAGGCTTTTTGCTGGTAAAGAAGTAAGTCATGAAGACGAGAAATTTGATTTGTGTATTTAAAGCTTAATTGAGCCCCTGTCCTTCAAAGCTTTGGGATACTGCTAACTGACTCTGGTTAAATTGATGTGCGTGATGAATTGATGTGCTCCACATCCACAAAGTCTTGTCTGTTCTGTTTGTCCACACTGCCATTTGGAAGGAGCCAGGGAAAAGGAAAGGCAGCACCTCGCTCTCCTTGTTCCTGACCTGGCAGGCTGGGCTCATATTTCTCTCTCACCATTGTCATCGCCCTGGAGGCTGGGCCTGCAGAGGGGGAAGATAGAGAGTCAGCGGTGGCTGATATCTGTCAAAAACCTGCAAAATGCTGGGTGCTGTCAAAGCACTCAGCATGCACGATTTCACCTGACACAAAGATTTTATGACATTGTTATCATTATTGTTCTCAATTTCCAGATGAGAAACTGAGCTGGAGAGAAGTTAAATAGCTTGTCTAAGGTCACTCAGCTAATAAGTGATAGACCAAAGTGGCCAGATTCCAGAACCTCCTGCAACTATGTTGACCTAATGTGTGAGTCAACACCCCCATTGTTAATGGAGAAACAAGAGTCTGGGTTCGTCTAGTAGGAGGCTGGATTGTGCACCTCAGAATACAATGGGGCCGGATGAATACCAGGGCTGCTGCTGGTAGTGGTGTAGGTTGCACACTCTCACAATCCATATGGAGAATAATATTTCCCTATTTGCTCAACCTTTATTTCCCCATTTGCATGACCCTGATGAAGTCTCTAGCACAATGAGAAAGGGTAGAATATGTAAAGTTGCTAAATTCAGCCTAGGTCTAAAAATATGTGAATGAAAAGAGTTAAATAAAGTGCCAAATGTGAACAAGGGTAGGGAGAACTTAAGGGTGGGGGCATTTCTAACTGTGACCCAGAGCTTTCCTGAAGTGGCTACTTCCCATCCAGGGTGACAGGTGTAGGCCCTTTTGCTAAGCCCTCATGGGTATCCAGAATACATGACAGAGTAGAGCTCAGGACTGAAATAAGAGATAGTCTAAAAGAAGTGTCCTTATAGAGAGGGGAGATAGGGTATGTTATACATCATGCTGACTTAATTTGGACTCCCCAGCAGGACCTGAAATAAGATTTCGAACACAAGTGCTTTATTTGGGAGACCATCCCAAGGAACAGCAATTAGAAAGTGGGTTTTGCAAAGCACAACAGAGATACAAAATACATCACCAAGCAATTTACCACTGTGGCTAACCAGAGAATGGCGCCATTGAGAAACTCTGGAGACAGTATAGAACATGAACCTGAAATGTCATCTACAGGAAGGGTGAGGGAGCTGGGATGTTGATCCACCTACTGTCAGCCCAAGCAGCATTAATGCCAGACAATTCACAGGAGAGCAGATGGGGCTTGTGGTTGGATACTGAGCCGGTGTTCACAGAAATGGTAAGTGCTGAGGGAATAAGACTGGGACAGTGACCTGCTAGACCATAGCTGAAATGCCAGCTTTCTGTGGTCACATAGCCAGGAAAGCTAAAAGACTGAGAAGACTGAAATCTCAAGAATAAATTCTGACTTTGCCATGAAAAGTGAGGAAGAAAAAGAGGTGTGTTAGGCAGGGGTTTGGATTTCAGTAAAACCTGTGTAAAACACTGGGAGGAGCAGTGGAATCTACGACTTTTAATACAAAATTGTGCGTTAATTGAAATCCCACAATAAGCTGAAACTAGTAAAAATGCAAACAACAGCACGAGATTATGAGTAACAGTAAGTGTAAGAAAACCAGGAAGCTGCGTGTCCACTGATTGGAATAAATGGAGCTTTCTCAAGGGGTAGCAGAGAAAGCTGGATGTGCAGGTCCTGTCTGTCATCTCTGTCATCCACTGGAGTAAGTGGAAGCAATGTTAGAGGGAAAGTTGATTGTTACAGGTATCTATCTCCATATGCAGCGTGATGGCAGGAACATTGCTGTTATGTGAGATAACTTTGCAGGTTCTTCAATAAAACTTTGCATTCTTAAAAAAGTTACATTCATAAATAAAAATGAACACTATTCAGGTGAGTCAGGAGGGATATAAGTATATAATTTATTATTTTGAATAAGCAATTTTCTGTTTTCTTAACATCACAGTTGTAGCTTCCACTGTGGTTGGGGGTGTGACCTGTGGAGTAAGGTGACCTGGCTTTAAGTCCAGGTTGTCTTAGTTTCTCATCTATAAACCTGAGATTAAAATGTAGGCACCGTCTAGGATTCCTGTAGGGATTGTAGGGGGTTTTATTTGATAAACAGCATAACATAGTAAATACATGGTAGGCAAATTACCAATTTTATTCGACAAAGCCTTGTGAGCTTTTTGCCTTTTGTAAATATTAATCTTATTTTATCTTGTCAGTATGTGATATATTTTCTCATGCATTGGCAATAAAACACTCTTATAAATTTTTTTCAGTTGTTACTGAAAGTAGATTCTCAAACAAGCGTTATTTTGGCTCAGATGTAGGTTAGTAAATCAAGATGTTGGAATTTGGCTCTGTGTCCCCACCCAAATCTCATGTTGAATTGTAATCCCCAGTGTTGGAGGGGCCTGGTGGGGGGTGATTGAATCATAGGGATGGACTTCCCCCTTCTAGATCTCATGATAGTGAGTGACTTCTCAGGAGATCTGGTAGTTTAAAAATGTGTGGCACTTCCCCCTTTGCTGTCTCTCTCCTGTCACCACGTGAAGACGTACCTGCTTCCCTTGCCTTCTGCCACGATTGTAAGTTTCCTGAGGCCTCCCTAGCCAGGCTTCCTGTACAGCCTATAGAATTGTGAATCAATTAAACCTCTTTTCTTCATAAATTACTCAGTCTCAGGTAGTTGTTTATAGCAATATGAGAACAAACGAATACAGTTACATTTCTAAATAAAAATGAACACTATTCAGATGAGTCAAAGGGAATATAAATATATAATTTATTATTTTGGAGAAGCCATTTTCTGTTTTCTTAACATCATAGCTGTAGCTTTCACCGTGGTTGGGGATGTGGCCTGTGGAGTAAGGTGGCCTGGCTTTAAGTCCAGGTTGTCTTAGTTTCTCATCTATAAACCTGAGATTAAAATGTAGGCACCATCTAGGATTCCTGTAGGAATTGTAGGGGGTTTGTATGCTAAACAGCTAGCATAGCATAGTAAATATATAGTAGGCAAATTATGAAAGTTAGTTTTATTTGGCAAAACATTGTGAGCTTTTTGTCTCTTGTAAAGATTAATCTTATCTCTGACATTTTCTCACATACTGGCAATAAAATACTCTTATATAGTTTCTTTCAGTCAGTACTTAAAGTAGATTCTCAAACAAACATTATTTTGGCTCTGATGGGGGTTAATAAATCAAGATATTAGAGTCAGTTCATTTCAGCAAGGTTTTATTCCCCAAAAAAGGGAGAGGGAGCTGTATTGACAGAACAAAAATATTTGAAGATAGTGAGTTGTGTTAGTCAGTTTGGGCTGCTACAATAAAATACCTTAGGTTGGGTAATTTATTAGCAACAGACGTCTATTTCTCACAGTTCTGGAGGCTGTGAAGTCTAATATCAAGGTGCCAGCAGATGCCATGTCTAGTGAAGGGCCTCTGCTTCTTGCATCTTATGCAGAGTATCCTCATGGTGTCCTCACATAGCAGAAAGGGCAAACAGGCTCTCTTACAGGCTGTCTCACATCTTGTTTACAAAGGCATTGATCCCATTCATGAGGGTTCTACCCTCACGACTTAATCACCTCCCCAAAGGCCCCATTTCCTAGTAATATCCCACTAAAGATTAGGTTCCAGCATCCAAATTTGCAGGGAGGAGGGGACACCAACATTTGGATGATAGCACAAGTGGTAGACAAAGCTTGGAAATAGTTATATTGGGAAATGACTTTCTTAATGTTTACACTTCATAATATGCTCTTCTCAGAAAAAAAAAGCAATGCAATTTTTAGAATTTTTTTTTTTTCGGAGGTGATGATAAGCTGCTTAAAAATTAGGTGAAAATCTGAGCCCAGTTGCTACTTGTGATATGAAGCAAGCTGGCTGTGTTTTGCTTTCCCAGTGCCATTTTCTCACACATAACAAATTGCTGCATCCTCTGTGTGAGATTTATTAGGAGGTCGGTTTTCCACACGGGCTCCAAGCTTCCATTTCTGAGCAATGAGGTAACAGTTGTCTAAGGTCAGAATGTGAGCTGCTTGGAAGCCAAATGCTAATGTTTTGGGTTTCTTTTCCCCAGTGATACCTCTTGTCATGTTTGACTATTCTTTTAAAATTTTCCCAGATCTCCACTGGTTTCAAACCCAGTAACCATTTTGATTCCTGAATCTTTTCTATTGCCTAGCAGCAGTCACCTTGCCTGAGTAATTCCACAAAATGAAGTGACACCAGGGCTCAACAAAGTTCTCCTGTAAAGGGCCAGATAGTAAATATGTTATGCTTTGCGGGCTGTTTGGTCTCTGTCCTAACTGCTCACCTCTGTGGCTGTTACGCAAAGGCAGCCATAGACAATGCACAAATGAATTGGCATGGCTGTGTCCCAATAAAACTTTATTCACAAAAACAGGTGGAAGGCAAAATTTGGCCCATGGACCGTAGTTTGCTGACCTCTGAGTTATATTATTGGTAGAGCCTACTGGTTTCCATGGAACAATCATTTAGAGTTGTGATTGTTATTTTTATGTGTCAATGTATCTAAGGTATATGTAGTACCCAGTTTTTTAATCAAACACAAAGCTAGGTGTTGCTATGGAGGGCATCTTGCAGATATGGTTAACATCTATAATCAGGTGACTATAAGTAAAGAAGATTATCATTAATAATATGTGTGGGCCTCATTTAATCAGTTGAAAGCTTTAAGAGAAAAAAATACAAGGTTTCCCTGGAAAGAAAATAATTCTTCCTTAAGACTGCAATATCTGTCTGTCTGAGTTTCCAGCCTGTAGGCCTGCCCTGCAAATATCAACTTGCTACCCCTATGATCATGTGAATTACATCCTTAAAATAAATCTCTTTATATACATATCCCATTGGTTCTCTTCCTCTGGAGAACCCTGACTGATACGGAAGCTTATATGCCTTATGAATATATCTCACCCTGAAGGCTCAGTCTCCTTTATTGTACATTTTTCTCTACATGTTTGCTTGTTTGTTTATTCATCCATCAACTCATGCATTCTTTCACTAGTCTTCTCCACCTCAGTAAATGAGCCACCATCCACTCTGCTATGGAAACCAGAATTCCTAAGGACGTCCTGGCCTCCTGTCTATGCCTCTGGGACAGGTTTCCTTCCATCTTCCCCATTTCCATGGCTCTGCCCTGTCCAAGGCACCCTGTGTCCAATCCTTTCTCCATAAATCCCACCTGGAGAGTCTTATATGTAAACCAGGTGTGGTTATTCTTCTGCCTAAGTCCCCTCAATGACTTTCCATTCACTCAGAATAACATCCAAACGCTTCCTCTCCTTCTGGTCTCTACAAATCTTTCCAGTTGTATTATCAACCACCATTTCCTTCAATGCTTTGCTCCAAGAGCTCGGGCCTTCTGGACACATTCCTAAAGGCTGCCCTCGTCCTTGCTTCAGGGCCTCCGCTTTTGCTGCTTCCAATGTTGGGAATATTCCTCCCTGGTGTAGGCAAATCTCATCCTTTCCCACCAATCAGATCTCTATCTTAATATCACTTGCTTCAGGAGGTCTTTGCCGATGACTCCATGTATCCTGCCATTATTCTGTATCATAGCAGTCCTTATTTTTAAACTTTGTAATCTCTAACTATTGTGTTTGTATCTTTCTCTTGCAATAAAATAAAAACACCATGAAGGCAAGGCCTGGCCTGCCTGGTTCATTGTTTAAAACTCCAGAGCTTAGCACAGCGTTAACCGTAACTGGCAAATCATAAGAAAGTGCCGACTACATGTCAACAACTAAACTAAGTACCATGGTTACCATGATTTGCAAAAGCAGACAAGTCCTGCCCACAAGAAGCTTCTGGTCTAGTAGGGAGGACAGCCAGTAATCAAAAAGTGACACAACCACATGTTAAATGGAAATCATGTAAGTGCTGCAAAGAGACACACATGGAATATATCATGGAAACTGTGGCCTTTCCAGGGATCCAGGAATACTTTCCAGAAGAATGGGAAGTTGGCTGTATTTAAAAGATGAGCAGCAATTTATTAAGTAAGGAGTGCTGAAGGAATATTTCAGAAAGAGGAAACTGCAGGTGTGCAAATGCCTGGTGGCAGAAGGGAGCGTAGAATGTTGGAGGTACAGGCGGATGGCTGCCTAGGAGAAGCTCAGAAGGGGAATCCAGTGTGATGGTGAGGAAGCCGCTGGGTAGGGGTAGACTCTCGGGGCCTCCCCGGGGCAGACTCCCAGGGGCAAACATGGGCCACATCAGGATGTCAGTCCTACTATGAGGGCAATGGAAGACATGAGGAGGAGTCACCGAAGGGGGTGCCGCAGCCAAGTTTGTGTTCCCTGGAGTCTGGATGCAGCTTGGGGACAGATGTGGATGGGAGGGAGGCAGGAGAGGAGACAGAGCAATCAGTGAGGAGGTTCGGGTGATAGACGATGTCGCTTTGAGTGGAGTGTGGTGGGGAAGGAGGGGAGTTGTCAGGCTGAGAGATAAAGGAGACCAACGTCAGCAGGGCTTGGGTGTGGACTGGCTGCGAGTAGGTCGGGGAGGGGAGGTGAGTGGTGGTGTGCTCAGCTAGTGGAGGGCATACCTGTCAGTGCACACTCATGGGGGGCAGCGGATTTCAGTCCACCGATGTGCTGTGTATTAGTCCATGTTCACACTGCTGATAAAGGCATACCTGAGGTTGGGGGATTTATAAAGGAAAAGAGGCTTAATGGATTCACAGTTCCACGTGACTGGAGAGTCCTCACAATAATGGCACCCCTTAAATGGCAGCGGACAAGAAAGAATGAGAGCCAAGAGAAAAGGGAAATGCCTTATGAAACCATCAGATCTCATGGCACTTTTTCACTACCATGACGACAGGATGGGGGAACTGCCCCATGATTCAGTTACCCCCCACCGGGTCCCTCCCACAACATATGGGAATTATGGGAGCTACAGTATAAGATGAGATTTGGGTGGGGACACAGCCAAACCATATCATGCCACCCTTCATGCCCTGGTGTCTCACTGCAGAGGTGCACCTGCCCCAGCTATCCATCCTCTTGGAGATTCAGAAGCAGAGAGCCCTATGTGCCTTTGAGTCCTCGAAAGCCACACATCCTACTGCTGGGCAGCCTCCCCATGCCTGGATGCTCTGGGACATATGATGCCCCAGGCCCCCACTGGATGGTACCTGCATGGGTGTGGCACCTGCCTTTATTTGCTGCTTTGGAGCCACACCTCAAGCACATTTGGTATCAAGTCTTCTATCTATTTCCAAAAGGTCATCTTGTGAAGATGAGGTTTTTGCATCCGTTTTCTTTTATTCAAAGCCAAGATACTATAGAAATCTCTTCCCTGGACCTACTTGCCAGTTCACTGTGAGGTCTGAGGAGATGTCAATGGTGGAGAAACTGCACCTTGCAAGAAAGAGCCTAAGGTGGAATTTTTCTCTTACTTCTCTCTGAGCCTCCTTTTCATGTTCTCAGTAACATGTAGAATCCGTCTGCATCAAAATCGTCTTTATATCTTTCATAAAATTAATACCCAAAGATATATGCAGAAAAATGGCAATCATCACCACTATATACTATGATTTTATGTTGGTGTGTTGTGCGGAGTACTTTATTTAAAAAATAAAAATGAGCTGGCATTCATATATTTATAAACTCTCAATTTCCTTTCCCAGAGCTTTCTTTTTGTGAATTCTTGCTCCCTTTATCTACCATCCACCAGTCTAACATTGGGCACAGTCACGTTACACACAGGTACAGGAAAATATCTGTGGATATCACCATGAAAAGTGAGAAAAAACAGGAAGAAAGCTTAATGCTCAATAAGCTATAACTCAAAGCATGATACACTTTCTACTTTTCAGTGGATGGGTCACTGAACCGGCCCACGTATTGGCAAATACACTTGTGTTTCTGTCAATTAAGTGGCTGAGGATGAAAGTCAAGGTTGACTTTAGAACAACATTTAAAGAGACGTTTGTGCTTTATTGCTAAGTGCTGCCTCCAGTTTTATGTGTGCCTGCTTTAAATTAATTGTCTCCATTCAAATTAAGAAAGGGTCTTTTGGATTCTGGAAGCTTCTCCACGGCTTGCCAAACACAATCTGGGCAGGGAGGGCAGTGGTAGCATGTCACCAAGGCATGTGTCCAAGAATAAATAGGGACCCTAGGTTGGAGGCAAAATATGTCAAATATGGTCATAAGGCAGAAATTAAAAATAGCCACGAGCAGCAGTGCCACTGACTAATGGGGAGGCAAGAGCCAGCCTTGTGGAGAGGCCAGACCAACTTGGCCACCAGCCTGACCCCAGGACAGACCCTCACTCATGATTGTCCCATGATGTTGGGGACCATGGTCCTCCCTCAGAGGCTGCCCCTAGAGAGTGAGAGATAAGGTTCTTCTTTATAGACCCTCCTTTTGCAGTCCTCAAAAACTGCCCCCCTCACCCCCCACTGCTAAGCACACGCACACATTGTGACCAGCCTGGGCTGTGGGTCGGTCAGACTGGGGTCCACCCCAGCTAGGCCTCTGAGTATGAATTTTTATAAAATGGGATTAAAGGCGAGGGTCAGAGGGCAAGACAGAGGTGGAAGCACAACTGTGGCACAGGTGGATGCTGGTTTTTCTTCCTGCCTGCTCTTTCTCTCTGAGCCAGAAGATGGCTTACGCCTTGTCTCCTTGGCAGACACTGACCAACTCCCTGCCTGCATCAGGGAAGCCTCTTCAGTCCTGAACAAGAGAGCCTATCCTAACTGCCCCTGGGCCTCAGTTTTCCCTGCTGAGATAGAGACGCCATGGAATCTTCTTTCTCTGTGTCCCAAGGAGCCACTGGTTTCCTCCAAGAATGGAATGTGTTGAGTCTTGCAAACCCCATGTTTCCAGATCTGCCACTAACGGCTGGCAAGAGCTCTACTTGTAGATGTGCTGCTTGCCCTTGGGTTTCGCTCTCCATTTCCTTGGCTCATCTGGGAAATGGACTTCTCTATCCCTTACTCCCCTACTTCCCAGCAGCTCCCATCCCCCATGAACTATTTACATCCACATGAAATAGGCCACCCTAGTAGGGCAAGCCTTCTATACATTTGGATAAATTCATTTTTTGCAAACTTGACTTCTACCAGACGTCCTAAATGAGTCCTGACTCTTTCTCCCACCTTGAATATTTGAAAACATGTTACTTGGTGGCGGTCTGCCAGCAGTGACTGTGTAAAGGACGATTTTATCTAAAAGCACTTGGATTTCGGGTCGTGAAAACACTATGTAAATACAATGTCATATTGGACCTTTGTTCCCTCATTTTTGAAAATGTCTGTTATGAAACCAATGAAAACTGTGCTAATATCAGATATATTGCATCTTCATTTGTGTATTGCGGCAATATAGTTGTTATCAGCACAGCAGTAAAGTTTAATCTACATTATCTCTCTGTGCAAGAAATGATTTTTTTTCTATAACTCAACTTTGAGAGCCCATTCCATTGGGGTGGTAGAAATGTAGTCTACCAATTCGGGTTTTGCCAACCTTTCTAGGATTCTATTTAATCTGGGGGGAGGGGGCTTGATCTGTCGTACTTAGTTGTCCTTTCAGAGTCCAGACTCTCCTGTTGCATCTCTAGTCTTTGCTTTCCAGGCTTCACATGTCTCCATCGTTCCCCTTTTCTGTTTGGCTCATCTGTAGATCTGGCAACTGCTCTGCATTCATACCCAAGATGCATTCTACCCCTTCCTACTCATGCTCACTGGGCCAGGGCAACCCTATGAGGCTAAGTGCTTGGGCGCATGGAGTGTTTAGCTAGTCCTGCACCTCACTGGGGCCCTGGGAACTCTGCAAAGCTGCTTTGGGCCCTCAAGCAAGAAGTCGACCACACAGACACTTCTACTCTGGCTCTTGCAGCTTCATTACCATCTACGTGAGACCAGGTCTCTGCTGTTCTCAAGGCTCCAGCTGTTCTGCACTCCTTGTCAGCACCCCTGAGGCTTGGTGTAGGTTGGACACTGGTGCCACCCTTTGCTCAGAGGCCACCTATATCTTAGCTGCCATGATTTTCAATCTGATTTCTCTTCTCTCTCCAGTCTGGGGAATCCCTTTCTTTCCCGGGTGGTAAGAGTTGACAGTCTTTTACTTAGGATCTAGATTTGTGACTCTCCAAAGCATTCTCACGGCTTTCTGCTATAAGATTATCTAGTTGATGAAGTCTACTCTTCTGGTTTCTCAAATAGAGAAGGATACAATGTCCCAGCAAATATGGGAACATCATGTCAGTTAACTCCAAAAAATGGTGTCTGAGACTAATTGTTTTTATTTTCCATTAACTCTGTTTATTCAATGATCATTTTTAAACGTCTGCTTCCTGGTAGAAATGTACTAAGATCTGAGAAACAAAGATGGCTATCACGTAATACCTCATCTCTTTGAGGCCTAACAATTCAAGGATGGAATGAGGAAGAAATGAACTGTGTACAGTATGAAAAGCTTGATCAAGTGTAAACAAAGCACATTGACAGTGCAGGTGAGATCACACGCTATCCAAGCATGTGTTTTGTGGGTATGTTTGTGGCTCAGGAACTGCTGTGACTAGAGTTTCAAATGACTGCTTCTACCACTAATATGAAACAAAAAGCACTCATATTTCTCAAAGAGGTTGAGGAACACCATGTACAGATCCCATTTTAAACATTGATGATGGGCCCCTCTGCCACTCACGGTTTACATGAAAACTCCATCCATAGGTAAACTAGTGTGAAAGCAAGTCTTCTATGGAGAATGGATGGTGCTAATTAGCACTTTCTTATCAAAAGGAAAATGACTTTGTGAAGCTTTCCTGTTCAGCTTCTCTGTTGAGAAGTCCCAGTTTTAAATTTGGGAAATCCGTGAGCCATCATCCTCAGTTGGTCCTAGGATGCCATCATCTAGTTCACCCCCTTCTCTCAGGAGTCCCCCTCATCCCCTGTACACTACTGATTTCAGGCAGCTCGGTGACTCAGGTGGCCCATGCGGCTGCTGGAAATCACAGAAGCACAGCGCCAATGTGTTTCAAATGGGCCGTCCCCGCAAAATGCCTCCATTATTTCCAGGGCTTAATGCACACACTTGAACGATTCTATAATGCTGCATTGACTGATTTAGTCATTGCTTCTGGAAGAATTACATTGCAATCAGGATTTTCTCCTAAATTGTAAAGTCATTTGAGAGAAGTGCCTCCGTACCCACTTTCTGACTCTGCTCCCAGTGTCCAGCCAAGTGGCTACACATGGATATGCCCCGAAGCCACACACCAGAGAAGACTTGCTCAAAGCTCTCCCAAGGAAAACTCATGTTTGTTGAAGAATGAAGTCATTCCTGTGCCCCACCTGGCTCTGTGACATCAGAGATTTGTCAGTTATTACTGTAATCTGCACAGGAAGAGGATACAGCGTGCCTCAATGGTTTCCTGGAAAATGCTTTATCTTATTGGTAGATTTGCTTAAGGACAACACAAGGACTACATTTGCAGTCCATACATGGTGGGATAGGACATAAAATGGATTTTTATCTTGGAAATAACCATTGGGAGAAAAGGTTATTTTAGCATATTAAATATGCTATTTATGTTCTAGCTCATTGCAAAAGAACAGGGAAAATGACCTTAAAGGATACAATATTTCAACGTAGTTGAAAAAAAAGAAATAGGCATTTTTAAAGGGTCAAATAAAGATTAAAGGGTCTGAAGTTAAAATAGACCTGGAAAAAAGGGTTGTCTTGCTGGCCACACAGCCTTGTATGTCATGGGACGTGGGCCACAAATATGGTTCTTGGCCTAATGTGGCCAATGGGAAGATGCAAATGAAATCAGCACAGTTGCATTTCGATAAGGCGTACACTGGTCAGTTTTTCAGGAATTGAAGACTGTTCTTCCTGACACTGAAGGATGAGCTGTTCCTTAAGTCTTCACAAGGAAGCCCTTTTGCAAAGTGATCAATGCAATTCTCAACTACATCCCAACATCCCAACAGGAGAAAGACTGAGATGTGCTCCATGTTCCATGGGTCATAGGTCACAGGGTTATACCAAAGGAACAATGAGGAAGAACAAAGAAAGAGCCCTCTGCCTTATTTTGGTGACATTAGGACCAATGTCCGAGCGCTACTCCTTTCTCCCTGGATCCAGTGCAAAGCTCCTCCCAGGACTAAGAGAGCAAAGAGCAGCTGAGAGCCCTGTGCCCGGCAGCACAACCGGCCATCATGCCAACCAGGTGAGTTTACCCCTGAGGAGCATCACTAGCATCCCCAGGTGCACCAGAAAGCTGAGATCCTGCGAGGGCATGGCCAGTGGGCCCAGCCGAGTTGCCGATGGTGGCTCATCCCTGCACCCAAGTGCCCTGGCATACTCCTGCCTCTCCTTGGCAGTGAGGGTGGGCATCTCCCCTCTTCCTGGCACCACACACCTGGGAGTGATCCTAAGGAAAGGAGCCCTGGGAAGGGGAAGTGTTTGTAAGATACTGTCCATGACTGGTCAGTCATAGGGAACAGGGGTGGCAGGAGGTGAGGAGCTGAGAGGAGTTGGCCTCATCTCTTCAAATTTATTGTCTTCTCTTTATAACAATGTGCTGTTGGGCCCATGTGACACGATGTGAAGACAGGTAATAAGCTTTTGCCCTGCAGCCCACAATTATCAGTGCACTCTCCCCTCAGGAAAAGACTCCAAGCCCGCGATAGTGAAGTGGTAGAATCTAGGCGCCTTAGCTATAGACCTTGGCTGCCTTTTGACAGAGAACAGGCACAGTCTTCATGGCAGCAACAGAGAACCACCAAAACTCTTCCCAAGATTTAAGAAATTGAAAAATGTCAATCCATCTGCAAGCTGGATTAGCAAGCTGGGAACCCGGGTACAGCAGATGGTGGCAAGCTCCCAAATGCCAATATGACCCTAGACTGAAATATTTCTATGCTCGCTCTCCATCACCATCCTGCTTTCACTCTGTCCATCTGCTTCAGAGGCAGGTTGCCCACTCAAGAATTAGGCACAATCTTTGAGGCAGGGGGTTTGTCATGCAGCAGAGGCTTCTCAGTGGTGAGTTCCTCTGTCTGGCCATTTCACGGCCTAAATGACCACTTCCATGTAAGCAGTACGGGCAAAGCACAGCTGATGGCAGTCGTCTAGGGCTTCATCTGGAGTCATGGTGCCAGGCATAGTCCAAGCCCAATTATTCAGCCTTGGCATCAGTATGGGTTGTGAATATGCTTGCTCAAGTGCTTTAAACATTCTAAATACCAGGAGGTATTTTTCTGTAGTAAGCTGAGATGGCTGTGTGAGGGATCAGTAATGCGGACAATAGCTCAGGCAATGGAAAGGAGGAAGATAACACAGGAAGATTTACTACTGAACACAAGTGAAAAGAATATGGAGATCTAAACCTTTGCTTTGCAAGTTTGAGGCTGACCCACAATGCTGAAGCTTAGCATTTCACTTTCTAAGAAGAATTCTCCACAACAACCCCTGCTCCAGAGGACACGGAAAGAGAACATTTTGTCTCCAAAGAGATCCATTGGGTTTCTCCAGAAAGCAGCAAATTTAACCTTTCCATCTTACGTAGATTAAATCTAAACTTCCAGATAGTGTTAGTACAATGTAGTCGTATCAGTTATCTATTGGTATGTAAAAAAATTACCCTTAGTAGCTTAAAATGACAGCATTTATTATTTCACCATGTCTATGGGTCAGGAATCTGGGCATAGTTAAATTGGGTGCAGAGGCTCTGAGTCTTTCATGAGGTTGCAGTCAGAGACATGGTGGCCTCAAGGGTCCCCTGGGGAGGGGTCCTCTTGGTGGCAGTTCCTCCTGGGCTGTTGGATTGAGGGCCTCAGGTCCTTACCAGCTGTCGGCCAGAGACCATCATCATGATCAGTTCCTTTTGCTTAGGTTTACAAAATGCCAGCTTGCTCCATCAGAGTGAGCAAGTAAGAAGACAGAGAGAGAGACAGTAATAAGGAAGGGTCTTTTAAAACATCTTCTTAGAAGTAGCAAGTTAAGTTACTGGTCTGGCCACCTATAAAGAGATAGGGTTTCTTGGGAACTATGTTAGAAGCTGCCTAGAACAGAAGTTCGTCAATATTTGACTGTTGACTATTACTATTGCTTATTAGGTTTTATTTTGGATAAGTGGAAGGTCGATTTTTTTTGAAAATACATGAAATTTTCTTGAAATGAAATATTGAGCCTATTTCATAAATAATACTCAAATAATACCATATTCGTTTCTCCTTTAATGTCCTATTTTCCAATTACCCAAGTAAGAGAAATCCTCTAAGCCGTTAAACTGTCAATTAATTTGCAATATTCAATATCACTTGCAGCTGTAAACTAAGAATGTCCAAAAATATATGTGTCACAATTGAGTAACGCATTTGTAGGAGGTGAGCTAGGAAAAGAAAAAGGTCCAGCAACGCTGCAAAGGATGATGATGATGACAACACCTTTCAAAGGTTTTATTCATTCAGCGCCTACTGTGGGGTAGTCAGGACACCAGGGGTTTTCACACAGGCTTTTGTTTCACTCTTATATAATGCTATGACTTAGCATTGGCCATGCTTCCCAGATGAAGAGATGACCCTTGGGAGAGTTAAGCTCAAAGCTGGCTAGCAGCACCAGGAAACACCCACCTGACTCCAGAGCCTGTAGCTTGAGGTGTCATGCTCCATGTTTCTGGTTTCAGAACGTACTTTCATATACCACTTTCTTTTGGACCATTTTAACGAGATCAAATGCATGTAAAAATGTAAGCAGCCTTCATGTCAAACATAGTAACTTCACAAGAACCCTCAAAGATAGACTATGGAGAGCCCCTTTGCCCTTTGCTGGCATGTGCCTTGCTCCTACCCTGTCAGAGAATCTTTGCCAAAAAAAGGCTTGATCAGCTATCTATTTATATAGGTAAGCAGGTTGCACACGGGCAAGGGAAACCTCGCATCTCACAGTTCTTAGCAACTGCCCTGCAGCAGGCAGGGTGGGCGCTGCAGCAGCCCTAGTCGAACAGCACATCATGTTCTAGATTTTCCAGCATTGCAACAACTGCTGCATCTGTCTAAGGGAATGTGACAAGAGAAATGGGCACAGCAGCCCTCCAAGTAGAGCATGGCACTCCTGGGGCTCCCTGGAAAATGCCAGGGTGGAAAGAAAATCTGAAAACCTTTGAGATGCAGAGGTTTTAAAATTCCTCACTGAGTGAATCTTCAAGGTGGACTGCTTCTCTCTGCTTCTTCCCTCTCATCTGTCCTTGTTGATGCCTCACTTTGAGGAACTCTGGTCCCCATAGCTCATCCTTTCCTGCCAGGGCAGGTTGAAACAGTTTCCAAGTCAGTTCATACATTCCTACTGCAGACAGGTGCAGTTCCCCAGCCTTCCCTGCAGCCACTCTCTTTCTCATCAGATTGAATCCTTCCAGCCTGAGATGGAGCAGATTTCCCTTCCCCTTGGCATTAGACTTGACTATGATTTTCTTTGACCTAAGGAATGTGGGTTGAAATGACAGTGGGTCAGCCTGGCCTTAGGCCTTCAGAGGTACATTCCACATTTCAATTTGCTCTCTTGCCTCCTGCCATTGCCATGAGAAGAAGTCCCAACTCGCCCACCATTCCACAGAGGGTGAGAAACTCACTAAGCAGATATGAGCCCACCCTGCAGCTTAAAGCCATGCCCAGGAAAGCCCAGCCCAGATGAGCCAAACTCTACAACCCACAGATGCGTGAGAGGAAGCGCTTTTTGTGGAACGCTACAGAGATTTTGTGGTGGTTTGGCATACAGCAAGAGCTAAGTAATATACTCATACTAATCGAGTTTTAGTAATTATTTAACTGCCTCTCCAGTTTAGGATATTTGGAGCCATAAAAATGGAAGAATATTCTCAGGGAAATGTTGAGTAAGATGAGATCTAAATAAAGAATCTTGGGAAACTCACATTTAAAAGGTGAGCAGAGGAAGAAAAGGAAAGAAAGGAAAGCCAGAGAGGAGTGGTTATGAAGGCAAGAGAAGAAAATAGCATAGAGGTCTAAGAAGTGTAGCTTTTTAAGCAGCAGCAAGAAGCCACAAGAGTCCATTGCTGCCACCGACCTAAGCAAGAAGAAGAGTTTAAAAACTCCTGTTGGATGTCCCATTTAGGGAAACACTGGGGCCTTTTGCCAGAATAGTTTTTGGTGGAAGAGTGGAGACCTAGGCTTGGTGACAGTGAATTGCAGGGTAGACAAAAGCGAGGAAGTGGGAAGAGTGAAGAGTGAAACCAGTATTACTTCTAGGCTTTTTATTAAAAATAATTTTACATCTCCAAAAGTTGCAAAACCAAAAATAGTACAAGGAACATCCTTACTTTCTTTGCCCAGAATCACTTGTTTTTAACCTATTCGATTCATTTATATTCTCTCAATCTCTCTCTCTCTCTCTGTGTACACACACACACACACACACACACACACACACAATTTTTTGGCATCATTTCAGATAAGTTATGTGTATCCTGGTCCTTCCTACTAAATACTTCAGTGTGTATTTCCTAAAAGTAGAAAAATATCTTTTATTAATATAACCACATACACTAATGATGTTACACTATTG
Source organism: Mandrillus leucophaeus (assembly GCF_000951045.1). NCBI lineage: Eukaryota > Metazoa > Chordata > Mammalia > Primates > Cercopithecidae > Mandrillus > Mandrillus leucophaeus. The sequence goes on along the minus strand of NW_012101898.1, from coordinate 1,967,053 downwards.
ATTTACACACACATTCATGCAATACCTTTAACTAATCCACTGCCCATATTCCAATTTTTTCAGTAAACATAATAATTAATATCTTCTGTAACACTTTCTCTCCAGCACAGGGTTCAGTTCAGGATTGGGCATGCCATTTAATTGTCGTGACTCTTTAGCCTACTTTAATCTATGACAATTACATAATGTTTCTTTGCCTTTTAAGACGTTGATTTTTTTTTTTTTTTTGAATACAGTAGCCTCTTCACTTTTTAAACAGAATGCTCCCTATTTTATGCTTGACTGAAGCTTCCTTGTGATTGGGTTGACAGCGCGCTGCATAGAAGATACTGTGTCCTCTGTCATCGCTTCTGGAAGCACATGCTGTGTCCTTCACATGGGTGGTGTAATTTTGATCACCTGGTCGAAAACTTTGCCTCCTTTTCCACTAACAGCCTGATATTTATTTATTTATTTATTTATTTATTTATTTTGTAGAGATGAGGGTTTCTGTGTTGCTCAGGCTGGTCTGAAACTCAAGCAATCTTCCTGCTTTAGCCTCCCAAAGCGCTGGGATTACAGGTGTGAGCCACTGTACCCAGCGTCTTGGTGTACTTTTATTATAAACAAAGTTGAGCATCTTTTCATATGGTTCTAGGCCATGCATGTATTCCTTTTCATGAATAGTTTTTCATGTGTTTAACTTTTGATATTTTGATCCCTGATTTTGCAAAGTGCCTTGTACATTAGTGACATTAATTCTTCTATTTGCAATATTTGTTGCCAATTTTTCTTCTGTTTTGTCATTTAAAAATTTACTTATGATTGCTGGGTGCAGTGGTTCACACCTGTAATCCCAACACTTTGGGAAGCCAAGGTGGGCAGACCACGAGGTCAGGATATCAAGACCATCCTGGCCAACATGGTGAAACACCGTCTCTACTAAAAATACAAAAAAATTAGCTGGGCATGGTGGTGCATGCCTGTAGTCCCAGCTACTCTGGAGGCTGAGGCAGGAGAAAAGTTTGAACCTGGGAGACCTGGGAGGCAGAGGTTGCAGTGAACCGAGATCGCACCATTGCACTCCAGCCTGGCTACAGGGCAACACTCCACCTAAAAAAAAAAAAAAAAAAAAAAAAATTACTAATGGTGTAGTTATTCCATACAACCTTTTTAAAAATTTTAATTTATGCAAATAAACATATTAGCATTTTATTTTATTGCACTTAAATTTTAAGTCAGACCTAACCTTTTACTATATACATAGGTTATAGAAGAATTTATCTATTTTTTTCTAGTATATGTACTTTTATTTTTACATTTACATTTCTGACTCATTTGGAGTTTATTCTTATGTAGGGTTTGAGGGATGGATCTACTTTTGTGTTTTTCCAAATGGAAATTCTATTTTTTCATCTCTTCCTTGACATTTTATTGTTTCTTTGATGTCAGTCTATTCATGTGCCAGTGCCACTCTGTTTTAATTGTGGGGAGTCTTTATAATGTTTTAACATCTGCTAGGGGTACTATCCCCTTCTCACCCCCACCAAGTTATTCCTTTTTAATGTTTTCCTAGATATTCTTGTGTGCTGTTTTCTAATGTATCTGTCACCATTAAAAAGCTCCTTAGAATTTTTGTTGGTCTTGCACTACATTTATAAATTAGGGAGAATTGACATCTTGATAACACTGAAACCTCCAAATCAAGAGCAAGGGGTCTCTTCACTTGTTCCAGTTTACTGTTGTGTTTCTGCAGGCTCCTTATTCCCCCCCGTTAAGTCCTTCTTTCCATCTCTGTCTCATCTCCAAGGGGCATCAGATCTTTTCTTTAGATCTGATTATCCCCCACAAGTAGTACCTTCTGAGGCCACCCCTTCTGGCTCCACCCACTCTCCAGTGCCTTCCTATTCATCTCCAAGTCCTGACTGCTATTGGGTTATTTTGCGTTGACTATTTCATTTCCTCTTTCTAGGGCAAGTTTGCGCTTCCTCGCAGCCCTCTGCTCCCTCTGTTTATTTTCTGAGCTCTTTTTTCTGCCTCCCTCTCTGCTCTCTGCATCCACAGGCTCTTAGCAGCTGTGAGTAGGTGGTGAGAGCTCTGTTGGAATTTGTTACTTTCAGGCAATTTGAAGGTTGCAGTGTTCTCTGTTGTCTGGTCATGCTGGAGGCACGAGTCCTGTGTGGCTTTATCTGTCTTCCTTATCGATTGTATGGCTGGTTTTGTAGGCAGGCTGAGATTCAGAATTAGCCCACCCTTGTCTTCTAAACCCTGAGGACCATATTTTAACAAGCTTGACTTCTAGGTAAATCCAGAGCTGGATTTCAAGTCAAAAGTTGTCCTTTTTTCCCCCTTCAGAGAAAGACTTATGCATGATCATAGATTACAGTGCAAAGAGAAGCTACATATTCAGCTGATGAGGAATTCTGTACCTCTAGAGAAAAGGACGTGTTTGGAGAAATTTCGAGAGCAGAAATGGGGGAATCCATTAGTCTAGGTTTGGGTGATTATGAGAAAAAGAGGTTTGGAAGTCGCCGTAAGCATATGTATATGTGTGTGTGTGTGTGTGTGTGTGTGTGTATATGTATGTATATATATATATATATTTTACAGACTTGGTAGCATCTGGATTGGATGAATTTGCTTGTTGTCCCTGGGTTTTGTCCCACTATATTGTTGTAGGACTTTCTCATTAGTTAGCTAAAAACGGGGTCCTTGTCACACGACTGTGAAAAATTAGGCTCACAGACACTTCACGGTGAGAAGGGCAGGGTTTATTGAGTGAAAAGGAACCAAAGGGAAACAGGGACTCTCAGCAAAACCAGAGTCCTGCTAACTGGTTTCCTGCCTCACAGATTGAATCCCAGTTTCCCCACCCCAGAACGGAAGAGGCCAGGCTGCTCCCTGCTTTCCCAAGGCCCCTCCCCAGCGCACACTCCTCCCAATGAGCAGGCTGGTGGAATTTTCTCCGGGGACCCCTTTACACTTGCCTGTCCCAATACTATAATAATTTGGGTACCTAAGTCACATTGTGTTGAAGTCAACGTGCTAGCCACAAACAGATGGAGCGGAGGAGCCAGAGACTCCTCTCCCCACCTTCCACGCCTTGGTAATTGGTAATAAAAGAGTAGGTGTCACTCCATTTGGAGGCTCCGAAATAACATAATCGTATGTAGCTGGTCTGTTGTGGCCTCTGAAGGCTAAAGTATACAAACAGGAAATGGCTTTACTTTTCTCCCACTTGTATTTCAATCTTGCTCTGTTGGGTTTCCCTTCCCTGCTCACTGAAGGCATCTCAGGGAGGTTCGTTCATAGCCTTCTTGATGCTCTGACTCAGTTTGTGAGAGAAGATTCACTGTCAGGTATTAACAGTCTAGGTAGAGGGAAAGCTTCAGTCTCCCATCCAGTTCAAAGCTCTTCTGTTCCCCGGCTTGCGGCGTCCCTCCTTCTCCTCACCTCTCCAGGGCAGGGGTTGAGGGAAAATAGATTGGAGGAAAGAAGACAAGTCTCCTGTATGTGAGGCTGTTGAAACTCACCTGCCCTATCCTCTCTGCATGTGACTGGCCCCCAAAGCTGGCCCTCCCTTGGGAGCACCTTTGTGGTTGCCTAGTGGCCCCGCAGAAGCCTCTGCAAATAAATCAATAATCTGTACGGAGAGCCTTTTGCAGTTCTCCTCTGTTTTTGCTTCCACTGGCCTCATACCCACAGCCTCCTGGTACTGGGAGCCCTCAGTCCAGCAGGATGCCCGATTGGGTGGGTGCTTTCAAACTGTGAGGTTCAACCACCTGCTGTAGCATCCCCAAGTGCGTCCTCAGTCCCTGGCTTTTATGGTGCCCTGCTCCTGCCAGCTTCCCATCTTCAGAATTATTCAGAATAGGAGAAGCAGCAGTCTCTGCTTCCATATGCCCCAAATTCCTAGACACACACACGTTTAGTTCTTTCAGGAGCTGCCTTTACACTTTGTTCAGTCTGTAGTGCCTTGGCTGTGCCGGGGAGCAAGGTGCTAATCTCTCCCTCTTGAAGTGTGAGTAGTTTCTTTTGACATATCTTCCTGGAGTCCCCTTTCCTTAGCTTGAAAGGGTGGGCAAGCACCCTAGTTCCCTCTCTCATGATGGAGGGAGAATCCACATCAATTCCCCATTGGCTGACAAGTTGGCACATTCTGTTTAATGAGCTTTATTTACATATGTCTAGGTGTGTATCTAGATACTGTATGTACATATACACACATAATATAGGTGTCTAGACCTGCAAGTTGCATGTTGCACACATATTGCAGGTATCATGCTAGACACACAGTTTGGTTTCTAGATTGGCTCTTTGATCTTTCAGAAGTACTGAGAAATGTGTTCAGCACTTTCCTTTGGAACCTGAAAGGCTTTTCTTCCATTCTCAGTTTAAAGCTTCAGCCAGAATCCTGAACCAGCAGGAATAGTGTCAGCCATATTCTATTACAAACACTTCTTTTGTTTTTTATCATCTCTTACGTGCCAATCCCTATTCCAAATAGTTGAATTTATTGTTTCTGATTTTCATATTGATCCTCCAAAGAGATTTTTATGGACCTCCTTTTATAGAGCAGAGTATTGCAGGTCGGAGAGGCAAAACGTCTTGCCCAGGATCACACATCTGGTGAGGCCAGCCCTGGGTATGGTGTAGCACTGGCTGATGACAAAGCCTGCATTCTGTGCTTCATCACAGCATCAGATGGTTAGATAACAACATCAAATGCATCTGTTAAACTCAAACAGACTTGGTTCTCCCAAAAGTCCTGATTAAAAAGTTCAGTTGGGACATCATGTTTGTTGTCATGAACGCTGATGTGGATAACACTATATTCCCTGGAAATGATGGAGATATTATCTACATTCCATTTACAAATGCAATACCAAGTAAAGACTGCAAATGACTGTACCACAGGGAGGAAAAGCAGTCAACCTGTCTTCAGGGACCTGTTCCAGTTTCTGGTGTCTCAGTGGATGTTGATTTCTGACATAAAGCCGTTTGTGCACATGAGGAAGATATTGTAGGAGGCATTTGGTGAGTGCTGCAGGCAAGGCTTTCTGCTAGGTGAGAAAATGTGTTCCAATGTGTGGGACTGTCATCCAATGGCGAAACTAGCCACTGCCATCACTTTTATATAATGACATGAAGATATTACTCTATTGGCATTACATAAAATAATTTTAAATAAAAAATATGCTTATAATAGAGGTACAAAAGGAATTCTCCTTGCTGAGTTTCTTAATTGTTCTACTTTTCGGTGGCTGTGAGCCAGTGTTTGGTCTTTAGCTGAAACAGATATTTAGCCATAAACCACTGACCAGAAAGATCATAAGTGATCAATTTCTCCCGTTATTTTAACTCCCTTGTCTCTCCTAACTGCACCACGTGCATTTTTCCTCACTGACCTTCCAACACATTCCCAGCTTTCATGAGCTTTGTACTTCAGTTATTAAACTACAAAAGAAATGGAGCCAAAAGACGGAAATATATTTCTCAGAAATACAGCTGTGCTAGCAACGGGTGTCGCATGTGAAGTATGTCTCTTATCCCACTTCTCCTCATCACATTTCAGCAAATCAATCCGACTCTCTGTGGAACAATTTTGGTGTTAGCACAAAGTAATTCAAAGCAGTGGGGGGTGGGAGGCGCATAATTATGACCAGCAGAAGACGCATTTGCAAAAGCTGTGCCTGAAATGATTTAGTTAGGAAAAAGCTTTGCCAGAAGCCCAGAAAATCCTTCTGTTTCCCCCTAAATTGCAAAGCATTTATTCTATTCTATAGTGATTTACATGGTAATTCTATAAAACTACTTTTGTCTAAGATTATTATGTTTGTCCTCCTCAGTAATAACACGTTGGGATTCATCCCTTTATTTATTCATTCATTTGACAGAAGAAGACACAGTTCCTCTCCTGGTAGGCCACATAAAGGAAGTTGTCATGTTCCAACTTAATGTGTGGGTTGAGAGGTGTCTGCACAGATGAGTGTCATCGGGGAGAAAAACGTGGTCACGGGGAGCTTCCTGGGCAGGGGGACAGCTGGACTGAGTTAAAGGAAAATGCATTGCTGGGGCGATGGGAGGGCAAGATGGCCTTGTGGAAGGGGGTGGCATAACTAGGGCCAAGTGCATGACCAAGGACATGGAGGATAGAGACTGGCAGTCTGATGTATGAAAGGAATGTGGGAGGTGGGTCTATTAGTTAGGGTTCTCCAAAGATACACAAAGATCTGTCTTTCCCACTGGTTCTGTATCTTTGTTCCGCATCTTTGGAGAACCCTAACTAATATACCCACCCTCCCACATTTCTTTCATACATACACACACCCATCTGTATGTGTGTAATAAATGGAGGAAGGAGAGAGAGAGACAGCGCACGTGCTAGAGACATTTATTTACTTTAAAGAATTGACTCACATGACGTGGGGGCTGAACAAAATCTGTTGGACAAGCCAGCAGGCTGGAATTTCAGGTATGAGTTGGTGTTACAGTCTGGCGTCTGAATTCCACGTGGCCGGCCAGGCAAGCTGGAAACTCAGGCAAACTTTCTGTACTGCAGTTTTGAGGCCGAATTCCTTCTTCTATAGAAGCCTCAGTCTTCGCTCTTAAGACCGTCAACTGATTGGATGAGTCCCACCTACAAATGGAAGATAATCTGCTTTACTAAATTCCACCAATTTAAATGTTAATCACATCTAAAACTTACCTTCACAGCAACATCTAGACTAGTGTTTGACCAAACAACTGAGCACCATATCCCAGCCAAGTCAGGACATGATGTTAACTATCACAGTGGGAGCCATGTCAAAAAGTGGTGAGCCAGCAAGATTTGGTGGTCTGGGCTGGATTCCAGAGAACCTGGACTGTGCTTATGAAGCACCATTGCCCCGTAGACCTGGGATCATAAACACTGATGTCTAAAGGGACCAGGCAGGTAAGATAAATGAGTGAACTGAGACCTGCTTATAGTTCTTAGATACTTTGTTTGCATGTTAAAAGATGAAAACATTCTCTTTAACAAAGAAAGATGTTCTCCCAACTTCTATTACCTCCCCTCCCCTCCCCTCCCCCCTCCCTCCTTCCTTTCCTCCTACCCTCCTTCCCTCCTTCCCTCCTTTCCTATTGTTTACCCATTTTTGGAAGCGACATGGGTTCACAAAATTATATCTCAGACGTAACTAAAGTAATGGTTCAAGCAGGCATCAAAAAGTGGCAACTATGACACGTCCTTACTGCTATTGGGGGAATTAGAGTGGAGGGCACTCAGCGAGTTGGAGAGCATACTCTTTGTAAAGGAGACAGCCTATCCTCTGGCCCAGGCATGGGTAGTTGGAGCACATGCTCTTTCTAAAGGAGACAGCCAATCCTCTGGCCCAGGCCTTGGGTGAGTGGAGGGAACTCAATGAGTTGGCATACATGCTCTTTCTAAAGGAGACAGTTGATCCTCTGGTCCAGGCCATGGGTAGTTGGAGCACATGCTCTTTGTAAAGGAGGCACTCAATCCTCTGGCCCAGGCCTTGAGTGTTCTGTGGTTGGCAGATGTTCTGATTTCTTACCTCACTGTCACAAAATAGCTGCCACAGCTCCAGGCATCATGCCCCCACACAGTTGGGGGCAAGATGTTCTGATTTCTGTTCAACATCTCCCAATTTTGAAACATCAGTTCAAAATACTTCAAAAGACTCTGTGGATCAAAACTCACCTGCTGGCAATGGCAGGTTCTCTGCTGTAAGTGGTAGAGACCACTTATAAGTTTTAACCAGGACAATTTCACAGTAAGTGAATTCATTATCTGTCACTGCATAATAAGTCACCCTCAAACTTAGTGGCTCAAAATAACAAACACTTATTATCTCACATTTTCTATGGGTAAGGAATTAGGGAGCAGATTAGCTGGGTATTTCCAGCTTTGAGCTTCTCATAAGGTGTTAGTCACGATGTCAGCTGAGAGCTTGACTTGGGTGGGGATTCACCTCCAAGATCTCTTGTGCAGCTGTTGAACAGGAGGCATCCATCTTTGCTCTGTGGATCTCTCCAGAGAGTGGCTGAGTATCCTCAAAATGTTGCAGTGGCTGTCCTCAGAGAAGAGATGAGAGAGACCAAGACGGAAAACACAGTGTCTTTTATCGTCTAACCTCAGAAGCAAAATCCCACCACTTCTGCCATGTTCTTTTGGCCACACCAACCATGTGGGAGAGGACTTGATAAGGGTATAAATACCAGGAGGCAGGAGTCACAGGGGCCTCTTGAAGACTGGTCACCTTATTGAGTACTGGAGTAGCATTGGTATGGAGGGTAGATGTGAGGCAGGGACCTTTTAGGAGGATATTGGTTCAGTAGAATGATGATTTGGGGAATGCAGCAATTAGAAAGAAGAGAAAGAAACTGAATTGGCAATGACTTAAAAAATAAAATCGGCGAGGCCCTATAATTGAAACAATGACCCACTACTAGCCAGTGAGTGAGTCTGTGGAAGGTATTTCTGGAAAGGGTTTTCTTTTCTGTTTTTCTTTTTTCTTTTTCTTTCTTTTTTTTTTTTTTTACTTTAAGTTCTGGGATACAGATGCAGAATGTGCAGGTTTGTTACATAGGTATACATGTGCCATGGTGGTTTGCTCCACCCATCAACCCATCATCTAGGTTTTAAGCCCCACATGCATTAGGTATTTGTCCTAATGCTCTCCCTCCATAGAAGAAAGAGCTGAAAGATAAAGGCACTCTCACTTCCCTGGTTTCTCCCTGAGTTTCTTGCTTTTGAATATAACCATGTGGGAACATGATGCCTGGAGCTGTGGCAGCTATTTTGTGACAGTGAGGTAAGAAATCATTATGCTTGATGTGGCTAAGTTGGGGAACAGACAGAGCCTGGGTGTTTGGAGATACTGTTGAGCCGCCAATCAAACCTAGAACTTTTTGTTACATAGCAATAAATGTCAGGAGTTTAAGTCAGCACAGGTTGGGCATTCCATGACTTTCTGCTGAAAGCATTTCTGACATACATGGGGAGAGAGAAAGGCCTTATCTCCAAACCGCAAGATTTAATGGTTGAATGCCAGGTAAGAGGAAAACTATGAAAGGAGGATGGCCTGAACCCAGGTAGCAGTCATGAAGACCAAAAAAAAAAAAATAAAATAAAAAGACCATTTGTTTCTGTTTTGTGATAAAGCTTCTGTATAAATGGTATGTGATAGACATTGGTGGAGCTTTTAATCAATGTATGCAGAAGTCAGACTGCCTAAAAGGAGAGACGAAAATCCATTGCCTTATGATTATATTAATTTTCTTTTACTCTCTTTATATGTATTTCTTTATATGGTAAAGGGCCCTTGAAGAAAATGGTGTCTCCATTTTTGTAGAAGAAAACCATGTAGGAGAGATGAAAATTAAGTGAACAAAATTGAATCTGCTCTGCGGCACAGCACCTCAAGGATGCTTACTTGAGAACCAAAAGAAAGTGACAGTCTGCAGCCAAGCAGGGCCTGCCATCTCTAGCATACGCTCCCTCTGATTTCAGCTGAGTAGCCTGAAAACCTCAGAGCATCTGTTGGTCAGTTAATTTCATTTGAAGAATATTCTATGGGCCCTTCTTTTTTTCCTCTTTGGACTTTGAAGTTTGTTTCATTTTCCTCGGCTGCCTTCACATGCTGATCTATGCAGCCAGGAGCTTGCACCGTAAAGACAGAATATTCATGGTGGAGTCCTTTCTGTTTCCTCACTTTCATTAAACACTAGAGATAAAGCTTCACACTGAGGCCCATGAGTCAGTCCATCCAGAAACTCTGGTGAGAAGAAGCTCCAGGCAGAGAGTCACATGTGTTTGCAGGGAGAGGCTGTGAGCAAAGTGTTGTTCTAGCCAGTGAGTGGCACAGGGGCATCCGTGGGGTCTTTACAGCTCCTGCACAGTACTTGGCCTCAGTTCTTTTGCACCATCGCCCTCCCTGAGTTGTGCCACAGTTCCATGACGTTACACGGAACAAAAGCTCGGGGGAGGACTTGCACCAAGAGCTGCAAAAGTGCCTTTTTGTTTTGTATTGTTTTGTTTTGTTTGAGACAGAGTCTCACTCTGTCACTCAGGCTGGAGTGCAGTGGTACGATGTTGGCTCACTGCAACCTCTGCCTCCTGGGTTCAGATGATTCTCGATTATCTTGCTTCACCCTCCTGAGTAACTGGGACTACAGGCACATGCCACCATGCCTGGGTAATTTTTGTGTTTTCACTAGAGACATGGTTTCACCATGTTGGCCAGGCTGGTCTTGAACTCCTGACATCAGCACTTTGCTCCGGCTGTATGTTTTATGCAAGTCAAATAGTCCTCTGGTCTTTTAAGATGACTTGGGGATGGAAATGTCTGACGGGCCATTGAGAGTCCTGGATGATGAGGATGTGCGTAGCCTGCCGTTGTTCCCTCCTGAGGGTCTGCCATGTCATCCTGGGCCTGGAGTGTGCTGGGGAGTTGGGAGGCTGCAGGACTCATGGATCTCTTTGTTCCCATCTTCCTGCCTTCTCATTCCTCTCCCAGCTCCACCACCAGCTTGAGGGAATCCTTCCCGAGCCTTCAGAAAAATCCATCTCCTGTTGAGGTTTTGGATATTTTGTCTCTGCCTAAGATCCTCTCTTGGCTCTGGGGCAGCGACTGCTGTTAGAAATAAGAACCTTAAAGAGCTTATGATTTTTCTGTCCTTCACTGCGTCTCATCTCTATCCTGAGGCAAGAGTAAGATGAGTAACTAATAAATATCTATGTGCGTGGGGGACGCTTTGGGATCGAGAGAAATAAAGGGAAGAAAAAATATTTTTTAAAAAACCACATCATTTAATATTTCAAAAATACTCCTTTAATGTCAGGGCCAGCTTTCTCCAGCCCTGCCCTGTCGCGGAAGCAGAAGCTTAAAATTCCACTACCTGCTTAAGCCAGGCCTTGCCATGCCTGCAGCTCCCTCCCCAGCAGCACCCAGGGAGTGGACCAAGACTTCCTCTCTGCTTTCCGTCGTGTAGCATGGGATGAGCTCTGAGCACTCAAATATCCTCTGAGCTCCATTTTTCTGCCTGCCTGTCTCCCTCCTACCCTCTCATCTACTCAGATACCGCAGGGTTTCATGTCTGTACAACTCAACTTCTTCTTTGGTTTCTGATGTTTTATCTCCCTTAATGAGAAAGATGGTTTTCCTAAAACCTTTAATCATTCCCTGGAGCATGGACATTTTGTCTAACTCTCACTAGCCTGGTCCCCACCAGTGCTTTTGGGTTTTGCTTAGAATAGGAGAGAGCACCTGGAGCCATGAATGCCTCTGAGAGTCCGGGAATTGCTTAGAAGACCCCGTCTACCCACTGGACAGTTCCTACTTGTATATATCTTGGCGTGATAGAGCCTGGTTTGGGTACCAGGGTTTGGGGTTGTGGATTTGCAGTCCAGGCCAGCTCCCCTGGTTCTGAGTATGGCCAGGGCCCTACTTCCTCCCTTCCCCACTGGCCCAAGGTAGCCTCAGCACTCCTGAAAAGTGAGGTGAGGACATTTGAATTGTCACCATAAAAAATGGTGCTAGTGTGTAGTAGCGGATATGTAATTATTTGTTGTGGATTTGAGGAAGGCTCATAAAATAAAACCCATCTTCTCTCCCTGAGTTCTGCTGGAGATCAGAACATTGTATTTATTTCTAAAAGAAGTGATTTTGGAGAATGTGATTTAGGTATGAGGGCCAAAGGGACTTCTAGCTTCTTCCATTCAATCTGTTGGATCCACCCAAGGGGAATTTGGTCTTTGTAGAAGAACCTCACTCACCCAGGTCCCTTCCTGTCACCAAGCCCAGTAAGGTTACTTCCTCGTCTGTGAACTGCTTTAGTTTTAGCACTAAAAGTCTTTTTTTTGGGTGGGGGGGGATGGAGTTTCACTCTTGTCTCCCAGGCTGGAGCACAATGGCGCGATCTTGGCTCACTGCAACCTCTACCTCCCAGGTTCAAGCGATCCTCCTGCCTCAGCCTCCCGAGTAGCTGGAATTACAGACACGCACCATCGTGCCCGGCTAATTTTTTTGTATTTTTAGTAGAGATGGTGTTTCACCGTGTTGGCCAGGCTGGTCTTGAACTCCTGATCTCAGTTGATCTGCCCACCTTAGCCTTCCAAAGTGCTGGGATTACAGGCGTGAGCTACCGCACCTGGCCAGCATTAGAAGTCTTATATCCCATGAACCCTTCAATCTCAGACACACCAGCAAAGTTGGTGACTCTAAAAATCTCCTGGGCTCAGGACTCAGTTGACCAAAATGACACTTAGAATTTGATACAATCAATCAGAACTGAATTTTAATTTTAGTTTACTTATCTGAAGCAGTGTGACTTCTTTTCGTTAAATAGCTTAGTTATTAGAAAAGCAATACATGCATGCTTGCAAAATATAATTTAAAGATGACAAAGGAGCATAGTATACAAATTAAAGATCATCTTCCATTTCTACTCACACTTCCCCTAGAACTTCTAGCCAGGGATAGCCACTCTGAATAGTCTTCTGGTGTTGGTCTATGAAGGGTTCATGCACAGATAAACCTATTTATACACATGCATGTATGTCTTGCAAGCAGTTTTCTGAATTGTTGTGGGAATTGTTTTGCAGTAATTCTAGTGTGAAGTTTCAGCCCTAAGAAGACGTATACATTTATTTCCATTAAAAACGGAATGATTGTATAGTTTTTCTCCCATTGAAGAAGAACAACCAATTAACCACTAATGAGTACTTAGCTTGTGCTTAGTTTTCTGCTATTACAAATCATCCTGCAATGAATAAACTTGTAAGCTCATTTGTGCACATACACCTGTTGGATAGATTGCTAGAAGTAAACTGGTAATACCACAGGGCATGTCCATTTTGCATTCTGATAGTTCCTTCCAAATTTTCCTTCAAGAAATTTGCACCAATTTACGTTTCTATTAAGAATGTATGAAAATGTCTGTTTTCCAACTCTCTTATCATCCTTAAGTGTTATTAAACTTCTTAATCTTTAGCAATCTGATAGTAAAAATGAGAAACTAGAATTTTATTTGCATTCTGTTATAAGTGTGAACCTCAGTTGTATATTAGTTGGCCACTTGTCTAATACTTTTTTGTGTGTGAACTAATTTTTCATTTTATCTGTCCATTATTTTTCCTTGTCCTTTTTGACATCTGTATGCTTCTGCTTCTTAAAAAATCTGCAATTTTAGAATGACTTTATTTGGTTTCTTCATCATGAATTGCCTTTTGTTGTGCTTTGAGGGTATTAACCATATACATTTAAATACTTAAATCTCACCACAGCTCACGAGCAGCCAGCCTGCAGCTCATGGGAACTATTTCATGTTACTAAATTAGATTTGTAATATCTGATTTTTTTTCCTCAGTGGAGCTGTTGCTGCAGAAAGTAGATAAAGAACATGGGTCAATAAAAAAAGAAGATACTCTGGGGAGGTGTAAGTTTTTGAGGGAAGAAATGGTAATGCAGAAAATTGAGATGAACATAACATAAAACAAAAATTAAGGTACTCTTAAGCTCAAGGGGTCCAACACTTATGATCTGGATTTGAATTTCATCCTACCTGTGTCTAGTTGTAGGGAAATCGCTGCACCTCAGTTTTTGTCCCTTAATTTATTCACCTATCACAGTGCCAATTAATATTTCCTGTTTAATTTCAGTAGAACATAGTGGAGTGAAAAATTTTCTAGACTAGGGATCCAGGGCAAATTAATATTTTGTGTGATTTTACTACAAATCAGCTTTATAATTTTGACCACTTTGGAGTCAGTTTCTATTACTGCAAAGTTGAACCTCTCACTCCTAAATAAAATCTTGAACTTAGGATATTAGTTGTTCTATGAGTATGCATTTAGTCTAGTAGTTAAAAGAGCAGCTATGCTTTACCTTTGAAGACTGTGAATAAAATCTCCTTCTAACACCCAGTCCTGCCTCCTCATCCACTCCAGCTGACCTAGGACAGTTGTGGACACAGACACAATGGAAGCAAGCCTCTGAATCTTCACATGGAGAGTGACAGGAATGCCAGGGTTTCCCAAGACTTTGTTATTTCATGGTTTCTTGGTGGTCATTTAAGTTCTACTCAATGGCTGGCCCTCATAGCTTACCGGATTGGTCTACTTCATTCTTATCACTCTTACTGATCGGGGGGTGTTTTGTATATACGTGTTGGAGTCCCTGTGCAGGTACAATCCCCCTCTTCTCTCCATGTGGCCCTGCTGCTCCCTTCACCAGTGGGTGCCCTCATGGCCGCTCTACAGGCTCCCTGGAACAAGTGCCCTTCTATCAAATGCCTGCTGGACCTGTCGGATAAGCTTCATTGCCTAAAGCACCCATCAATATTATAGACTTAGTTACTGTTTTTTATTCAGCCTTCTGTTTGGAGGATGTTGGTTTGAAAAGTTTTCAAATCTATAGCCCCACCTAACAGTATCACACCTGAAAGGGCTCCTTACGGTGACAAGCCGTGGGCCTGATGAAATCTTGGTGGCTTCACATGAGATGTCCTCACTGCCCAGTGAGGACAGTTTTCCAGCTGTTGGCAGCGGGATTTGCCCTTAATTCTGGTATTATGGGCACTGACCAGAATCCCAATTATCTGCTCATTCTCTCAGGAGGCCAGTAAAGTGTCAGCCCAACCCTGGTCCCTGTGCCTAAAAACAGATTCCTGGAGTCTAGCTTTGTTTTTTCTTTAAGGTGTGATGTTAAAGGAGGTATTGTTTGACAGGATCTTCCTATTAATACTTCTGTTTCTGGCTTCTCCCTTTCATCTGATTGCCTTCCCCTCCTTTCCTGTAACTGTTCATGCTGACTCTCTTATCTCTGTCTTTTTTGTTTTCTTTCTCCCTCCATCTGATACTCCCCACCCGCAACGCCCTTACTTTTGCTGGCTCCTCTTTGTCTCTCCAGCAGTCCTCTGAAACCTGCCTCTCACCAGCGTTCCATCCTTCTATCCTTCTGCCCTATCTCTTTTGGTGTGACAACATCATTTTGGGTGCTGTCTTTCAGGCCCATTGTTTTAATTAACAATTTTTATCACTTAACTATTTCTATGAAACACATCAACCTCAAACGTATTTGCTTGAAACAGTAACTATTTAACTCATAATTTCTGCTTGACAATTTAGGCCAGGCTCAGCAGGATGGGTTTCTAATCATTTCCAGTCTTTATCTATGACTTTCTTTTTTATTTTCAAGGATCTACATAGTTTTTCCCCCTTGGCACCAACGGCAGTTTGGACCAGATATTTCTTTGGTGGAGGGGCTGTCCTGTGCATTTTAGGATGTTTAGCAGCATCTCTGGTCTTTACTTAGATGCCAGTTGCAACCCTCTCCCCCAACCAGTGTGATAATGAAAATGTCTGCAGACATTGAAAATATCCTGAGGGTGGGTTGCAAAATTTTCCCTGGTTCAGAAGCAGTGACTTAGCACAGTACCTAGAAGAGTAAGAGTTTAATAAATACGTAGTTAATGAATAAATGCCTTGTTTACACCCACACATGCAAAACTGTTAGAAGTATTTGGCACTTATTGGACAGGTCTTTGATAGATGTTTATCTGGAAGAGTATTCGAAAGTTTAAGGGAAACAGAAGAAGAATATGGCCTTGAAACTGGCTGACTTGGAGAAATGAGAGAACCTAAAGCATACAGCCCTAGGAGTAGATTTCATGCTCAACATCCTCCTAAATGTTTCTGAAGATGGGAAATCGAACTTCTGTTTCATTATCTACATAAAATGACCTTTTGGGCAGTTTTGCCCCTGTATATCTCACTCTAACAGAAACTTTATATTAAATTAAGAAATTGTTCATTCTTAAAAAAAGATTCTTTTTACTTTTTGCAAAATTTTGATTACAAATAGTAACAATATGACTGCAAGAAAGAAGAGGAACTACAATTTTGGTGTGTAAATTTGGTTTGGGAAAAGTTTAGTTATCTTATAAAGAACATGTGAAAAACTGTTATGGTAAGAATTGGAGAAAATTGTTCAATATATGAAGAAATAAATTTACAAAAGCATTTGCAGTCAATACACATAGATATGCTTTAAAATTAGTATTTGTCTAATCATCATTGATCATTTCTAGCATTTAGATTTCCTTTAGTTCATGTCAGTCTATTGATGGTTGGTTTCTTGCTTCCCAGAGAAACAGGCATTTTTCCCCCTTTGTCATTGTACCAGGTTATAAGCACGTGCGATATCTGTAAGATGCTGAGGAGGAGTTTTGAAACACCCAAAGTCACCCCTTCATATTTCATTCTTCTTGTCAGAAAGGCAGTTTTCTCCCTGCAGTAACTCAAAGTTACTCAACCCAGAGCTGGAAAAGCTGCCATTCATCTTGTTGCCAGATGGGTAAAGAGAAGGAATTTCATTGAAAGGAGGGGTCCAAGAAGAAACAGATGAATATGATTATAAGACTCTGTGTGTGTGTGTGTGGGTGTGTGTGTGTGTGTGTGCGTGCGTGCGCGCGCACATGACATGTTGCTAATGAAATAATAATCTTGTTCAGCATGAATCCCTTGCCTCCCCTTCTCCACACACACACATAGGGAAATATAATTTGTTCTTCCCACTTCTACTTTTGAGAAACTAATTTGCCAGTGGGTTTCACCTGTGTCAGGAGTGTTGAACAACTCCATCATTTTTTGAGAAATGTTGCTGCAATGCTGATGCTTTCTCTATGTTACAAACTAAATTGTGTCCCCACACTTCACTTGCACACAATTCATATGTTGCAGCCCTAACTCCCACAACCTCAGAATGTGACTGTATTTGGAAACAGGGTCTATAAAGAGGTAATTCAGTTAAGAATGAGGTTATTAGGATGGGTCTTAAATCTAGCATGACCAGCATCCTGATAAGAGGCGGCGATTAGGACAGAGACGTGCACAGAAAGAAGCCACATGAAGACAGAAGACGGTTATTTACAGGCCAAGGAGAGAATCCACAGAGGAAACTGACCCTGCTGACACCTTGATCTTGGGTTTCTAGCCTCCAGGACTGTGATCAAATAAAATGCTGTAGTTTAAGCCACTCCATCTGTGGTACTTTGTTATGGGTGTCCTAGCAAACAAGTGCATTATATCCCAAGGCTCCTGAGTGATCATGTGATATAGATTTGAGTTCCTGAGAATAGCCTTCCTAATCTGTCTTTTCCACTGCTTCCTGGCCAAGTGCATGGGTGAAAAACAGGGTCCATGGGTGGAAAATGGGTGCGAGGATAGTAAAGGGCACCTCCAGGGTGGCATGTATATTTTCCATGAATTTATGACTGGTCTGTAATAGAATTCTATATTGCCTAAGATCACAATTTCTGTTATTTGTTAAATTGGGCCTATAATGAAACTAGGTAAACACATAGATTCTAGTCTGGAAACCTCATTATTTCGTAATTGTGACCTTGATGAATGATTCCATTTCAATGTTAGGAAACCTAAGCTGGATACTGAATCAGGGTCATTTTTAAAAAATCAACACACTCAGAATCTTGATGAGAAGATAGTGGTGGAACAGATGAGGAAATGTCTCATTGTGTTCAGGATTTTATGGATTAGCTTTGTTTCTGTAAGGTATAGTGAAGTTCTGTTTTTCACACATTGGCATGAGATTAAACACCAGATTTTTTTGAGTTAATAAAGACACTGGAATGTGTTACCTGATAAATTGTGGGATACTTTTTTCTGAAGAACTTTGGAAAAAAACAGGCTTGCTTCTTTTTTGTCAGGGATGCATAGTTGCGATTCTTCATTGGACTGAGAATGCCCAAGGGAGTCCGCTAACTTTATGTTGATTTAAGAAAAAAATGAATCATTACTTCAAAGATGCTACAGGGCTTTAGCTAATAATGTCTTTGTAGAGGGCAAAGTAGTTAAGAATCAGCAGCAGCATACTGCAATTAAAATAATATAGGCTTGTAGAAAGAAGAAAGACAAGGTGGCTGACGGGCAGTCAGCTTTCAACTCATCAGGTTCCTATCATGACGGTCCAGAGATACGGCAAACATCAGAGACTTCATAAAAGCAGCACTTGGTCCTTCTGTGAGTAATTACAGTCCACAGGGACAGTGTGTTTACAGACAGAGTTTAGATGCCAGGAAAAAAAAAATCGCAGAATCCCTGAGACCATGCGTTTTGGTGACAGAATCTGACTTTGGCTTTCGATGTGAATCTCTGTGATTTGGTAGTGGCTCAAGGTCAAGAGGCACAAGAAATAAAATAGAAATGTATCATTTCAACTCATATAAATCTTCCTCAGAGGAATAAATCGTCCTTAGAAGTCAGAAAGTGGCATCAGCTACATATTAATGGGAGCATGAAAGCGTCGAAGGGAACTGATTCAATTCGTGAACGCTCAGCTTCATCACTTTGATTTTTGGTGTGCAGAGTTATGTGCATCTCTGATTGAACTTACGTGTTCGATCATTTAACATGTTTACATGAAATAGACATTCTAATCACTGTGTTTAGTTTGTAGTTTGCAGGCAACTGTGAGAACGAATTGATGTTCTTGCATCTGGATTCATTCTGTCTGACTTCACAATTTACCTCTATTCTTTTGTATTTACCATCTGACATTCATCTTTTTGAAATTCCTCCAGTTGAGTACTAAGTATTCTGAGTGAGCCAGGAACTGTTTTGAGCTTAATTCTTAAGAAGTGTCTCCTTTATTGTAAAAACAGAAACAGGATGCCACTCCATTTTCAATATATGTCCTTTATATACTTGATACTCTATATACTTTATATGCTGCATAAAATATTGGGAAAGATTAATTTAAAACACACACACAGAAACAGCATGGACAAAATTATTTTCTCTGAAGCTATTTACAAGATAATATTCTTTTGTGAAGTTTCTGGTGTTTGCATATCTCATCGTGGTTCAGCCCCTTGTCTCTGGCGCTCACAGGAATCCACAGATGGCACGGCACAAGACGGCATTTCTAGGACACTCTGCCTTTCTAGGGTGTAATACTTAGGAATTTGTTTGTTGTTGTTAAATATAAATCATCTGACTTCTCGGTTGTGTTTATGTGTCTGGAGGCTATTTCCCTTCCCCTCTTTTAGATTTTCCTGTGAGAGCACGTTTTTGAACTGTGAGTGAAAGTCAGTGGGAAAATTTGCCTCAGCTTTGTTAAAAAGACAAAACATGACAACTTACCAGAAAGATGCTTTCTGTACAACCATTGAAAAATATCGCTTGGGAATTTTGGGATGCCAACTTTGACATCATGTTGACAACATTTGAGAATATCATGCGAGTTATTTTATGATAGTGCTGTAGTGATCAAACATAAATAATTCACTTGAAAACTATTAATACAAAATACCTAAGCTATTTGTACAATCTTATTCTTTTGGTTTTTGAGTCATATTTTTGAAGTTCCAGGAAAAAATACACTGGGATTTAGATTAAAATTGCATTAGGACTACATATTTACTGAGGAAAACGAACGTATTAAAATATTCAACAGGTTCCCGTCTGAGAACATAGCCTTTTGCTCCTTATTTTTCATAATAAAATGGTATTTTTTTTAAATGAATTTATTCCTTAGTGCTTTATATTACTAATGTGCTGTGAAAATATCCCCACCTGTTAAGTTTTTTTTATATTGCTGAGGTGGAGACTGATGATTTCTTTTTGTTGCTTTATTGAATTTTCTTCCTAAGCTCAGAAATTTTTAAAATAATTTTGCTGGATTTTAAAATCTTTTTTTAAATCTGCAGTTGTTAATAACTTTGATCTTAACCTTCTTAGTGGTTATTTTTTTTCTTTATTTCCATATCTTACTGTGTAAACTAGAATTATATAAGATAATAACAATAGTGATTATCTTATTCCTGATTTTAACCAGAATGTCTTTAACATTTTAAAATTAAGCATAATAGCTGCTGGTTTGAGACTTGTAAAACAATATCTATGAAGTCTTCTATTTGTTATTGCACTTTTAAATATAGCAAATAGTTTTGAAATTCATTGAACATTTTTTTGGCAAATAGAACGATTATTAGTTTTTCATATTGGATCTCTAAATGTATAAAAATATATATTTTCTAATACTAAACTAGTCTGCATTAATAGGATCAATAATTCTTTCTGTGGCAGATTATTTTTTCATGAATAGTTGATTTGTGTTCAACATCTGTATTTCCAAATGAAATTGGACTTGAATTTTAATTTATTCTGTGTTGTACTTGTCACTCATTGGCCTAATGTGCCTTTACTAGCTTGATAAAATGAACTGGGTAACTTGGTTCTATTTTTTTATGCCCTGAATAATTTACCTATTATATGAACTACTACTTTCTTTGAAGATTCAAAGAACTCATCTATAAAATGATCTACCTCTAAAGGCTAGATATCATATGCAGTATTTTGAACTTGAACAAATATGTTTTTGTGTTTTTGAGGACAATTTACTTTTTTATTTTTCCTGATTTTTGAAATTTTTGTTTGTCTCTTTTTGTTTCAAGAGGTTGTCTTTTTTTTTTTAAACAAAAAAGGCATCTTTTAGATTTAATTCAAATTAAAAGACTTCCCCTGCAATTGTGTTATTTATTTCTCTCCTTCTCCTCTTCCTTCTTTCCTTTCTCCTTCTCCTCTTCCTCCTTCCTGTGCAGTGCCTTTTGTGAATTTCTTCCTTCTTTTGTTTGAGATGGAGTTTTGCTCTTGCTGCCCAGGCTGGAGTGCGATGGCATGATCTCAGCTCACAGCAACCTCCACCTCCCAGGTTCAAGCGATTCTCCTGCCTCAGCCTCCCAAGTAGCTGGGATTATAGGCATGCACCACCATGCCCGACGAATTTTGTATTATTAATAGAGATGCGGTTTCTCCGTGTTGGTCAGTCTGGCAAGAGTGCAGTGGCATGATCTTGGCTCACTGTAACCTCTGTCTCCCGGGTTCAGGTGATTCTTCTGCCTCAGCCTCCCAAGTAGCTGAAATTACAGGCATGCGCCACCATACCTGGCTAATTTTTTTGTATTTTTAGTAGAGATGGGGTTTCACCATGTTGATCAGGCTGGTCTTGAACTCTTGACCTCAAATGATCCACCTGTAATCCCAGCACTATGGTTTTGATTTTCATTTTGAGCCAGTGGTCATGTCAAATATCCTATCATTTTTAAGTTTTTTCAAAAATTGTTTAATCTCTTATTTTTAAAGGTAATACTGAAATTTTTTTTTTTTGAATCTTGACTCTACCAAGTGATAGGAGAAACTGCAAATGTTTTATTCTCTTTCTGGCTTTGTTATATAATCTGAAACTTTCCAAACAGGTTATTCGTTAGGTTATTATTTTCTATCTTGCCTGTCTTTTCTTCTGCTCAGCCAGTAGCACACTTGAATTCGTCTACCATATAATTTACTTTATTTCCCACCCTAATGTAGCTCATCACTTTATAAAATGTTTTTATCACACATTAAAAACAAATTTTATGTAACGTCTCTTCACTTCCCCAGAAACCTTTCCCTTCACGTTTCTCATGGCTTCTGGCTGCCTCTTTTCCTGCCTCCTGCAGGCTCTATTTGGAGTCAGGCTTCAGTTACCGTGGTTGATTTCTGACTGAGGCATGTACCCTAGCTGAGGTCTCAAGATGATGTCCACTAGTACTTTCTCAGTGCTTGGTTGTGGTCTTTTTCCTTCCCAAGGCCATCCTCAGGGGCAGAGTCCTGGAGACCTGGCAGTTCTCCACGTTTGGACCTCTGGATTCCATGCAGCCATACTCCCACCCCCAGTGCACCCAAGTCACTTTTTAGATGATCAGAGGGAGGTTTGTCCATCTTCAGATCTTCAGAACGCAGCATCTAGGCCCATCTTGCCTCACCCTTTCTAGTGGACTCTGTAGGGAACATCAAAGGTCGTCCAACCTTTATTTACCTAAATTTATCTCAACCCAGTTCCATCTACCGAGAGTTGGTGCAAACTTCTTCCATAGGCCAAAAACAGAAAAGTAACTTGGACTTCATCCAAGATTTTTTTGTTCATTTTGTTATAAATTTTAAAGTTTCCCTGTATCTTCAACGTTATTTTATTGAGAAGGGAATTGAGGCTTTCTCAGGACTATAGCAAGATGACAACTAAAACTACAAAAACAGTAATCATGTTATTACTAATTACAGTCAGAACAGCAATGATAGCAGTGATTTTGCTAGGAGCTTCCCATGGACTAGGCATGAGTGATTGGATTGTTTTAATCTGCTCTGTGAGATCAGTAACATTATTCCTTCCTTTTTACAGATAGATGTCACATACTGGTGAATAACTGCACTAAGTCCCACAGCAGGTAAACAGTGCCCTTGGGATTTGACCCAGGTGGTTAATGCTAGAATCAGCACCATGAACTGAAAGGAGAAAGGATTTTATATATCATTTAACCTACTCCTAGAGCTCAAGAATAAAACACTGAATGATGTCATGGATTTGAGAAAAATCCTTTAATTGTGAAATAAAATGATAAAAATTAAAACACTGGTGAATTCTACAGAAAGAGGCAAATCTGTGTAATGACCCCCATGGGATATTAATGATCAAAATTGAACTAAGCAATATGATAAAAAGAATTTGAGAGCAATTGTTTCAACAGTTATTAATTTTTACATACCAACCTCCTCAGTGTTTATAACTGACATAAGTTATTGGCAAAATATATCATGACTTACACTACATTTAAAATAACATAACATGAAAGATCCACAATTCAGATCAGACAATAGAAACTCATTAGAAAGAAAATGGTCCTTTGACATTTTCTCTCACAGATTTATGGGCTGTGAAAGAAGGAAATATACTCAAACAAAAAATGGCACCTATTAAAATGATTGAAGCCCAAATTAAGAACATCTTTGTTTTGTAAGTAGGGTAACAAAATCCCATTTTCTTATTCTTTTACTTTTTTGTGTACAAAAACATTTTTTTTCAAGGCTCTGGTTTGGTGGCTATTAAGCTAAAGACAAGAAGTCATTTTTGGTTTATCTCTTGTTTGATTTTAACTACTGAAAATCAGTTCCCTTTGATCTCTTATTAATTTCCTCCACATTTTCATGTATTAAAAATGTGTTTGATTTTTTTTCATTGTTACAATTTGTCATCTGCTTTCTTGTTGTCAACAGCTGCAAACATCTTTGATGCTACACTTAAAAGTGTCAATTTTGTAATTGGTTTGTGTCTTAATTTTGGCAAAGGGGACCCAATTAGTTACAAATCTTCCTTTGTGAATTACTGAGAATCAGTTTTCCTATGTGACAGCACTAGACCAGTAATAGCTTTGTTAAAATTGGATGCCTCTCAGGGGAAAAACGAAAAAGCTCGTTCTTCTCAATTTACCTTTGTAATTTCTTTGAAGACACACCTAGAGGTGAGGGTTATTGAGTTATAATAGCCAGTTTAATTCTACTGAAATGTACTGCATTCTAAATTGTTGTTGAGCATAACAACTGGCCATATTATTTAAACTGCTATATAACAACCAACATCCTATATACACCTGTCTAACTGACTAAGCCTCAGTTAACTGCTAGTTGTGTGATACACAAACATATTTTTTTTAAAGGCAACGTAGTTGGCAATCTCACTCTGGGGACAGAAAGCATAAGGACAGAGATCATGGTATTATTATTGGATGAGGAATAGAGATAATAGAAACTTAAAAAATGTATTTGTCTGTTTATTTTGCCTCTTTATTAAAAAAAAAAGAAAACAGGCTTGAGGAACCTTTTCACAAATGTCTGCAAGAGACCAAATTTATTTTTCTTTCTTTTTTTTCTTTTATTTTTTTCTTCCTTTCTTTTTTTTTTTTTTTTTTTTTGAGATGGAATTTTGCTCTTGTTGCCCAGGCTGGACTGTAATAGTGCAACCTTGGCTCACTGCAACCACCTACTTCCAGGTTCAAGTGATTCTGCTACCTCCGCCTCCAAGTAGCTGGGATTACAGGCATGTGCCACCACGTTTGGCTAATTTTGTATTTTTAGTAGAGACAGCCTTTCACCATGTTGGTCAGGCTGGTCTCGAAGTTCAGATTTCTAGTGATCCACCCACCTTGGCCTCCCAAAGTGTTGGGATTACAGGCGTGAGCCACCACGCCTGGCCAAGAGACCAAATTTTTAAAATAAGCATTGTACAATCTATATATTCATAGGGATTTATATTATTACCTATTTGTTTTTCACTTTGGGGGATGAAGGCAGAAAGCCATCTCAGCTGCACCTGTCAGTCTCTGTGGAGTGTTTTGCTCATGCCCAGAAAGGCTCATGCAATGATGAGGCGTAGCCCTTGAAAGCTCTTCTTCTGGAAATGTCTGGGTGGAAGTGTCAGGTGGGAAAAGAGAGGAGTAGGAGGAAATAAGAGAGAAAAAGTCCACAGAGAGAGAAACCAAATGAACCGCCTTCAGCATGTGCCCCAGATATTGTAATCTTCCTTGGTGAGTAAAATTTTTTTTTTATACTTTAAGTTCTAGGGTACATGTGCACAACGTACAGATTTGTTACATATGTATACATGTGCCATGTTGGTGTGCTGCACCCATTAACTCGTCATTTACATTA
>NW_012101898.1:1929384-1941437 GCF_000951045.1 Mandrillus leucophaeus | reverse complement strand
GAGGGCTCTGTTCTGTTCCATTGGTCTATATCTCTGTTTTGGTACCAGTACCATGCTGTTTTGGTTACTGTAGCCTTGTAGTACAGTTTGAAGTCAGAAGACCTTCTCCCATATCTGCAGGCCTCAAAAAGCCAGGCCTCCTTGGATAAGCGTTTATGTGGGTGGAGTCCGTGACCCAGCGTGATATCCTTTTTGTGATGTGGAGCTGGATTTGCTGCTCTCCTCTTTGTAGATAAGCCTCGTCCTGGCCATATCTTATTTTTTTTCTCAACCCTGATTTCCTCACTTATTTTTTTAATTTTTAAAAAATTTATTTATTGTATTAGTGGTGAATAATTATTTTTTCTACAAAGAAAGAGGCCTGCAGATCTGGGAGAAGGTCTTCTCATTATGTCATGAAGACAATGCCCTATATTAGGAGGAACATCATTCACAATAGTTCTACTGCAAAGTAAGTGGGGAAGTGCAGAGCACTTTTGTTCAGGAGTCCTCACTGGAAGCAGATGGCAGGAGGCTAAACTGCAGTTTGGTATGAACATCTTAACAGGGAAATAAATTCTGAGACTGGGTGTACAGCTTTTTGATGGTCTGTATAACTTCAAGGATATCTATAACCCCTGAGTTTCATAGGAATGGACTTTGTTGGGGGAGCGTCTCTGTACTCCCACACAATTGTATACAAAAATATGATTGTGTAGCACATGGTTGAAAGTCCATTCCTTCACCAGGCTCTGAAAGAGTGTGACTTTCCATTTTCAGATGTACCAATCTGGAGCAAGGGTGCACTGTACCCCTCAGGCAGTCCTATGTACATAGTTTGTCTCTGAACTACTAGCTGGTGATCCCGGCTTGGTGCTAAGCTGCAGGTGCGCTCTGACAGGCACGTAGAGTGCAGATGTCCTTTCACACCAACCAAGGGAGAAACACAGACTTTGATAATCACTGGAGCTAGAGTGAGCATGAGATGCAGACTGGGGAGCCCAATGAGGACACAAGCCCAGAGACAGGGCCAAGCCCATGGCTCCTCTTCACAGGGACGAAAGAATAGCGGAGAATGGAATGCCATGGACTCCAAATGCTGGAGAAGAGATGACTCATTTGAACCCAAAGTGCAAAGGGGCCTGGGGTGGAGAATATGTCATCCCTGTTTTATCCTTCTGAAAATTATGATCTGATTTGCCCAGACCTGATTCTCTGCTTCATTATTAAGGGACAAGGACACTAGGGACATATTTTCTTTTTAAGTCTCAATTGAGTAAGTTCCTATTTATAGAACCAAAAACTCAGATCTCAAAGAAAGCATCAAACATCTCAGTTTGTTTTACCCAGTAACATGCATGTAAGGGTTCCGCCTGTCCTTAACTGGAGCACAGGCCCCACCTGGCCAGCCCCAGCCTGGCTGTTTTAGAAGATGCTTTTGCTTCACTTCTTCAATCATGCTTCTCAATCATTTGCTTTCTCAATCCCCTTTTTATAATCTCCTTTTCTTACAATACGAAATAAGGGTACGCTCATCTGGCATCTTCCAAGAAGCTGAGAAACAGCAGATGCTGTGCAGTGAGGAAGACTGGCTTTGGCAAGCCTCCCTTAGCCTAAGTGCATGTGTCTGCGTCCTGTGTCTGCCAAGACAAAGTACCACAAGCTTGGTGATTTAAAACAACAGAAACTTATACTCTCACAGTTCTGGAGGCCAGAGGTACAAAACGAAGGTGCCAGCTGGGTCACACTCCCTCTGGAGTTTCCAGGGGGGGATCCTTGCCACTTCCGGCATCTAGGGGGCTCCAGGCATCCCTCGGCCCAAAGCTGCATCACTTCAGTCTTTGCCTCTGTCTTCACAGGGCCTTCTGTTCTGCTCCCTGTATATCTGTCTCCCTCTGAGTGTCTCTTATGAGGACACATGCGACTGGATTGAGGAGCCCCCAGCATAATCCAGGATGATTTCGTCTTGAGATCTTTAACTTAATTACATCTGCAAATAAAGTCACATTCACAGGCTTTGCATATTAGGCAGTGGACATATCTTTCTGGGGACCATTATCCAACCCATGGCAGTGCAGAAACACCCACAGGACTCGGTTTATCTCCCTGGGTTATGCACACTTTGTCGAGTGAGGCCTGGTAGAAAGAAGGGCTTTGTCCTGTTTTCAAATGGACTGTGTCCAGATCTGTGTCAGAGTGGGTAGTGGAAAGGGTGCTTTGCCCTGTTTTGTTTTCAGTGATCTCCCTTCTGTGTCCTGATTGTTGGTAAAGGATGTCTTGCTCAGGAGGATGAGCCCCAGGACAACTGAGGCAAAGGTTTTAGCATGAAAATTGTTGCCCCTTATTTCATGTGGTCGGTAATGCACAGCAAGCATCTTCTCATTTATTTCTGTGTCCAATTACCAATTCAGAAGCAAGACGGTTGGTCAAGGGGTGCATATCAACACTTTTAACTCAAAATTAAGTCACACTTTTTTTTTTTCCTCTGACAGAAATTAAGGCTGACTTGATTGGACTGACGACGATTCCTCATTTGGCTAATTAGACCACATGAAGGTTATTTTCCATAAACTGAGTTGTGTTCTTAATTTTAATGAAAATATATTTTAAGTAACTGATAAGGCAAAAGCATGTTAGGGCCACCACATTGCACATATCCAGGGACTATGACCTGTATCAGAGGCTGTGCCAATGCCATTCCCTTAAGTAGAAGCTTTACAGTGCAGCATCATCATAGACAGGGATATTCTAGTTAAAAATTACTATAATACAAATCACAACATTTGATTTTCCAAAATGTTTATATTAAGAAAGGTACATCTTCAGGAAAGTCATTTGATAGGTCTTAGTCAATATTTGGGGGGCATATATATCCCAGAAATTACAAAAATTACAAGAACTTTTTAATAGCAGGGTAACATCCTGTTACCAGATAAGCAGGTTCTAGTTTTTCTCTTTCAACAGAGTTGAAGAGGATTCTAGTCATGTTTTTAGGTTTTGAAAATAATTTCCAATGTGAGATTACTATACAGTTTTGGTTATAT
Source organism: Mandrillus leucophaeus (assembly GCF_000951045.1). Lineage (NCBI taxonomy): Eukaryota > Metazoa > Chordata > Mammalia > Primates > Cercopithecidae > Mandrillus > Mandrillus leucophaeus. Next base: position 1,938,414 of record NW_012101898.1, on the reverse strand, counting down.
AGTTTAGAAAAGAGTCAATTAAGAACTGTTTTAACAAAACTTCTGTTCTCATCTACTTATTTAGGCAAACACGGTTTTTTAACATTTAGTGTTAAATAATAATAGAATTGATGCTGACTCCCAGCTCATTCATGCAGTAAGCAAGATGATCAGTTCATCAGAGGATGTGTGAACTACTGAGAATAAAGAGATTCTCACTCATCTTATTAGGAGATGAATTTATAATATTTTATTTGTTGAATAATATTTATGAAAAGTTTGATGTTTTATAAATTATTATAATAGTATAATTATAACAGCTAGAAAAAGGTTTAATATTTAGTATCTTATAGACAGAAAATTTTTAAAGTGATAATATTTCTGTATATAACTTTATTCCAGAGAAGTGTGATAGAGTAATGAACAAAAGACTCTCAAGCCTGAAAAATGTATTACATTGTGATAAAAATCTGTGGAAGAAGAGTCCAAGGAGTAAAAAGAATGATATAAATTTTCCAACTGTTAAAAAACAGCTTATGATTACATATATATATATATATATATATATATTTTTTTTTTTTTTTTTTAAATGGATACTGGTGGGTGTTAAATCCCTACGGCAATAGTTCTCAATCCCGAACACGAATCAGCATCACCTGGGTGGCTTATTTTTAAACCCTCTCAGAGTTTCTAATTTAGTACATCTGGGGTGGAACCTGGACATTTGCATTTCTGACATGTTCCCAGGTCATTCTGACATTGCTGGTCCGGGGACCACCCTTCGAGAAGGACTGTCTTGTAGTTTTGGGAGTCCACTGGATAGTTTTACAACAGTGATAAATTTGGAAACATGAGCAAAAATGTTAAAGGTCACAGGGGTGGATAAATGATAGCTAGATAGATGAGAGCTAGGTAGCTAGGAAGATAGATGGAGTGAGTGAGCTAGCCAGGTCAGAGCAGAGCCATAGAGTTGAGAAAAGTCAGCAAATGGGCAAGAATCGAAGTCCTCCATTGAGAGTGATCCTGGAAAGGCTTCTTGAAGCAGGTGAGTTCTCTGGAGCGTTCAAATGCCCTGTATCAGCAGAGGAAAGTGGTGCTGATGCCATGATGGTCGGGGCCGTCTCTGCCCAACACTTTTTCCCAGGGCCTGGCTCTGACTAAGCAATTCTGTCCAGTACCAAAGCAGCCAGTCCCCAAGCAGGAAGCTGTGAACACAGGAGAGGTTCCCACTGCTCCATTCCCACCCTGGTGTGCCTCGCTGCAGACTGTGGCTTTTACAAAGCACGTGTGTGGGCTTCTGGGACTGGGGGAAGCTTTAGAGAGGGTGCGAGATAAAGCTGGCAGCTCTGGGATGGCACTGGTAAACACACCATCATCAGACCAGCATTTCTGCCCTGTTTTGTGTATGGCCCGTGGAGGTCCCTGGGGAATAAGCTAGAGGTGCTGGGGACACTTTGGTGGACACGGGAGGTAGGATGACAGAAAGAGAGTAGAAAAAGAGGGTCTAGGTGTGATCCTGGAGTCTTTGACCAAAGCACACAGTGCTGCATTATCCGGTCCTTCTATTCAGCCTTGATAATCAATCAGGTTTACCAGCTCCTATGGGGCTGTCTCACCCAGACAGGGATGAGGAGGTCATGAAATAAAACTGCAGTGTAGACACCAGCCTTAGCTGAAGACATTTCCTGAGAAAATAACAGAGTCCATGGATTTCCCTTTTCACTGGTGGCTTACTATTATCATAGTAAACATGATAATAGTTTACTATAAATAACAAGACCACCAATAAAATATTGAGGTGGGGGAGGGCTGAGGGTGTTTATATTTCTAAAACTCCTTTTTGGTGATATTACTGTTATTCTGTCTTAACATGCTCAATTCTGAGGTGATGAAATATGCTAGACTCTAAATAGGCACACCGTGTCAAATCGCGTGGGTTCTATGAATCCTATTTACAATATATATATTAGTGATTCCTAATTAGAATATGTCATGTGTGTTAGGACATCTGTTTGAATTATATATTAATAACTCAAGTTATCTTTTTGCTGTCCATCAGGGAAATATCTGTAAGGTCGAAGGATTCCCCTTGACCCTCTGAAAGTTTGCTGAAATATCAACTTGCAAAAGCAGGTTAACTGGAGAAAAGGCATACACATTTATTTAATGTGTATACACGGAAAGATCAGAATGAAGACTCACCCCCTCATGGGGTGCAGAAGCTTATAAAATGTCTTGAGGTTACAGAAAGAATGGGGGCTTGGATCCTGGCAAAACAGGTTATGGAAAAGGGAGATGAGGATTTCTGCTGAGGGGTAATCGGTGATGACAAGGGAGGATTCCATGGGCTCCAAACAAAGCCTCTTGGGCCCGCGGAGCAGAAAATGGTTTGTGACAAACGTCTGTCCAGGTTTGTTGACAGACTTTAATCTTTTTTCCTGTGACAGGAGTACAGTTAGGGAAACTCAGGGAAGGCACCAACCGGAGGACATTGTTTTCTTCTTTGGGGGGTCTGAACTACAGGCAGATAAGAAACTTCAGAGAACGACTTCATCCTACGATTTGGGAGAAACAGTGGGGGTGGGGCGGGTGGTCAGAGGGGCCATCTTCAGTTCAGAATGCGTCAAAACCCCATATTTTGGGGTATTGGTTTCTGAGCCCCAACACATCACACTTTTTAATCTTGGTTGAGTACTTTACATGTATTTAAAAAACACAAAAGAGAATCAGATGTATTTTTTAAATGTAGCATTTATTATTTTACTTTTAAAAATAAAGCATGCTTGTTTGGGGAGCAATACAGGATGATAAATACAGGAAGACGGCTGGGTGCAGTGGCTCACGCCTGTAATCCCAGCACTTTGGGAGGCCAAGGCGAGCAGATCACCTGAGGTCGGGAGTTCGAGACCACGCTGACAAACATGGAGAAACTCCGTCTAATTTTGTACTAAAAAATACAAAATTAGCCAGGCGTGGTGGCACATGCCTGTAATCCCAGCTACTCGGGAGGCTGAGGCAGGAGAATCACTTGAACCTGGGAGGCAGAGGTTGTGGTGAGCCGAGATTGTGCCACTGCACTCCAGCCTGGCCAACAAAAGCAAAACTCCATCTCAAAAAATAAGTAAATAAATACAGGAAGACACATAGAAGAAAATAAAAATAATCTGACTGTTACCAAGATATAATTACTATTTTCACTATTATAGTCATTTTTCTGTATGATATTTTCAAATGAAATTGCAATTACCTGATAGATATGGCTTTAAATTTTGCTTTTAAAAGTTTAACATTTATTAGAAGGATTTCCCTATATTAAGTTTTTTGAAAAGAAAATGTTGGCAGGCATATAGTTTCTGTCATGTGAACGTAATATAATTGCCCATTTCCCCATATGTTGGCCCTTTAGGTGATACCTTTTCTTTCTCTTTTCATTTTCCTCCTTCTGCCTATTTCTTCTCCTCCTTTCCCCCCATCTCTGTCTCTCTCTGTTTTTTTCCCCCTTTGATCTTACTCTTGTAAATAAAGCTAAAGTGAACATCAGATTGTAGATCTAGTGTGTGATTAATTACATGACAGCAAAGTCCCAGGGAAATTCTTGAATGACCAGTAAGAAGGAGTTTACTGTGGGCTGGATTTCCCATCTAGTGACTAACTCCCTGAGAAATGCCGAGGGATAACATCCTTATTGCTGGACCAATATTTTCTTTCTTCCTCAATGATGATAACTTTTTTTTAGGTTGTATTTTCCCAATGGCAAGAGCTTTGTCTTGTTGGTGACACGCTGGCATTCAGGACAGTTGTATAGGTGCTAGGAAATAGATGTAAGATTAATAGTAAATGAAGATCTTGCATAAAAGAGTCATCCAATCGCAGCTTAACAGATGCAATCAAGGCCAGGCGCAGTGGCTTACGCCTGTAATCCCAGCATTTGGGAGGCCAAGGCAGGTGGATCACCTGAGGTCAGGAGTTCGAGACCAGCCTGGTCAACATGGTGAAACCCCGACTCTACTAAAAATACAAAATTAACTGGTCATGATGGTGCATGCCTATAGTCCCAGCTACTCGGGAGGCTGAGGCAGGAGAATCGCCTAAACCCGGGAGGTGGAGGTTGCAGTGAGCTGAGATTGCGACATTGCACTTCAGCCTGGGTGACAAGAGCGAAGCTCTATCTAAAAAAAAAAAAAAAAATCAAAATGGCATTATATACCTAAAGGGTTTTCCTGCATAATTTAAGAATATTTAATTCTGTATGTAGTACAATGCACTATACTTAAAAAAATAGGTATAGAAATACTTAGCAACCTTCCCTGGACACCTTACAGCATGCCATACACTGGAGCATGTCATTGTGTCAGCAGCCATCAGACCTGGATAGGTGTTTGCACAGAAGCCATCCAAAGTTCTGAGATCTGTTGTGAATCCTTAACAACCTCCTCAGCCTGCCTAAACTTAGACACAGGCTTTAAATTTTTGAGTACTCATGGTGGGCTGTGGTTCTAGTGTACTTGATTTTCCAAAGATATTTTGCCCTGTTTTATTTCTATAAATATATTTATGATATATATAATATGTGATAAATATGCAGTATATACCTTTGTTATTATAAGTATTTGTTATTATATTTTTACCTCTATGCTCTCCAAAAGTCTTTTTCCTTGACATGTTTTAGTCTCGATGGGGTGTTTTCTATGTTTCTGCAAGGTTATATTGTGTAGCCAATTAATCCACTTCAAAGAGCAAAAGTTCGTATTTTTCTTAAAGTCTCAGCTTGGGTTGTTGAAATGATAAAACTGTTTTCCAGCACTTTCATCAATAAAAGATGAATCCTACCCAGTTATTTTCTATTCACCCAGAGCTCTCCCTTTGACTTTACCTTGAATGCCTCTCAGATCTGTGCTGCTAATCCAGACCCTTCTGCTCTCCAGGCACACACAGTCCATGGGCTTGTGAATTCAGCCTCCATCAACAAATACTGACTGGACCTGTGTGAGCTTCCAGGCCCTGTTCTGAACCATGCATACCTCCTGTGCTCCCGGGGTCTGTGCGATAGCAGAGGGTGTCAGGGGAGGAAGATGCTTCACAGATACTTTAGGCTCACTCAGTCCAAACCTGAACTTTGTTATTGTTGTATTATTTGATTTCAAAGCTTGTCTTTTTTTTTCCTTTGACTTTTAGTTGACACATAATCATTGTACATATTTATGGGACATAGAGCAAGATTTTGATACATGTATACAATGTGTAATGATCAAATTAGGGTAATTATATCTATCACTTCAAATATTTTCCATTTATTTATGTGGGAAACATTCAAAATCCTGTCTTCTAACTTTTTGAAATATGCTAGCTGGGTATGGTGGCGTGCCTGAGTCCCAGCTAGCCAGGAGGCTGAGACAGGAGGAACACTTAAAGCCCAGGAGTTTGCGGCTACAGTGAGCTATGATCACACTTGTGAATAGCCATTGCACTTCAGTCTTAGCAACACAGTAAAGACCCATCTCTAAAAAGGAGGAAATATACAGTAAGCTATTGTTATATCCACCCTTCAGTGCAGCAAAACCCCTGAATTCGTTCCTCCTAGGTAGCTGTAATTTTGTATCTGTTAACCAACCTCTACTTAGCCTTTTCTCCCTGCTACCATTTCCAGGCTCTGTTAACCACAATTCTACTCTACTTCTATGAGCTCAACTTTTCAGCTCCCACATATGAGTGAGAACATGCAGTATTTCTCTTTCGGTGCTTGACTTACTCACTTAACACAGTATCCTCCAGGCTCATTCATGTTGGTGTAAATGACAACATTTTATTTTCTTTTATGGCTGAATAGTATTCCATTGTATACATACGCCGCATGTTCTTTATCCATTCATCTACTGATGAGCACTTAGGTTGATTCCATATTTTGGTTATTGTGAATAGTGCTGCAATAAACATGAGAGTGCAGATACCCTTTAGATATACAGATTTCATGGCCTTTGGAAATGAATCCCAGTAGTGGGATTGCTCAAACCTCCACTTTTTCCAGACCTGGTCTTCTCCTATAATGCCTGCATTAATTTTCATCACCTACCTTTACCTACTCCTTCATTCTTGGAACAAATATATACCACACACTTCTCTAGATGCTGGTAACCTGGCAGTAAAGAATAGAAACCTTGAGCTGACATTGGAAAAAGATCACACACAACCAAAGCAGAGGCTGAGGCATCTACACACAGCTATGTTTTGGGTTGAGGTTGGGAGAAGGAGGTTGAGAGAGAAAGTTTCCAGCTCATAGAAGCCTGTGGGATATCAGATAGTTTTTATTTCACATGCAAACTCCAGTCAATTAATAGTGGCTGTCCTGAGTTCTGGCTCAAGAAAGCAACATCCAGGTCAAGGGAGAAGTCTGCTGTGATCAATTAGTAATGCCTGCCAAGGGCACTAGCTAGAGGTGTATGGCCATGCATGCTGAGTATTTCACATCCTCTGTTGCTAACATAGATCTTTTCCCAAAGGATCAGGGGAAACCAGCCTTGCATGTCTGCTTGGGCATTAGGATGGATTGCAGGCTTATGGGTAAAACCACCAGCCTCGAAAACTCTGTTCCCCCTTGACAATACTATCAGCAATCAAAACTCTCAGAATTGTGACAGTTGATGTACTTGAATGTGTGTATTTTTTAAATGTGTATGACTAGTGAGTATCATCATCTTAATCACTTAGGGTGATACACAAATGGACCTTAAATCACATATGTTAAATGGCATTTCAAAAAGACCTGGGAACTTATACAATATGGCATTCTGCCTGATTGAGGATTATAATACGTATGAGATTACTAAGCTATTATAATACATAATATTAATATTATACGATAATGTAAATTACCCAAAGGTTTGCAGGAAAAAAAACAAGTTTTGTAGTATTCAATGGTACAGAAAAGGCAAAGAATAAATAATACTTTAAATAACAATATCTGAGCCCTTGTATTTTCATATTAGACTGCATTAAAGGATCTTTTTACGTCTCTGGCTCCCTCAGAATTTAGTTTATCACTGTTGGTTGCTTAGAGTTGATACTTATTGAACAGGTTAAGGATGTCATTACATTTCATATTATGTAATTTTCTAGTCAATAGAGGAAGAAGTTGCTGGAAAACAATGAACCCACTGGCAGAGGTAAATAAAGCAGTGATTGTAACCACACCCTTTAGTTTGGGTGTCCTCGTTGGGGTTGTAGGCTGAATGAGGCATTTTAGACCCTCAGAATCCACATGTGCAGTTCTAGTTTGATTGACAGCTTGGCAGGTTGGAGGGCCTCATCCTAAAAGTCAAGCACCCTTCAGTATTCTTTCTCAGTGTCAGGTGCATGATCTTCCCCGTGAATTGTTAAAATCATCATGATCATAGTTCATGTGTTGTATTTCTCTTTTATCCTTTTGTTCCTCCTCCTTTTTTTCTTCTCAGTTTCCCACTGGGTACAGGGAGTATTTATTTCTTCATGAGGGTCACACAGAAGGAAGGGTGGAGGGCTGACTGTGAGTTTGGCAGATGAAGCTGAGCAGAGTGAAAGACATTTCTATTTCTACTTTCTTTGGACTCTGCCTGCAGAAAGCACAAGGCAGGGCTGCTCCTCCATGCCTTAGGTTTTCCAAGAGCAGATCCCCACCCGCAAAGGGAAACCTCGGGTAAGCTGTTTGTCTGCCTAATTCTGGGCAAAGTATTAAAAAGCTGCTTAGCTGTGCAACAAAGCCATGTTCTGCCAAACCTGCTTTGTCTGCAATAAATTCGATGTTTTGTACATCATCTGTCGGACTCTTGACTATCAGTTGTTCACAAATTTTGGCAAGGAAAATAGTGTTAGGTATAAACCTATAAACACTGTAAAGCTTTGTAACACATACTTGCATTTAATATGTCCTTGAGCCAGTCATTAATTCATTTTGGTTCCCCTGAATGTTCCAGATACCGTGATCATATTGAAGATAAAAAATGAAACATAACCCTTGTCACTCAGGGGTTTTCATAACTTGGCAAGGACACAGGTAATTAAAACAACCAGAGAACCATATGCTAAGGACTTAAGGAGAGCTAGATTCTAGATACTCAAAGCATTTTAAACTCTAATAAGTCTATAAATAATCTGGAGATCTTGTTAAAATGCCACTTTTGGTTCTTTTGGTTTGGGATGAGTTGAGGTTCAGTATTTCTAACAAACTCCCTGGTAATGCCTATGCTGTTGGCTCATGGCCCACACTGAGAAGCAGGACTAAATTGTAATCTCTAGTTGCCAAATTGCACAGGGAAAAGGTTCCCAATCAATCCATTATAGTAGGGTGACAGAAGACTTGTCTGAGGAGGGAGCGAGTAAGCTGAACTTTCAAAGACAAGCCATTTTCCTGGAGAGATCTAGGGTAATCAAATGTCATGCAGAAGAAATATCTCCAAAGCAAATAGTGGGAGGGTATCATGTTTGTTTTCTGCAGGAACATGAGAAGTCCCCTGGAAGTGTTGAAGAGAGTGAGAGTTGGAAAGGGGACAAAGATAAGAGATGATACTCAGTACTAAGGATAGAGTTTCAATTTTACCCGGCAAGGAATGGGAAACATTAAAGGGCTTAAAGGAAATTTTCATTATCCAACTTAAATTTTAATAGACTTTAAGTTTTTAGGATGTTTTTTGATTTACAGAATAACTTAGAAGATATTACAGAGGGTCACCATACACCCCACACCCATTTTTCCCTATTTTTTATCATCTTACATTAATAGAGTATATTTGTTACAATTAATGAACCAATAAAATACACTATTATGTATTCAAATGCATACTTTACTCAGATTTGCTTCATTTATACCTAATGTCCTTTTTCTGGTCCAAGATTCCATTCAGAATATCACATTAGATTTATTTTTATTATTTTATTTTTTATTTTTTAAATATTTATTTATTTATTTATTTATTTTAATTTTTTGAGATGGAGTCTTGCTCTATCACCCAGGCTGGAGTGCAGTGGTATGATCTCGGCTCAGTGCAGCCTCCACCTCCCGGGTTCTAGCCATTCTCCTGC
>NW_012101898.1:1880830-1929329 GCF_000951045.1 Mandrillus leucophaeus | reverse complement strand
GAACTCCTGACCTCAAGTGATCCGCCTGCCTCGGCCTCCCAAAGTGCTAAGATTACAGGCGTGAGCCGCCATGCCCAGCCAGGATACCACATTAGATTTAATTGGCATGCCTCCTTAGTTTACTCTTGACTGTGGCAGTTTCTGATCGTTTTCTTGTCTTTGATGACCTTGGCAGTTTTGGGGAATACTGGTCAGGTGTTTTTGAGGATACTCCTTTATTGGGAATTTTTTTGATGACTTTTTCATGAGAAGAGTGGGGCTACGGATTATTTGAAGAGTGACCACAGAGGTGAAGTGCCATTTTTCATCTCATTTTATCAAAGGTCCATATTATCAACGTGATTTGTGGCTGTTGATGCTGAACTTGATCACCTGTTTGAGGTAGTGTTTTCCAAGTTTCTCCTCTATAAAGTTATTCTTTTTTTCTTCCTTTCCACACTGCAGTTTTTGGAAGATAGTTGCTATGCACAACTCACACTTTAGGGAGTGGAACTTTTGCTCCCCCTTCTTGAGGAAAGAATATCTACATAAATTATTAGGAATTCTTCCACGTGTAAGACTGTCTCTTCTCCCCATTTATAAATGTATGTAATTACTAATCACTTCTTTACACCTCTTTGGACTCATGAATATTTATGGTATGCTTTGGGTTATAGTCCAGTAATGTTATTATGTTTTTCAAATTGGTCACTAAGAACTCTTTTGGTGTACACAATCTTTAAAAACTTTTGGTCGTTGGGAACTTTTTCAGTGGCTCCTGGGTGCCTTTGACAGACTCCCATTAATATGGGGTTTTCCCTTAAGCACTTCCTTACTATCTGACTCTATAAGATACTCTAGGCTTATCATGTATATTTCCTGCCCCAGTACTAGAATTAGCCATTTCTCCAGGGAGCCCTGGTTTCTTCCACTGGAGAATGATATTAGAACCTAAGATCTGGGTGCTAGATGTACTCATTGCTACTGGGGTGTTGTTTCTTTAGACCTGCACAGCTGACACAGCAAGGGAATATAGGGGCATATGCTAACCCTCATAGGTACATGTATCTATAAATATTTATGTGTGTTACCATTTAGATCTATATTAAGCTAAACATGAGGTCATACTGATGTCTCTAGCTCTAATCCCTTTCCATATGTATCATTCTAGCCCCTTCCCCTTGTTTGTTTATAAATTCTCACTTCCACAGTGAGAAGCCTGGATTCTATCATCTGATATTCATTTATTTAATTGTTCGATTCCAGTGTACGTATAAGTAGTATCAGCATTGGTAGCCTTTATTTTTGGTATGTAACTTTATCAACTAGAGTACAGTGTTTATGTGCTGTTCCTGTTGCCTTTTGTTTCACTGACTTTACTCATTTCCAAAGTCACTTAAGTTGAAATTTTTTCTTCTCACCTTTATCAATGTTTAATACATTTGTAGTACAGTTAGATTCTCTGGTCATGGTTTAAATTTCTTCCTGGGATCCCCCAATCTCAAAATGATCTTTTAAATTCATATTCGCTAAGGTTCATTTTTTGTGCTATAACATTCTATGGTCTTTAGAAATGCATAATGTCATATATTTGCTATCACAGTATTATTTAGAATAGTTTTACTGTCCTAAAAATCCCCTGTGCTTCACCCATTATCCTTCCTTTCCGCCTCTGTCCCCTGACAACCACTGGTAATTTTACCATCTTTATACTTTGTCTTTTATAGAATGTCACATATTTGGAATCAGAGACAATGTAGCATTTGCAGATTGGCTCATTTCACTTAGTAATAGGCATTAAAGGTCACTCCATGTTTGTGTGGCTTGATAGTTCATTTATTTTTATTGCGGAATAATATTTGATTTTCTGGATGCAGTGCAGTTTATTTTATCCACTCACCCATTAAAAGACACCATTTTTTTCCATCAATTTTTATTTTAAATTCCAGGGTACATGTGCAGGATATACAAGTTTGTTACATAGGTAAACACGTGCCATAGTGATTTGCTGCACACATCAACCTATCATCTAGGTATTAAGCCCAGCATCCATTGGCTATTCTTCCTGATCCTCTCCCTCCCCCAAGCCCCTCAACGGGCCTCAGTGTGTGTTGTTGCCCACCATGTGTCCATATGTTCTCATCGGTCAGCTCCCGTTTGTAAGTGAGAACATGCGGTGTTTGATTTTCTGTTCCTGTGTTAGTTTGCTGAGGATAACGGCTTCCAGGTCCATCTATGTCCCTGCAAAGGACATAATCTCATTGCTTTTTATGATTGCATGATATTACATGGTGTATATGTACCACATTTTCTTTATCCAGTCTGTCATTGATGGGCATTTGAGTTGATTCCACGCCTTTGCTACTGTGAATAGTGCTGCAATGAACATACATATGCATGTATATTTATGATAGAGTGATCTATATTCCTTTGGGTATATACCCAGTAATAGGATTGCTGGGTCAAATGGTATTTCTCCTTTTAGATCTTTGTGGAATCACCACACTGTCTTCTACAATTGTTGAACTAATTTATATTCCCACCAACAGTGTAAAAGGATTCCCTTTTCTCTGCAAACCCACCAGCATCTGTTGTTTCTTGACTTTTTAATCATCACTATTCTGATTGTCATGAGATAGTATCTCACTGTGGCTTTGATTTGCATTTCTCTAATGATCAGTGATATTGAGTTTTTTTTAATATGTTTGTTGGCTGCATTAATGTCTTCTTTTGAGAAGTGTCTGTTCATGTCCTTTGCCCATTTTTTAAATGGGGTTGTTTGTCTTTTTGTAAATATGTTTAAGTTCCTTGTAAATTTTGTATATTAGACTTTTGTCAGATGGGTAGATTCCAAAAATTTTGCACTGCAGCTTTGAAATCCTGGGCTCAAGCAATCTTCCTACCTCAGCTACCCACATAGTTGGGATTATAGGCATGAGCCGCCATGCCCAACTAGTTGTTTCCATTTTTTAGTGATTATGAATAAAGTAGCTATGAAACATTCACATGTGCGCTTTTGTATGGACATAAGTTTTCTAATCAATTGGGTGAATACCTGTGAGCACCATTACTGGATCATATGACGAGGCCACATTTAGCTTTGTGAGGAACTGTCAAACAGTCTTCTAAAGTGGCTGTACCATTTTCTATTCCTGTCAGCTATCAATGGGAGTTCATTTTGCTCTATATTCTTGCCAGCATTTGCTGCTGTCAATGTTTTGGATTCTTGCCACTCTAATAGGTGTGTAGTAGTAACATAATGTTTTAATTTGAATTTTCATAATGATGTATGATGCTGATTATCTTTTCACATGCTTGTTTGCCTTTGGTTTGTCTAATCTTTGGTGAGGTATTGGTTCAGTTTTTGTACATTTGGAATACAAATGCTTTTTAAGATATGAGGCCTGCAAATTTTTTTTTTAATTCTGTCGTGTCTTTTGATTCTCTTTTTTGTAACTTTATTTTAAGTTCAAGGGTACAAGTATGGGTTTGTTGTTACGCAGGTAAACTTGTGTCATGGGGGTTTGTTGTATAGATTATTTTATCACCCAGACATTAAGCCTAGTATCCCTTAGTTGTTTTTCCTGATTCTCTCCCTCCTCCTACCCTCCACCCTCCAGCAGGTGTTAGTCTGTGTTGTCCCACTCTATGCCCATGTGTTCTCATCATTTCGCTCCCATTTACAAATGAGAACATGCAGTATTTGGTTTTCTGTCCCTGCCTTAGTTTGCTAAGGATAGTGGTTTCCAGCTTCATCCATGTTCCTGCAAAGTCTGTGATCTCATTATTTTTCATGGCTGCATAGTATTGCATTGTGTGTATTTACTACGTTTTCTTTATCCAGTCCATCACTGATAGGCATTTAGGTTGATGCCATGTCATTGCTATTATGAATAGTGCTACATTGAACATACATGTGCATGTGTCTCTATGGTAGAATGATTTATATTCCTTTGGGTAAAAACCCAGTAATGTGATTGCTGGGTTGAATGGTATTTCTTGTTTTGGTCTGTGAGGAATAGCCATACTGTCTTCCATAATGGCTGAACTAATTTACACTCCCACCAAAACTGTTTTTTCATAAGCCAACATTTTAAATTTTAGTAAAGTCTAATTTATCAAAGTTTTCTCTTATGGATTACATTTTCGGTATTGTATCTAAAATCTTATTTCCAAATCCAAGGTTACATAGATTTTTCTCCTATGTTTTCTTCTAGAAGTTTTATAGTACTGCGTTTTATATTTGGATTTATAATCTATCTTGCATTAATTTTAGTAAAAGTTATAAGGTCTGTGTCTATGTTTTTTTGCATGTATGTATACCCAATTGTTCCAGCACTGTTTGTTGAAAAGACAATCCTTTCTTCGTTGAATTAAATTTGCTCCATAGTCAAACTCAACTGAATATTTTGTGTAGGTCTATTTCTGGGCCTTCTGTTATATTCAATTCATCTGTGTGTGTTCTTTCACTCATACCACTCTATCTTGATTGCTGCAGTTTTTTAGTACATTTTGAAGTCAGTGTCAGTTCTCCAACTTTGTTCTTCTTCAGCACTGTATTGGATATTCTGTCTTTGGCATTTCCATATATAGTTTTCTTCTCCTCAACAAAATACCGGCAAACTGAATTCAACAGCACATCAAAAGTATCATAATCATAACCAAGTGGGATTTATCCTTGGGATTTAAGGATGGTTCTATGTATGCAAATCAATTAATGTGATATGACACATTAATAAAATAAAAGGTAAAAATCACATGAAAATCTTCATAGATGCAAAAAATTGACAAAATTTTAACACCCTTTTAGGATTAAATCTCTCAACAAGATAGGAATAAAAGGAATTTATCTCAACATAGTAAAGGCTATATTTAAAACTCTCATAGCTAATATAATATTTAATGGTGAAAAACTAGAAGCTTTTCTTCTAAGATCATAAGCAAGGCAAGGATGCCCACTCGTACCACTTTAATTCAGTGTAACACTGGAATTCCTGGCCAGAGCAATTAGACAAGAAAATGTAATAAAAGTCATACACCTCTAAAAGGAGGAAGTAAAATGATTTCTGTTTGTAGACGGCATGATCTCATATGTGGAAAATCTCAAAGAGTCTGCACACACACACACACACACACACACACACACACACACAAAAGACCTGTTAGAAATAATAAATAGGGCAAGGCATGGTGGCTCATGCCTGTAATCCCAGCATTTTGGGAGGCCTAGGTGGGTGGATCACGAGGTCAAGAGATTGAGACCATCCTGGCCAACATGGTGAAACCTCATCTCTACTAAAAATACAAAAATTAGCTGGGTGTGGTGGTGCACGCCTGTGGTCCCAGCTACTCAGGAGCCTGAGGCAGGAGAATCACTTGAACCTAGGAGGCGGAGGTTGCAGTGAGCCGAGATTTTGCCGCTGCACTCCAGCCTGGGTGACAGAGAGAGACTCTGTTTCAAAAAGAAAAAAAAGAAAAAAGAAAAACAAATAATAAATGGATTCAGTAAAGTTGCAGGGTACGAATAAACATACGAGAATGAATTGTGTTTCTGTATGTATATATTGGAGAATAAGTTTGTTGATATCTACAAAATAACCTGCTGGGATTTTGATTGGGATTAGGATGAATCTATGGATCAAATTGGAATATATTAGCATATTAACAACATTGATTCTTCCAATCTGTGAACATCGAATATCTCTCCACTTATTTTGGTCGTCTTTGATTTATTTCATCAGAGTTTTCTGTACATAAATTACATATATATATTAGATGTATATATATTATTTCAGTTTTGGATGTTATAAGTGGGCTTTTATTTTCAGTATCAAATTTCAATTGTTCATATATATATATATATATAAACTTTGGTAAATTAACCTTGTATCCTTAATCTTGCTATAATGGCTTATGAGCATTATGATTTTTAAATTGTTGATACTTTAAAGTTTTTCACATATACAAGAATGTCAGCTACAAAGACAGTTTTATTTTTATTTTTCTGGACCTTATACACTTAATTTCCTTTTCTTGTGTTACAGCATCAGCTAGAACTCCCAGGATAATCTCGAATAGAAGTGAGGAGAGAGATGTTCTTCCCTTGTTCCCATAATTTCATTTTTAAATAATGAATTTCTGGGTTATGTGAAAAATGGAATAAGAGTTAGAAAGATAGTAGTCTAATCAAGAAAGTAGTATAATTAAGAAATGATCTTCAGGACTGTAGAATTCTAGTTAATATATGTAACTGAATGCATGTATATGTAATTAAATACAGTTACATATATTAAACCCATGTAATATTCATACATCTTTGTGAGGTAGATACTATTATCAGCTCATAATATGGATGACGAACAGAAGCATGGAGAGGTAAAGTAACTTATTTAAGGTTATCTAATTGTGTGGTGGAGATTACACTTAAGCCTACACCATCTGGCCCCAGGTTCTAACCATATATAATTTTTTATATAAACATTATAACAGGGGAAGATTAATTGTATTTGGATTATGTGGTGTGTAGGACCTTGTGGGATGTACTTCTTTGTTTCTTAAGCCATGTGGTTGGTATACTGTTGTTTATCATAATATTCTGTATATCTTTTAAAATATTTGAAATATTCCATAATATGCTACCATAATATACTGCTTCATTGAAGACTGAATGGCATGTGAGCATAGGACCTGACTCTCCAGTAGGTCCAGACATAGCTGGCATATAAAATACAGTTATTGGGGCTATTCCATATTTTTGTTACACGTATGTCTATGCTCAATCCCTGTATCAGCATTGAAAACTAGAGAAGATAGCCATCCAGATGCCAGACACTTTGAGAGGACCATATTGCTGATGTCATGATTTGTGAAGGATCACCTCTTCTCAGAAGTGCATGAACAGATTTCAGCAGAGCCTCCAGCATCTCCTGGCTTAGACAGAGAGGCTGGAGCATTGGGTGGGAGCCAATGGGTGGGTGCAGGGACTGGGCTGCAGCTATTCCTTCCTGCTCACATTTAGGGAATGAGTAGTTGTGCTGGGCCTGGGGAGCAGCCTCAGTTGGTTCAGAGCCATTCCATTAGACAGGGGATGGAGAAGTGCCAACAGGGACAGCAAGAAGAATTTTGTTTGTGTACAGGCGAAATTCCTTGCCCTTATTGCCTTCATTGCTAATCCCCAAGAGAGGGATCTGAACTGGAAAAGCAAACCTCTGGTAACACTAAGCTTTTTCACTCCCCTTTTTCTGGAAAAAACTGTTTTGTTTTGTTTTCCAGCTTCCTTTATTGGTTAAGAAATAAAATATATAATTTTAAAAATCTCTTAAAATACTTACTTTGATTTTTATACTTTGAATTTTGGTATTTATAAATAAAAAATAGTGAGGTTTAAAGAAGCCACTTAGATACAAATATGTGATGATTTTATAACATCTATTAGTGTAGAAAATTATAGGGAAAAGCATAAATAAGAAAAACCATAATGCCTACACAGTTAGGCTTTGTTGTATCTCCTTCCACTGACTTCCTTCTGTGCATATATTTAAATTATGAGCATATTAATGTACCCTTAAGCCTAAATTATTTATTTATTAGCTTTTATTTTAGCTTCAGGGGCACATGTGCAGGTTTGTTATATAGGTAAATTGCATGTCACATGGGCTTGGTGTACAGATTATTTCATTACCCAGGTAATAAGAATAGTAGTACCCACGAGGTAGTTTTTTGATCCTCTCCCTCCTCCCACCATCCACCCTTAAGTAGGCCCCAGTGTCTATTGTTCCCTTCTTTGTGTTCATGTGTAATGAATCTTTAGCTCCTGCTTATAACTGAGAACATGCAATGTGTAGTTTTCTTTTCCTGCATTAGTTTGCTTAGGGTACTGCCTCAAGCTTCCTTCATGTTGCTGCAAAGGACGTGATCTTATTCATAATATGACTGTGTAGTATTCCATGGTGTATATGTACTACTTTTTCTTTATCCAATCTTCCATTGATGGGCACTTAAGTTGATTCCATGTCTTTGCTATTGTGAATAGTGCTGCAATCAACATACATGTGCATGTGTCTTTACGGGAGAATGATTTCTGTTCCTTTGGGTATATACCCAATAATGGGATTGCCAGGTCAGATGGTACCTCTGTTATAAGTTGTTTGAAAATCACCACACTGCTTTTCACAATGACTGAACTAATTTACATTTTAATCAGTTTCAACCAGCAGCATATAAATGTTCCCTTTTCTCTACAACCTTGCCAGCATCTGTTATTTTTTACTTTTTTATTAATAGCCATTTTTACTGGTGTGAGACAGTATCTCATTGTGGTATTGATTTGCATTTGTCTAATTATTAGTGATATTGGGCATTTTTTCAGATGATTCTTGATTGTGTATATGTCTTCTCTTGAAAATGTCTGTTCATGTCCTTTGCCCACTTTTTGATGGGGTCGTTTGTTTTTTGCTTATAAATTTAAGTTCCATGTAGATTCTGCATATTAGAACTTTGTCAGATGCATGGGTTGCAAATATTTTCTCCTATTCTGTAGGTTGTCTGTTTACTCTGTTGATCATGTGTTTTGCTATGCAGACGCTCTTAATTAGATCCCATTTGTCAATTCTTGTTTTTGTTGCAATTGCTTTTGGCATCTTCATCATGAAATGTTTGTCAGGGCCTATGTTCAGAATGGCATGTCCTAGGTTATCTTCAAGGGTTTTTACAATTTTAGGTTTTATATTTAACTCTTGGATTTATCATCAGTTAAATGTTGTATGTGATATAAGGAAGGGGTCTGGCATCAATCTTCTGCATATGGCTAGTCAGTTATCCCACCATCATTTATTGAATAGGGAGTCCTTCCCCTATTGCTTGTTTTTGTTGACTTCATCAAAGATCACATGGTTGTAGGTGTGAGGTATTATTTCTGGGCTCTATCTTCTGTCCCATTGGTCTATGTGCCTGTTTTTGTACTAGTATCATGCTGGTTTGTTTACTGTTATGTGTTGAAGTTGGGTAATGGGATGCCTCCAGCTTTATTTATTTATTTTTTTTGCTTAGCATTGCCTTGGCTATTGGAGCTCTTTTTTGCTTCTACATGAATTTTAAAATAGTTTTTTTTCTGGTTTTGTGAAGAATGATGTTGGTAGTTTGATAGGAATAGCACTGAATCTGTAAATTGCTTTGGGCAATATGGCCATTTCAGTGATATTGATAGTTCCTGTCCATGAACATGGGATATTTTTCCATTTGTTTGTGTCATCTCTGAGTTCTTTAAGCAGTGTTTTGTAATTCTCATTGTAGAGATCTTTCATATCCCCTGGTTAGCTATATTCTTAGGTATTTTATTCTTTTTGTGGCTATTGTTAATGGGATTGCATTATTGATTTGGCTCTCAGCTTGGACATTGTTGATGTTTGGAAATGCTGCTGACTTTTTACATTGATACCGTATCCTGAAACTGCTGAATTTGTTTATCAGATCTAGGAGCTTTGGTCAGAGGCTATGGGGTTTTCTAGATGTAAATCATATTGTCTGTCAACAGAGATAGTTTGTCTTCCTCTCTTCTATTTGGATGCCTTTCTTTATTTCTCTTGCCTGATTTTTTGGCTAGAATTTTCAGTACTGTGTCGAATAGGAGTGGTGAGAGTTGAAATCCTTGTCTTGTTCTGGTTTTCAAAGGGAATGCTCCCAGCTTTTGCCCATTTAGTACAATGTTGGCTATGGGTTTGTCATAAATGGCTCTTATTATTTTGAAGTGTGTTCCTTCAGTGCCTACTTTGTTGAGGATTTTTAACATGAAGTGATGCTGAATGATATCAAATGCCTTTTCTACATCTATTGAGATAATCGTGTTCTTTTCGTTTGTGGTTCTGTTTATGTGGTGAATCATACTTATTGTTTTACATAAGTTGAACCAACCTTGCATCCCAGGAATAAAGTCTACTTGACCATGGTGGATTAGCTTTTTGATGTGCTGCTGGACTTGGTTTCTTAGTATTTTGTTGAGGAGTTTTGCATCTGTGTTCATCAAAGATATTAACCTAAAGTTTTCCTTTTTTGTTGTACCTTTGCCAGGTTTGGGTATCAGGATGATGCTGCCTTCATAGAATGAGTTAGGGAGGAATCCTTCCTTCTTAATTTTTTGGAATAGTTTCAGTAGGAATGGTACCAGCTCTTCTTTATACATCTGGTAGAATTTGGCTGTGAATCCGTCTGGTTCTAAGCTTTTTCTGGTTGGCAGGCTTTTTATTACTGCTTCAGTTTTGGAACTGTTTAAAAAGAAACCTTAGCCAAATTAAATTTAACAGAGTTTATTTAAGCAAAGAATGATTCATGAAGTGGGCAGCCTCCTGAGCCAAAGTAGGCTCAGAGAGATGCCAGTGCAACCAAATGGTGGAAGAAGATTTATAGACAGAAAAAGGAAAGTGATATACAGAAAACAGTAGTAAGGCACAGAAACAGCTCAGCATTTGTCTTATCTAAACACAGTTTCAACATTTGCCCTCTTCGATTGGCCCAAACTCAGTGATTGGCCCAAGAGTAACTTACAGTCTGTTTATAGCTCCATTTTGGTGATAGTTCACTATGTACAGAGAAACCTTTAGGCCAGACTTAAAAAATATAGGGAGGCAGCTTTAGGATAAACTTGATTTAATAGAACTCATTGTTGGCCTGTTCAGGGATTTAATTTCTTCTTGGTTCAATCTTGGGAGGTTGTGTGTTTCCAGGAGTTTAACAATTTCCTCTAGTTTGTCTAGTTTGTGTGCATGGAGGTGTTCATAATAATCTCTGAGGGTTTTTTTTTTATTTCTGTGGGGTTGGTAGTAATAGCCCCTTTTTAATTTCTCATTGTGTTTGTTTTGATCTTTTCTCCTTTTAAGTTAGTCTAGCTAGTGGTCTAACAATCTTATTTATTCTTTCAAAAAACCAGTTTGTAGATTCTTTGATCTTTTACATGGTTTTTTTGTTTGTTTGTTTGTTTGTTTCTTAATTTCCTTCAGTTCTGCTTCGCTTTTAGTTATTTCTTGCCTTCTGACAGCTTTGGGAGTGGTTCAGTCTTGTTTCTCTGGTTCCTCTAGCTGTGATGTTAGTTGTTAATTTGAAATCTTTCTAACTTTTTGATGTGGGCCTTTGCAGCTATAAACTTCCCTCTTAACACTGCTTTAGCTGTGTTCCAGAGATTCTAGTGTGCTGTCACTTTGTTTTCATTAGTTTCAAAGAATTCTTGATTTCTATCTTAATTTCATTGTTTACCCAAAAGTCATTCAGGAGCAGGTTGTTTAACTTCCATGTAATTGTATTGGTTTGAGTGATTTTCTTAGTATTTATTTCTATTTTTACTGTGCTGTGGTCTGAGAGAGTGTTTGGTATAATTTTGGTTGTTTAAAATTTGCTGAGGCAAATTTGCTGGCCATTGTGTGGTTGATTTTAGAGGTACGTGAAATGTGCAGATAAGAAGAATATATATTCTGTTGTTTTGGATGGAGAGTTCTGTAGATGTTCTGTAGGTCCATTTGGTCAAATATGGAGATCAAATCCTGAATACCTTTGTTAATTTTCTGCCTTGATGATCTGTCTAATACTGTCAGTGGCATGTTGAGGTTTCCCGCTATTATTGTACGGTTATCAAAGTCTCTTTGTAGATGTCTAAGAACTTGGTTTACAAATCTGGGTGCTCCTGTGTTGGGTGCACATTTTTTTAGGATAGTTAGGTCTTCTTTTGAATCGAACCCTTTACCATTCTTTCATTCCCTTCTTTGTGTTTTTTGATCATTGTTTATTTAAATTCTGTTTTGTCTGAAATTAGAATAGCAACTCCTGCTTTTTTTGTTTTTCATTTTGTTTGCCAGTGTTTCTCTATGCCTTTACTTTGAGCCTATGGGTGTTATTACATGTCAAATAGGTCTCTTATAAACAGCATATAGTTGGGTCTTGCTTCTTTATACAACTTGCTACTCTGCATTTTAATTGAGGTGTTTATCCCATTTAAATTCAAGGTCAATATTGACATGTGCAAGTTTGATCCTGTCATCATATTATTAGCTGGTTATTATGCAGACTTGATTGTGTGGTTTCTTTATAGTGCCAATGGTCTATGTACTTAAGTGTGCTTTTGTACTAGTCAGTAATGGTTTTTCCTTTCCATATTTATCACTCACTTAAGGACCTCTAGTAAGATAGGTCTAGTGGTCACAAATTCCCATAACATTTGCATATTTGAAAAGAATCTTATTTCTCCTTTTCTTATGAAGCTTAGTTTGGCCAGATATAAAATTCTTAGTTGGAATTACTCTTCTTTAAGAATGCTGAATGTAAGCCTCTAATCTCTTCTGGCTTGTAAGGCTTCTGCTGAAAGGTCTGCTATTAGCCTGATGGGGCTCCCTTTGTAGGTGACCTGTCCCTTCTCTCTGTCTGTCTTTAACATTTTTTCTTTCATTTTGACCTTGGAGGATCTGATGACTAGTGTCTTGGGGATTGCCATCTTGTAAGGTATCTTGCAGGGGTTCTCTGAATTTTCTTGATTTGAATATTGGCCTTTCTAGCAAGGTTGGGAAAATTTTAGTTAAGGATATTTTCAAACAAGTTTTCTAATTGCTTGCTTCCTCTCCCTTTCTTTCAGGGATGCCAATGAGTCTTACATTTGGTCTCTACCTAGTCCCATATTTCTCAAAGTCTTTGTTCATTCTTCTTTATTGTTTTCTTTATTTTTATCTGAGTTATTTCAGACAACTGCTCTTTGAGCTCTGAGATTCTTTCCTCAGCTTTGCAGATTCTGCTGTTGATGTTTGTGTTATATTGTGAAATTCTTAAAGTGAGTTTTTCAACTCTATCAGATCAGTTTGGTTCTTTCTTAATATGGCCATTTCTTTTTTTTTTTTTTATCTCCTGCATCATTTTACTGCGTTCCTTAGATTCCTTGCGTTGGGTTTTAACTTTCTCCGGGATGTCAATGATCTTTGTTCTTATCCATATTCTAAATTATATTTCTGACATTTCAGCCTGGTTAAGAACCGTGGCTGGGGAACTAGTGTGGTTGTTTGGAGGTAAGAAAACACTGACTTTTTGAGTTGCCATAATTCTTACATTGGTTCTTTCTCATCTGTGTGGGCTGATGTTCCTTCAGTCTTTGAAGTTGTTATCCTTTGGGTGAGTTTTTTTTTTTTTTTTTTTTCGTTGATACTCTTGGGGGTTTCTTTGTGGTATAGAGTGGGTTCAGTTGACTGGCTTCAATTTTAGTTTGCTCCTAGGTCTTGGAGGAGCCCTCTTTGATTACTATCTTTATGCCCACATTTCTTCTTTTGGGTGTTCTCCATGTGTCTCCCTCAGGCAGGAACCAAAGCTTGCAGACAGGCTGTATCCTTTCCAGGTCAGCCCAAATCTGCTGTTCAAGAGGGGACAGGAGGAGTATATGGTTATGCCTGCCTGTAGAATTCAGACAAAAGTGAGAACACTGGGCAGGAAGCTCTAGCAGGTGTGCCCCATCTGGCTACAAGAAGTAGGCTGGATAGAGTTGCCCGTCCTGCCATCCAGGTATTTCCAGGGCAACAGGAGGCTGTACCCTTTGGCAAATTCAGGCAGAGATAGAGCCTGTAGGCTGGAAGCTCTAACAGGTAAAGCTCTCCTGGCTATGAGCGGTGGGGTAGGTGGAGTTGCCCACCCTGCCATCAGGGTGTTTTCCTGGACAACAGGAAGTTGCAAGTTGAGGCAGAAGTGGGAGTGCTGAAGTCTAAACTTTTAAAGTCCTGACTGTACTTATGTCTAGTTTAAATGTATTTCTAGTTTTTAACAGAATGCCAGGCACATGGTGTGCATGTATTAGAATTTGTAGAAAAAATGGACTCAAGAAGTCAATAAAAAATATTTCATGCGTTACGTATTTTTATTTTGGAACGTATCTGTTATACTCATATAAGGATCTTTTTTCATCTTTTTTTAAAAAAAATTGCCTTGAGCTTGACTTTTTAGTTAATATCACTGTCTCTACTTTTCTGTGTTTGATTTCGTGTGCCTAGTATATTTTACCCATCACTTTATTTTTAAACCACGTATCATTTTATTTTAGGTGGGATACATTTGGGATAGTATATAATAGAATTTCCTTTATGATGCTGTGAATCTTTTGTTTTGTAATGGAATTCAACTCACATTTGTTGTTGTAACTGATGTTAACCTGTTAGTTTTGCTTTCTTGTTTCTTGTTTTCTGTTTTCTTCTTTCTTTTCTTTCATTTCTCTATTATCTGCAGATCTAGTTTTCGTTTCTTTTGCCCCTACCCCACCCAGCAGTAGGAAGATAGATATACAACCTATTTTTTTCCTACTCTTACTCAGTGCTATGATTTTACTAGCAAATTTGAATCTGTTTTCTGTAAGTATCATCATCAAGGAGAAAATCAGGCTTTCATTCCTCTCAACCATCTGATAAATTCCTGGATGCTTTTTCACTGATGAAGCCCCTTGTTCCTCCCAGATATAATGAATATCAATGAAGATGCTCTGTAGACATTAAGAACATAGCTGTGGATGGCCAGGGGATGTGGCACTTTAGGAGCAGATATGAGTTTCATAGAGCCCTCCCTATCACACATCAGACCTAGCATGTGTTGCTATGTCAACTCTAGTACCCTAGGCCCATCAAGGGTCTTTCAGTCACAGAGATTGTTGTAACTCTTTTTTAATTAGATTTTGATTTTGCTTCCAGTCAGAGCAGCTGCTTCAATAAATAGAACTCTCTCCAAATTCATTTTAAAAACAAAAGCTTTTAAAAATATTTTTAAAACTCTCGCCTCATAATTATTTTCCCACTAGTAATCTGTCTGGAAATAGGCAATATTAAAAAAAATCATGAAGTTCTTGTTACATAACTTTCCTGAATCCAGTTCAACTCCCTGATTGATTAGTAAGTACCTAATGCATATAAATCGTACTCCTTGCCCAAAAGTAGGTTGAAACCTAGCAAGGCTACATCTTAAACTGTTAGCTCAAAAGTGGGGTAATGTTACAATTACAAATATTTCACCTTTTAAAAAGTTGTGAATTATCATGGTATAATAAAATGGGCAAATGCCTTCTACACTGCTGTCCTTTTTCTCTCTTGCCTTATGTTCCTTTATTTTTATTTATTTAACATCTCTTATACAATGCTTATTATATGCCAGACAATGTAATATACAAGCCCTTTCCAAGTATTAAGCCATTGAATTCTCATAACAGCCCTAGAGGCAGACATTGTTTTATACTTATTCTACTGATGAAAGGGCTGAGGATTTGCCTTCAGGCAGGGCTGCCCAGAGGCTGTGGTCTTAGACATCACACTCTCCCTTCTCACCAACGTCTACAGCTTTAGTTTAAGGTGTGTCTTAGAGAGGAAGCAGGACATGGTACAAAGACTAAAACAAATTTGGATTTAAATCCCTGGTCTGTCTCTTACTGATTGTCAATGACTATGGGAAGCAGAATCATGGCCCAAGAACATTCCACGCCCCAATCAGTGGGAACTGAGATGATAGGATGCCACACCCAGGGAAATGTTACTGAACATGGAAAAGAGACTTTGTAGATGTAATTAGGGCTACTAATCAGTTGATTTTGAGATGAGGAGATTATCTAGTATTGTTCAGATGGCCTGGATGTTATCACAGGAGCAGGAGCCCTTAAGAGCAGAGAGAGGAAGCCAGAGAGAACCAAGGCATGAGCAGGGCTTGATATGTCATGGTTTACTCACAGACGGAGGTCATGTGTCAAAGAATGGGACCTCAGTCCTACCACCGTTGAATTCTGCCAACAACAAGGAGGAGCCTGGAAGTGGATCTTCCAGAAAAGAATGTGGCCCAGCTGACACCTTGTTAGAGGCTGAGGAGAGAATCCAGCTGTTCTGTGTTGGACTCCTGACCGGCAGAACTATGAGATAATAAATTGGTGTTTTCAGCTGTTAAGTTTGTGGGACTTTGTTATGCATCTCTAGCTCACTAATACGATTACTTCAGACAAGTTCCTGAACACTGCCAAGTTTGTTTCCTCATTTGTAAAGAGTATCTAATGGTAGGTGTGTTCCCTGAAGATTAAATGAAATCATGGTGCCCGAGACATAGTAAGTTAAATAAATGTAATCACATTTCTCAGGTATAAAAAATGCATTGTAAGGGGGTAACAGTGAGACCTTTAGTTGTGGATGTGGCACTTTATCTGAACTTCAAGGAATAGGCTGAGTTTTGATAGGGAATCCAGATTAAAATTCAATCAGTAAAGAATTGAGAGGAGAGAATCCCACGGTTTATCCAAACCTGTCACATGTTGCATAGAAATACCAATTTGCATTTTAATGGGTGGAAGAAAATAACTGATAGCAGACTGTGGCATCTTCTAGAGGCAACTTTCAGTCCTGGAAAACAGAACAGGAGCAAAGGAAATGGAAATCGGTGTAGAATATATACCGTGGTTTATAGCTGATATGTTCATATAGCTGCCTGGAAGGGGAGGGACTGTGCATGGCTCATTTTTCTTTCTCCCCTGTCCCTTGTACCCTGCATTTAGCACAGAGCTCAAATGTTTCTGCATAAAATGCATCACAGCACCTAAAGGAAAGCATGGTTAAAAATGTACATTTGCAATTGACATCTGATGTATTTGATATAACCTCTGCTTTTCTGCGGAACTCAAAGGAGGCTAGATGGTGAAATGAATTTTCGATAGTGTTAATGCAGAGATAATGGCCCTGCTGGCTTGTTGGGAAATGCCAATATAGAAGAGGTGGAAGGGAAAGCCAGCCTGGGTTGATGAGGGAGGCATGGTATGATAGGGGCTGCTGAGTTTCCCAGGAGTGCCGCAACAAACCACCACAACTTCCGTGACTTAAAATAACAGAAATGTATTATCCCACAGTCCTGGAGATAAGAAGTCAAAAATCAAGGTGTCGATAGTGTTGGTGGTGCCTTTTGGAGGCTCTGAGGGAAATCCTTACCGTACCCCTTCCTAGCTTCTGGGGGCTGTGGGCAATTGTTGGCGTTCCTTGGCTTATAGATGCATTGCTTCAGTCTCTGCCTCTGTCTGTGCACAGCCTTCCCCTCTTCTCTATGTCTCTTATCAGGACACTGGTTGCTGGATGTAGGACTTACCTGGGTAATCCAGGATAATCTCATCTCAAAATTTTTAATCTAATTACATTTACAAACCTCTCTATCCAAATAAAGTTGCATTCACCAGTTCTAGAGATTTTTCTGAGGGTCACATTCAACTCCTTACAAGGACTGCTACCTAAAACTTATTGAGAAATAGCACGTAGCTTTATAAATGTGGGTTGCTAAGAGAAAATAAGAAAGCAAGCTCAGTATAGTGAATTAATGTGGATAGCATATTAAGTTAAACAACAATGACATAAACCTTCCCTAATCTGGGTTCAGGTAAATATTAGTATAATCTTCTACATGAAGTGAAAAGCTTCTTCTTAGAAGAAAAATATTTACATCTCTGAAAAAGTTGAGCTATTATAGGCAGCTGGAATTTATAAATCTATCCTCCTCCACTGCAGACTTACAAATATTCTAACTTTAAAAATAAGAAAATATTAAGAAATGTAATACAATTAAAACATATTTCTACTTTGATTTCAGTTTGTAAAAATTGATTGCCTTAGTTGAGTCTGACAATTTTAGTTGGAGATTGTAGTAATTCAGTATTATTTATCTTGTCATTTTTTCTTTTAGCACATATATTATTTGTAGAATCATCCTTTTTTGCAAAGTTTGCATGAGATTAAGCTAATTTCCAATTATTATCCTGATAACTTTATGAGTTAATATATATAATAATGCTTTATAGTATAGAATAGCTTGCAAGTGTAACGTAGAATTTTATTGACTAAAGAAAGTCACATGACCACATTTAAGTGGATGAAAGTACAACCAGAAGGAGAAAAAGTTAGACTATTTGAGAATAGCCCTAACTACCACAGCTTTGAATTACAAAGAAATGATAATGTACTGACTTCAAAATGACAATTGATTTTTGTATCTACAATTTTGTATCTACAATTCAGTTTGTAGAGACAATCCCTTCATGTCTGATCAAAAGTAATTGGGTATTGACAAGTGAATTCTATTTACATCATTATCTCTGGAACAAATAAGAAAGAGTGTTCTAACACAATTTCTTATGGAAATGACAAAAACACTATGAATCTTCTTGTTCTTTCTTAACTGAGTTATAGTCAGAGAATATCATTTCCAGAACACTGATAGCGTTTTGGGTAGTTCCAAATGTTTGAGCTGCCTGTGACAAACTATTAGATTGATGTTAAGTATGGGTGTGTGTGTGAGAGCTTGCATGTATGTTGTGCTACCTGTTTGAACTATTTATTCATACTTCAGCTCTCTTCTTTTAGGCACCTGTAAGAAATCACCTCCAACTCCCCTGGAGTTAGATGTGGCCGTATGACTTACTTGGAGTTGGCTGGGAGTGACATCTGTCACTCCTGGTTGGAAGTATTTAATTTCCTGCAGGCCACTTCTCTGACATTTTCCCCTTGGTTCTGATAACCAGCACAGCGTGCTCTGCATGGCAGAATCATCCATCCCTTTGCATTCTGGAATAAGCAATAATGGGCAGCAGAGCCCCCAGTGAACCACGATGGCCATGCAGTGGGAATAAAAATAAATCTTTGATATTTGGGGGTGTTGATAGATGATTGAAATAGCCACAAATTCTTCCCACCACCATGTGTGTGCCCTTTTGCAATGTGACTTATTGCTCTTCTCGTCAAGGAATAGATTTTCTTTCTCTACCCTTTTGAAATTAGGCTGGATTTGTGACTTGCTTTCATCAAAGGGGACTGAGAAATGGCAGGGAGGCCATTCTGAGTAAAAGCCTTCTGAGGCTTCACAACTTCTGCTGACTGCCAGCACCCACGTTCGGGCATGTGAATGGATCCGTCTTGGACCATGCCAACCCAGCTGGGCCGCCAGATGACAGCAGCTACATGAGTGACCCCTGGTGAAACCAACAGAAGAACCTCCAGCCGAATCCACTCCAAACGGCTGACACACAGAACTGGGAGGGAGTAAACCTGGGCTGTTTCAGGCACTAAGTTTGGGTGGTTTGTTTGAGGCAGAAGATAATGGCGCAGCATAAACTAGTTTACCCTGATTGGTACACATCTGTGTGCATGTAGTATAAATCTGTGTATATGATTTACGTACACATCCTGATATGTGTATATATATATCTCCACATTAAATTAATTCTTGTCACCAGGCTAGCTAAGGAATGTGATCCAGTTTTTGTTTTATAAACAAGGAAATTCAGATGTTCACTGAAATTCCCCTCATTTGTATCAAGATAATTTAGCAGATGGCTACATTAAAGGGATCTTAAAAATGGACTTGAGGAAATCATTCTCTAACAGCGGATTCTTCCTGTAGACAACTGATATTAAAACCAGATTGTGATGTTGGAAGATCAATATCTTTGTTTCTCTTTCCTTCATCCTGAGGCATTCCAGAATACATTTTTTCAATCAGTGCCAGACGTGATTGAGACCACCTTTAAGGTCAGAAAAGAGAGCATGCATTCACCTTCCAGATTGTGTTTAGGATTACATCACTCCTAAATGACCCTGCTGTGATTAGTCAAGCCCAACTCATTTGGGCTGAAATGCAGCAAGGAAATCTACTGATGCTTTTAATATAGAAAGTTTAGTATACAAAGCTATAGAGGATTGCTTTACCAAAAGAAACGGGAGTTCATGCTAAGAGGCTGTGGCTAGAAATAATAGGATTTGTCAAAGTGGTAAGGTTTTAATTAGAAGGAAAACTTGGATGAAAACTGTGCATTAGTTTTATGTTTCTACCATAACAAATGACCAAAAACTTAGTAGGTTAAAACAACAAAAAATTATTATTCTATAATTCTTTGAGTCCAGTACAGATTTCCCTAGTCTGAAATGAAGGTGTTGGCAGTGCTGTGTTCCTTGAGATTCTAGAAGGAAAAGATCACCTTGTTCATTCAGGTGTTGGCAAAATTTAGTTCCTAGGGGTGTAGGACTGAGGTCCCTATTTGCTTGCTGTCTGTCAAGTGAAGGCTGCTCTGAGCTCCTAGAACGTTTCTCAGATCCTTGCATGTGGTCCCTACATCTCAGAACCAGCCATTCGCACTGAATCCTCATGTTGCTGTCTCTATGATACACCCTGGATTCCCCTTCCAATTTAAGAACTCATGCAATTAGATTGGATCCACTCAGATAATCAAGGGTCATTTTTTTCCTATCTCAAGGTATGTAGCCTTAATCATATCTGCAAAGCCCCTTTTGCCATGTATAGTAACACAGTCACAGGTCCTAGGGATTAGGACAGGGACATCCATGGGGGACTATCATTCAGCCTGCCATAGACTACCCAGAGGCACAGGATGATTGGATGCATGGGTCTTAAGGATGTTGTGACCATTGGGTTTCACTTCCCAGGTTAGTCATCTTTTAGGTATTAGCTCAAAGAACAAACCAATTAAGAAATCTAAGTACCTTGGTGACTAATAGGTGACCTGTATATATATTGTTCTATATAAGGAAGAATGAGTTCATATTTGACCCTATTTTTTGTCTGTTTAGAAATATTTCAGGATTTTCCATAATGCCTTTTAATTATTCTTAAAAAAATATTTTTAACTACCTCATCCTATTTAGGAACTCCTTCAGAGCTGATGAATGCTTAGCATTATTCATTACCCGGTCTTGAGGGACTCACTGGTGAGCTCAGGGCTCAGGGAGGTGAGTCTGAATCTTGGGAGTTTAAGGGTCTTCACTGCAGTGAAGTATTTCCCCACCAACACTTTCCTGATGGTGGGGAATGGTCTTTAAGTGTAGGTGATTGGAAATTACAAGGGAGAAGTCATTAAAGCCAAATCTGTTGGTGTTATCGTGAGAGTCTTGTTCGGGCAGCGTAGTATAAAACGGAATCCAGTAATAAAGTGACGATCTTCTATTGAGTCTGACCCCTTATGACCTAATAAAAATGTTCACGCCATGTGTTTTTCCTTCTAATGTCTTTGAATAGCTAATATTTCCCTCCCCTGTTTCTCATACTGCAATAGACCTGACTGGGGAGCTAAGTGATGCTGTGTGACTCTCTATGTGCCCTTGCCAGCAGCGTGGGCCATCTCTAGGGGCTCTCAAACCGATAGAAGACCTTGGGGTGTGGGAAAACAGCTCCAGAGCTTCTAAGCTGGGTGGATTGTTCCTAGTGAGGGCGGTGAAACCTGAGATCTATTATTAAATGTGGGGCTGTCTTTCTTCTCCCTAGGGCAGCTGGTCTAAGTCTAGAGTGGTAGTCATCATCAGGGATGTGAAAGCATCTTTTCAGAACCCAACCTCACTAACTGCAGTCCCAGAGTCTTGAGAGAGGGATACTACTCACTCCCCTGGGGGGAGTAGTTCATGGGGTCCCTGTGCTCCCCTGGGTCACATGGGTGTAGGGTGCAATTGTCCACTTTGAGAGTCCACCAACTGGTTTTACCCATTTTCTCAGAGGTTATCAAACATTGTGGGTATGAGTCTTGCTAGAAAGACTAGATTTATTCATTAATAACAGACAGATTTATTAAACCTGGATGCCAATTTGCTAATTTGCCACAGGGGATAAAATTTACAGGCATGACAATACTTGTATC
Source organism: Mandrillus leucophaeus (assembly GCF_000951045.1). NCBI lineage: Eukaryota > Metazoa > Chordata > Mammalia > Primates > Cercopithecidae > Mandrillus > Mandrillus leucophaeus. Next base: position 1,907,704 of record NW_012101898.1, on the reverse strand, counting down.
CAAGGCAACCTCTTCTAGAAAGGCAGGGTATAGACTGAGAGCAAGGGGAGTGTGAGGATTCTGTGGAATGCTATAGTCATACTGTATCTTCTGTAATGTCTGAAAATGATGCTCTAGTGATTGGAAGACCATGTTGTGCTGTTATGGTGGTTTTACACTAAATGATATTCCTTGGTTTTCCATTTCTCTAGATTCCCAGCAGGCTTGTCATGAGAACACATTGCCTCATACTTGCCACAATACAGTTGAATAAGTAACAGCTTTTAAATTGGATTATCAACTCACGTTGCTGCCAATTATGTGCATATCAATAGCAAGTCATTTGGGGTAAATTAATTTGATCCACGGGTAACTCATCCATTATTGATTATTTACTAGATTTAATTCCAGAACATAACTGGGGTGCTTTATTGCAACACTTACAAGGTACTGCAATCCCTGTTCTACTCTGTGTGCAGCTCTCAGCCAAGCAGCACTGGCAGCACCGGTGAGCTTGTCAAAGAGGCACATTCACAGGCCTTAACACCAACTACTGAATCAGGCTCTCTTGGGGTGGAGTCTAGGAAACAGCTTTGACAAATCTATCAGGTGATTCTTTAAAGTATAAGAGTCATGGTTACAAAGGTTACATAAATGGATTCTAGGGCTATAACGCCTGGGTTTGCATTGTAGATATCCCACTGCAGGCTGCGTGCCCTTGGGAAAATTACTTAACCTCTCTGAGACACAGGCTCCTCATCTGTAAAATGAGATTTAATAATAATCCTTGCCTCACAGAGTTGTGAGAATTGTCTGGTCAATGCATGCAAAGTGTTTTCTGAATACTACCCGGCTAATAGTCAGCACCCTGTATGTGTTAGCTATTATTATTGCTTTCATTCCCGGGGTGATCGATTGAGAATATAGAAGTATCTGTCTTAATTGCTCTGATGTGCCTAGAGCTCAGCATCGGAAAGGTGGGGGGATGAAGGGGAGGAGCCCTGGATTTGGCAGGAAGACTGAGCCACTGTGACGGCCCTTATCAGTTCTAAATCCTTCAGCCAGTCAAGTTTATGTGACTCTGTTTTTTCCCCCAGTCAGATATGTCAGCTTTGTTTTTTAAGTTACAGTAAAATAAACATAACATAAAATTTACCATTTTAATCTTTTTCCAGTGTACAGTTCAGTAACACTAAGTGCATTTACATTGTTGTGCAACAGATCTCCAGAACTCTTTTATTTTGCAAAACTGAAACCCTGCGCTCATTAAGTAACTCCCCATTCCCCACTCCGCACCAGCCCCTGCTGACCACCATTCTACTTTCTGTCTCTAAGAATGTAACTACTCTAGGAACTCCATGCTCCTGAAATCATACAGCATCTGTCTTCATGAGTCCGAGTTATTTCACTCCACTTAATGTCCTCCATGTTGTAGCGTGGGTCGGCAGTTTTCTCCTTTTTGAGGCTGAATATTTCATTGTATGGACATACCACACCACACCTGTCAGTTTTTCAGATCACTTTCAATCCTCTACCTAAACATCATCTTGTCTCTTGTCCTGCTGAGGCTCTATCAGGAGGAATAGTTTAGGCTGATGACCAAAGCAATCAGAGCTGGGTATTTTTAGTAGACCCCAAATGAAACGCTTAAGGGAAAAGGATCTAAGCTAATTGCTTTAATTTTAATCGCCGACTGGAACAGGCTTTTGAGATGTAGCCGATCTAAGTCAAACTTTCAAAGCATATGGTTAGTTTTTTGGTTGTTCAAAATTACATAATTAATTGAATTAATTAAATTGAAATTGAAACTAGGAAATATCAGGTTAGTAAAATGAAAAGGAAAAAAAAAACTCATGTGTAATTTCAGATCCAGAGAAGACACACTAAATTTTAAATGTATGTTTCTGGAAGTTTTATTGTATATTTTGTACTGTATATGTTGTATATTTAAAATTAAAATTAGATCATATTACAATTGTCTTTATTGATAGACTTTTACATTTAACATATTGTGAATATGTTTTTATATCAATGATTGCAAGTCTATATGACACATCATCGTTAATTATTGAATTATATTTTATTGTAATTTATAATTTATTCAGTTACTCTTTAGGTTCTTTTATCTTACAATCAATGAACAGAGAGATGCCATTAACAGGTATTCAGAGACACTTTTCTGATAATTTTCTTAGAAAACATTGTTCCAGACTGAACTGCCAGATCAAAAAAGTTAAGCATTTTCATGACTTCTATTAAATGTTGGCAAATTACCTTCTGCAATGGTTGATTTTATGTGTCCACTTGACTGGGCCACAGGGTGCCTGGATATTTGGTTAAACATTTTAATGGATGTGTCTGAGAGGGAGTTTCTGGACGAGATTAACATCAGAATCACAGGTTTGAGTCAATCCGATTGCCCTCTCCAACGTGGTTGGGCCCCATGCAATTTGTTGAAGCCCTTAATAGTATCAAAGGCTGAGCAAGAAAGAATTCTTTTTCCCTGCCTGTCTTTGAGGAAGGACATTGATCTTCTCCTGCTTTCTGAGTTAGACTCAGACTCAGAGTAGGACTTAACCTGTCGGCTGCCCTGGGTCTCCAGCTGGCCAGCTGCAGATGTTGGACATAATCATGTGTGTCAATTCTTTATGGTAAATTATTTCTCTCTGCATATGCAATTGGTTCAGTTTCTCTGGAGAACTCCATCTACTACATCTTCAGAAAACATTCTAACTATTTATGCTTCTAGCAGTAGTGAGTAAAAGTGCCGCAACTTAAATCTTGCTAATACTGGATAATTTTCTTTAGCTTTTCCCAATTTGAAAATGCCACATCACTCAATAAAACATTCAAGAAATATTTATTAAGCACCTATATGTGCCAGGTACTGTGCTTGGTAGGCACTTGGACTGTAGCATTGCCCTTACAGAACTGATTTTGTGGGGATTGTAGGAAAACTGGATAGTAAGTGCAGTGTGATGAGTGCCCTGCTAGGGGACATACTCAGTGGCATAGCATTGCAAAGCAGAGCTCCTATTAGCACTGAGAGTCAGGGGAAGCTACCAGAGAAGTGGCATCCAAGTTGATAACTTAAACATTAATAAAAGTTTCCCAGGCATTGAGTTGAGAATCAGTGGTTCTGAAAAGAAAAAACAAACAAATAGTAATAATAATAATAATAATAATAATAAAAGGAAAACCACAGAGGCAGGAAAAAGCAGAAGCAAGGTCAGACATGGTATATAATTGTTTTAATTTGTATTTCCTTGATTTCTAGAGAGGCTAGACTCTTTAAGACACTTATTGAGCATGTGTTTTTTCTTGTGAATTGTTTATTCCTATATTTTGCCTGCTTTTTAAAAATCCAAATGTACAGTATTTTCTACCTATTTCTATAAACAGTTTTACATTAGAGATATATTAGCCTATCATACATTTAAAATTTTGTTTAAATTTTGTTTGAGGCTTATATATTTCTTTGACAAATTGCCTATTTGTAACCTTTGTTCATTTTTCCTTTGAGATGTTCAGCAGTTTTTCGTGTTTTTTCAGTTTTGAGATTTGAATTTAGTTTAATTAAATTAAATTAAATTTAAAATTAAGTTTAATTAATTTTAATTAAACTAAACTCAGTCTCCTAGTCAATGATTTTCTTCTCGTTATTACTCATCTTTTATTTATAGTCTTTTTGAGCCTACAGAAATTTAAATTTTGAAGTAGTTATATTTGTCAGTCTTTTCCTTTAAATGTTAAACCCTTCCCAATTAATTTTTATTGAGATGCATATGAGACTTATGATAAGGTTTGTACTGACAAATTTTGGAAAATACATGCCTCATGTAACCATGACTACAATCAAAATGTAGAACATTTCTCTTCCCTGAGAAAGGGCCCTCATGCCCTTTTCTAGTTCATTCTTCCCATAAACCCGGCAGGCCTCAGGCCATTCCTTCTTCTGACTTCATAGATTAACTTTGCCTATTCTAAAACTTCCTATGAATGTAGTCACATAGTGAATTCTTTGTTGGGTCTGGCCTTCATCCCAATGCAGTGTTTTTTGTTTCACCCATGTTGTTACATATTTTGGGCTATTATAAATAAACCTACCGTGAGCATTTTCATACCAGTCTTTTTGTGGGAACATGCTTTCATATTTCTTGGACAAATAACAGGAGTAGGATTGCTGGATCACAGACACGATGTATGTTTAACTTCATAATAAGTTGGCGTGCTGTTTTCTGGACTAGCTGTATTATTTTCAATCTCACCAGTAAGGAATGGAAGTTTTTATTGTTCTGTGTCTTTACTAAGACTTATTTCATACTTTAATGAATTTCCATGTAAATTCTGAGACAATGGAAACCTAACTTTATCTTTCTCTAGTGGCTTAGCCACTTGTTCCTATAATACTGTCTTCATCAAATAGTTCATAATTGCTCCATTGCTTTAAATACCAAAATGATTTTATAGACTTTTTTTTCTTTCTGGACTATGCACTTATTCCCGTGGGCTCCTCATCACTCAGTTTTCATCATTGTTGCTTCATAATACAGTCAGGTATCGATAGTGAAAGTCACTCTTCATTCTTTTTTTTGTTCCAAAAGATTGCTGACGATTCTCATGTGTTTCATCTTGTATGGAGTTCAGGATTATTTTAATAAAAATGCTATTTTTTATAAGTAAAGGAATGATGGAAGGATAGAGAATAAAATTACAGGATTGTTTCAGCCTTCTAAAAATTTTTGCTGAAGAAAATAACAGCACAAAATATTATTATTATTATTATTTTAAAAAAACACTAGGTATTATTCTTACATAGCGAATGCAGGAAGAGTTTTTCAAAAATTCTATACCTAGCTAGCTGGAGTTCAGAAGTCTTTTTAATTAGAGCTTCAGGCATCATGGAAATTCCTATAGAAAGTAATTTTTAAAATTCTCTACTTCTTGGAATCTATTTTTGGAAGGGAATTTACATTTCTTGTTAATCTGCTCCAGATATGGCTATGACACTCTCAAGGCATGCCACCAGAGCAGCTCAGCTGAGCTGTCTGACTCAGCCCTCAGCCTGACTTCACGAAGTCACCTACAGATGAAGCAAGTCTGTTACCAAGAGATTATTTACTAACCACAAAGCCAGCTGTAACCTTACCTGCAGACATAGAAATCAGTTGTAACCAAAAAGCTTGGTCTTTGGAGAAAGTGGTTGTGGCTCCTATCAAGGAAAGAACAGTAGATGTTGAATATTTGGGAATAGTTCTTAGTTTGAAGCAAATTTTGAGATATATTCATTAAAATCTAAGACAGTAAATGATACAATATCATGCACTTCTTTTGTTTATGTTTTCTGGAGGTGAAAATCCTAGGAAATCCAAACAGAAAATAAGAGTGAGTGAGTATATGGAGACATTGGAATGGCTGTGCACTGTGGATGGGAATGTAAAATGGTGTTGCTGCTGTGAAAAACAGTATAGTGATGATTCCTTCAAAGATTAAAAATGGAATTACAACATAATCCAGCAACTTGACTTCTGGCTTTGCACTCAAAAAGCTTGACAATAGGGTCACAAACAGATATTTGTACACCCATGTTTATAGCAGCTTTATTCACAGCAACCAAAAGGTGGAAGTAAACCAAGCATCCATCAACAGATGAATGGATAAGCAAAATGTGGTCTGTACATAAAATGGAATATTATTGAGCCTTAAAAAGGAAGGAAATTATGATGTATGCTACAACGTGAGTGATAAAAAGGAAGGAAATTCTGACATATGCTACAACGTGGGTGATAGAAAGGAAGGAAATTCTGACATACGCTACAACGTGGGTGATAAAAAGGAAGGAAATTCTGACGTATGTTACAACATGGATGATTCTGAAGGACACCATGCCAAGTGAAATAAGCTAGTCACAGAAGGCAAAATACTATATAATTCCATTTGGAAAAGGTATATGGAGTAGTCAAAATCATAGAGACAGGAAGCAGAAAGGTGGATGCTAGTGGTTGGAGTGGGGAGTGGGAAATGGTGAGTTATTGTTTGATGGGTGTAGAGCTTCAGTTTGCAAAGTGAAAAACATTCTGGAGATGGCTGATGGTAATGCACACTAAAATGTGAATGTACTTAATGCCACTGAATTGTTCACTTAATGTGATTAAAATGGCAATTTTCATGCTATGTGTATTTTACCACAATTAAAATAATATTTTTTAGAAAAGTAAATGCAACAGAAGAAAAATGCATATCTCATTTGCACTCACTCCAATGAGATATGGATTTACCTCTGTTGATACCTCATATATATGTTTATAAAAATTTGAGTTGTAATCTTTTAGAAAATGAAATGCAACAGATCCTGAAAAACCATTCAACTTCATTTTATTTGTTAGGGTATGTTAATCATAAAACAAGCCCTGAATTTGGATGGATTAATACAATAAAACCTTACTTTTCTCTCTTATTTCTGTCCATTGTGTGTTTGGTGGGGACAGGCAGGCATGGTAAATCTCCATCCCGTTATTCAGGAAGCCACATCCTTCCATCTTGTGGCTCCCCTCCCTATAGCTCCTTGGAATCCTCTCTACTCAACCAGTGAAGAGGAAGAGGGTGAGGATAGTAACTGGGTAGTGTTTACGGGCCCAGCCCCGGAATGGCCCACATTGATTCTAGGCATGGTCCATTGGCTGGACTTTGTCACAGAGACACACATAATCCAAGGGATCCTGGGAAATGTTCAGCTGTGTGTCCACGAAGAAGATGCTCAGATAGTCATGAGAACTGTAGGTCTCTGCCACAGACGTTATGCAGTTGGGTCCCACTAGAAGAGCGTATTTGGTGAACGTCTTTCTGGAAAGTTCAGCAATCTTCCTAGCAGTGGGAACTGTGTAAGAAAGATATTTCTCGTGGGATCCAGACAGATACTATGTCTCCATGATCAGTCCCATCTCCTAACATGATAATATGTAGTCATGTGAATATACATATAATTATTTCAATTCACCCACATTTTGATCTGAAAATATATTACCTCAGCAACAGACCCCTAAGTTTCCTTCTGACATTCATGCAGAGTGGCTTTTATAGTGATAGTCATGACAAAAATCAGATCAAGTTCATAGATGGGATGAATGGAACAGTGATGTGTGCCACTGGTACAGATGGGGAGATGGACGCCCAGCCGCTCACGGCTCGTTGGTGGGCTGTAGGCGACTTTCCCATCTCAGAAGCTTGGCACTCAAGTGGAATGGGAATGAATGGAGGGCTTAGAAGGCTAGTGGGTGGCAGTCAACTTTGGTGAGTTGTAAGTTGCTTCTGGTTTCTGGAATGTTCTTCATTCTCAAGCCCTCACCCAGGATGCTCAAGATCTACACAAAGTTAGAGCTGCACTCACTCAAATGAGATGGATTTACCTCTGTTGATATCACACATATGTTTCTAAAAATGTGAGTTGTAATCTTTTAGAAAATGAAATCTTTAAAATCTGTTACAGATTTCTCCGTTATATATGCTTACATTAACGTGAAAAAAATCTTCAGGAATGTGAATCATCATTTCCCAATTTATCTTCTTTGTCAGATCAGTATTTAGCATATTGGGTGTTCTTAAGTAACGCTCATAGTATTGGACTATGTCACATTTTTCTTCTGCAAAGTCTTTTGTTGCCTATTTCTGGTTTGGCTATGTCTCTGAAACCCAAGCCCCTAACTCCCTTCACAATAGAAAGTATTTAAATAATTACCCCATCATTTAAAACATAAGTCACTGCACAGATTTATGTTAATTAGATTTAATAACACAATGAGGATTAATCCAGTGATATGTATGTGAAACGGTCCCTCCCCAGGGCCGCCAAATTGATCACCTTGAGAGCATCTGTCTGAAAGGAGCTGATGAGAGAATACGTTCAATTTTTCCATTTGAAATTTCTCCACACCACAGCAAAGTCTTTCGATACTTTTTATACTCTGAGTCTGTCAGAAGCAGGTAGAAGTAATCTTGATACTTTCTAAGTGTTCAAAACAACAGCCATTACATTAATTATTTCCCAGCAAATCTTCAGGCTACATTCTCTAGTGGACCTTTCTGCAATGTCATTGATCAGCAGATGTATTTTTATTTTAAACATTTTATTATATATTCATTCCACAAAAATTTGTGAGCACCCACCATGTGCCAAGCACTATCTAGTTACTGGGTATATAGCAGCGAACAAAAATAGTTTTTGTTCTAATGGAACTTTATATTCTAGGAAGAGGGACAGAAAATATATTGGATAGTAGTAAGTACTAACCAAATAAGGAGAACAAAGCAGAGGAAAGGGATGAGGAAAGTGCTGGTGACATGGGGTGTAATAATCGGACCAAGTCTTTTTTGATGAAGTGGCATTTGAATAGAGATGAATTAGGAGAGGTCATGAATCCATGTGACTCTGGAAGAAGGAATGTCCTGAGCACGTTAGACTTCAGGCTTCACAGATGGCATATGTGCACACCACAAGTTCCACCCTGGCCTTGGTGTGCTGTGTCCAACAAAGAGTGACATAATATTAGAGACATAGAGTTGTGTAATCCCCAATGTAATAGATCTGTAGCTACATAGACAATCCAGGTAACACTGCAGAAATGGGTCTGTCCATCCTACATAGTCAGGAGTGTATAGAAAATGTACCACACACACAAAATTTTTATTTTGCCCACCCCTCCTGCACACCCCGCTTTCTTTTTTCCAGCATTCAGGGGCAAATGCAGAGGCTGGTTTAGAAAAAAAAAACTTTAATTTTGAAAAAAGTTTCCTTTGGCAAAGGCAACCACAAACAAATCCAGCAAGTATATAAGATTATATCTCTTAAGCAATGCTATAATACATTGTTTTCTATCATCTTAGAATACCTACTTTTCTATTGCATTCTTTATCTGTAAATCTTGAGCAAGAATTGTCTCAAAGTTTTTTTGGAAATCACTAAATGTCTTTTATTCTTCTATTACTAATTTCGTTTTTTATATTAAAATTTCCAGGGCCAATTCCAGACTATATAACAATCTCCCTTTGTGCTGTAAACTGTTTATAATTAAGTTTGCTTTTTAATTGGAAATTTACCTGCAGACCAGTATACCTGGTTTAAAATAGACAGACACATTTGTTAAGTATTCTCAGTTTTAGAGAAGTAATAAATACCTATTATTTTTAAAATGTAGCCTCTCCAAAACTTTTCCCCCAAATGACAGATACTAACTTATCTGTTTGTCATGAATCTAACTTTAACAAAACTTTCTTTTCCTTGAAGTTATCGACAAAAGTGGATGCACTTTGCATATTTTGACCTCTTAAATAACAAATGCAAAACAAATGTAAATGTGGCTCCACTTTTAATGTATTTTTGCATGGTACAGAACAATTTGCTGAAACATGCATGGGCATATTTGTGTTTCATTAAAATCCATATTTGAGATAGAGCTTGCCCTTGGACATGTTATTGCTGACTTTTTATTGAATTATAGGAAATTGGGGAAATAGAAGCTGATAATGCTACATTCCAGAGAGGCTGTAGGAAAGCCATTGCTCAGGAGTATTTTGAAAAGATAAGATGTAGCTGGAGTCTCCCTGAGCAACTACGATGAGGTCATACAATTAAAGTCAGCAAACTTCTGCACAAATATTTTGTAACTACTTCCAACTTTTACTAAATATTTTCTTGTCTGTATAACATTTGCCACATTATGGCCAAAAGAAATCATGGCAGATAACTTATTTCAAATGCAATTGTGATCAGTTCTTTGAATACATCTATTAGCTTTCAGAAACATTCTGCTGATCTCACACACTGCTAGTGGTACTGTGAATTCCATGCATGACTTTAGTAGCTTCCCAGTTTTGTTCAGTGGACAAAAAATACAATGCCAAAGATCTGGGTGTGTCATAATCCTGAGGACATTTGATAAACGAAGTAAGGTTAAGGTGGTTGTTAGTTGTGAAATAGTTCCTCTGCTACTTCGGTCAGGTTTGTTTTTGATGTTGACCCTTGGAATTAAGCAAGCGTTTCTAATTCTCTTTCAACAACTAGCAATCGTGGACCTCAGGTCAAACTCATTGTAAGCACTGCCAGATAAAAGAGTGTTAAGTCAGACTTTACAATGAGCAAAAGGAACAGGGGCTTTCCAGATGGGAAAAATTGGAGACAGAGGTTTTTGAAGGATGCCTGGGCACCGACCCTGCTTTCTTCCTCTTCACGAGCCTGTGGCCTTGCTGTGGCTGTATTTGGCTTGAGGTACAAATGTATCCAAAAGATCACTGGTCAGCCATGATATTTCTAGTTAAGGGCAAAGATTGTTAGTACAGAGTCTATAAGTCCCTAGCCCCTGCCCCCTCCACCAAAAAAAAAAAAAAAAAAAATGGAGATCTTGTAAAGGATTATTGAGTTTTTCATTTTGACAGTACCATGTATTGCAAAGAAAGTATCATTCCCTGCTTCTATCTCCCAATATGAATGAATGTGGGGCCACTGGACACCTAGCTGAGGGATGTGGCCTGTGCTTCTGCTTGGGGTAACTACCTCATATTCCCCACAATTCAGATACCTTGGCTCAGTGCATTGGGATCTTCATCTAACCTTACAGAAAACATTCGTATGTCCTCTTCTTGTCAAATTTCAGGCCACCTGAAATGATGCAGGAACAATGCAGATCTGTTAAATTGTCGATTTGATTGATTGGAAAAAATAAAAGGCATAAAAACAGATTTCTTATCGTAGTTTTAAATTATTTATTTAAAAACTACTTAAAAGCTTTATTCATTTAAAATTTTTATTTACTTAAAAGTTACCAAAATGCAACCTGAATATCAAGGCCTGAAATGCATTAATTACAAGTCCCTATAATTAAGATAACATTTTTCTCTTGCATGTTGAAGTATCCTCTCCCCAATCCATACTGCTGTGTAGCCATAGCCACACTTACGTTCTCCATTTTAGATCAAAGAATGATGCATTTTGAATATAGCTGATAATAATTGCTTTTGAGATACATTTGATCTCATCCTGTTTTATGACCAAAAGTACTTTTTTCATGGTTATGTGAATTCTTAGGAGGAAGTAAACTTTGTGAGTCACTATGTTAAGTCAAACTAGAAAAATAAAGTTGACTAAACCTAGCAAAAGCCCCCACTATGAACTGCTTGTTAACATTATTCAAATTTCCTCCTCTTCAGTAGAATCTATGATTATCTAAATTATGTTTCATGCCAGGCAGGGAGAATAGATAATAAATTCATATTATGTACTTAACTATAACAAGACAACATTCAGATTTGTGAATAATTGAGAAAGAATATTTTATAAAATGAATCTTCTATATTATGGCATCTATCTGTAGAAAGTCTGATGTACACAAGAATAAAAATGTCTACAGAAAATTATAACTAAAAGTTTCCCTCATATTTCCCTTTCTAATATATTGCTATTGCAGTTTGAAATATATTGGACCAATTTTACTCTATTCAAATGGCTGGAGGACGTTGAGTATCATTGCTAAATGTTTTTTACTTTTCTCACATTTTAAGGAAGAGTTGCAAACTCCTATATCTAGGTTTTTCAGTCAACTGTGGTGAGATTCAGATGTATGTATGTGAGGTTGCACAGCTCTCCTCAAAAGCATGGTCACTAGCCTTGCCTTGGGGTGATAACAGCTACCACTGTCCCATCCACCCACTGTGTTGCACTATGCTTCTGTGGAGGCTGTACTGGTTAAAACTAAAGCAAATAAATCCACAATATTCCTTTTTCTAGAATAAAAGACATCTGAATAGTCCTTGGGTCAAGGTGCAGGGTCTTATGCATCTTTGTTGGAATTCTATTTTCTCTTTTTACATATGGTAAGGAGTTGACACAAATAATCATTAATATTCTTTATAGATCTGATTTGATGCGGTTCTGTATTAAGTTTACTGTATTGAATTTAAAAGCCAAGTTCATGGTTTTTCATTTCCTCTGAGTCAGTGAGATTCATGCCATATCTTGGTCACAATCCCTATCCTTCACCCCACTTATTTGCTACAAATGTCCACAAATACGGGTAGATAGAATAATATTTTATGTGCTATGACAGACATTACATAGTTTGCATAGTCATAGTTTGGCTAGCAATGACTTCCTAAAGATGAGAAATTGTATTCATTTGTTTTCATTGTTAGTTCAGCAGCTGTTTCTAGAGCATCCCTATTTGTACCCAGACATTTATGTCTATTCCAGGGTGCAAGAGATAGCTTCAGTCTCCCCAGACCACATGAACTAAGTAACCACAAAGCCTGGTCCCAGATTCTGGAAAAACAAAGCAAGACACAACAATGTTGGTCTTCTGGAAGCTGACAGACCTGTATCTGGAGGTGGCTGCTTTGAAGGGGAGAGGCAGCAGCAAGACCCAGGGCAGCTTCTATATGTGAAAATCTGGGATAGCCAGCTCTATCATTGCGAGGTAATTTGTAAGCAAGTATTGTGTCTTTGAAGGTCAGGAAAAGTAAATTTGACTCCTAGGACAAAAGAGAACCATTTGAGTTTGGACCAGGGCAGAAAAGGCACTGCTTGTTTCAAGAGCACACATTATCATCTTCCATGTGTCCAATCCAATGGTTGCAGCCACATATATGCAAATGCATATTCAAATATATTGGGCCATACATCTGTTGAACAAAGCATAGCTAGTCAATGCCAAAGACATTCTGTTTGGTTTGGAATGAATAAAACTTCTGATGCCCATATGGTAACCTTATGCTTTGAGAACTCTTCTATAGCACAGTAAAATCTGAGCTGTCAGAGTAACTAAGTGTTGGAAAATGAATAACTAAATGTATAGGGAAAGACTCCAGAAAAGAAATTTGTATTTTATTTTTTCTAAATAACTCTTCCACAGATATGTTTGAGAAAACTGTATGATCTAGTAAATAGAATACTCAAAACTCTAATATAGAAGTCACGGGTATGGGCCCTAGTTACCTCACTAAATGACTGGCATTAGGCAGATAACTTATCTAGTTCCAATGACTAAATATGAGAAATAGAAAATACATCGTTACCTTTCTATAATAGTCCACAACTATTGCAGCACAGCCAATGGGACAAAAAATCATCTCAACCAAATACCATCTCTTCAGGCAGAGAGAGTAGGAAACAGTATCCTCACTCCCCATCCCATCAATAAAAGAACTTACAGCATTCCAGGAATAAACAAAGCCCAGCAACCCCGCAATGTGTGGGGCAGAGCAGAGAGGAAGTTCGAGGGGAAGGCACGGAGACTGCATCTCACCCTCAACTGAATGGGAACCCACTGAAGTAACAACCGAGAATTTACGGGTTCATTTAAATGTCAAGGCCAGCAGTAAGTGAGGGCTGTTTCTGAGGCTGACATATTCTGAGCAGAATATGGTCTTCCTTTCTCTTTTCTGGGCACTTTCGTCCTCTGGATAGAATCCATTCTTGGGCAGGCTGAAGTCCTTCTCTCATGGTGGCAAGATGGATGTGCCAGGCAACCATCCTATCTACAGAGAGCCTGCCCAGTGAGAAGTTTTGGGATTAGTTCTGACTTGATGAATTTGGGTCTCATATTAATCCCTGAATACATCTCTTTTGCTCAGGTGAGTGGATGTATTGACTGCCACACCTGGGTTTCTGTGACTGCTCCTGGATTCAGGGATGGAGTGAGCCCTATAAACAAGGGTGGAGGAGAGTGGTTCCTGCAAAGAAAGTCAGGGTGAAGACAAGGGGACAAATGCCGGATGGGCAGTAAATGGCAGCTGCCCAAATTTTATGCCTGAACCACTGGAAGGAATCTTCACCCTCACTGTGGGTATTAACATAGGAGACAGTGATGCTTAATGGCTAAATGCACATAGAGCATTTGAAATCAGATTGTGGTCCACATCTTGAAATACTGCTTTTTAGCTGCATGACTGAGGGCAATTTCCAGACCTCTGTGCACCTCAACTTAATAATCTCTAAAGTGGAAAGAATACTGATTTCATAAAGTTGTCAAGAGGGCAAATTGATGTTATGCCTTTCAATTGTTTAGCATTTTTAGCACTAAATGAATGGTAAGTATTCTGCTTCTTCCCAAATGCCTCTGGCACCAGAATTTCTCACTGTGAATTCTTTCCATCCCACAAATAAACAGATAATTCCCATGTTATTTAATTTGTTCTGGTGCATAGAAATAAGAAAAGCTTAACAATCTTTTGATAAATCCAGCATAACATAGATAATCAAATTTATTAAATATAGCACCAATAAAAATCTACAGACCAATCTTCCTTATAAGAGAAGGAGGAAGAATTCTAAATGAAACAGCAAATAAAATCAGCCATACATAAAGAGATTAGGAAACCATGACTTGTACTAGTTCCGCAATTGCTTTCAGGAATGCAAGCTCTGACTCACCTACTCTGCTCTCGTCAGGGCTTCCTTCCACAAAGAGATGGCATCAGACAGGACAATCGAAGAGACACGAATGCACAAAATGTGATTTCTTATTTACAGTGCTCAGATACTCCAGCTGACAATCCCTACATAATCTTATCCAACCTCATGGCTTTCAATATCCTCTATATGCTAGCAAATTCCAAATGCATATTTCCAAACTTGATAGTTCCCACAAACTCCAAACTTACCATCCCCTACATAATAACATCTCTACCTGTAGTAGCCATCTCAGGAGCATGTCCACACAGAGCTCTTGATTTTACCCTTCCTTCAACCTTCCCCTTCTTGAAAAATGGCTCCATTGCTCACCAGGGGATAATGCCAATGACCCAAGAGTAATTCTTCATTCCTCTCTTTCCCTCACTCCCCGTTCAGAGCCAACTGAATTTCCTGTTGGTGTTGCCATCAAAATCTATTCCAAATCCAGCCACCTCTTCCCATCTTGACCACCAACCTAATTTAAGCTAACAACATGCCTTGCCTGGTCTACGGCAACAGCCTTCAAATTGTTCTTTCTGCTTCCACACTTGCCTTCTCCCAACCTCCACGTATGTTCTCCAGAGTAAATGCCTTTCTTTAAATAACAGCAGTCAGAGTAAATGTTGTAGGATACAAATGTAATTATAACAAAGCTTCCCCCTCACCCAAACACTTCAGTGGGTTCCCATTCAATTGAGGGTGAGATGCGGTCTCCGTGCCTTCCCCTCGAACTTCCTCTCTGCTCTGCCCCACACATTGCAGGGTTGCTGGGCTTTGTTTATTCCTGGAATGCTGTAAGTTCTTTTATTGATGGAATGGGGAGTGAGGATACCATTTCCTCCTCTCTCTGCCTGAAGTGTTCATTCCCAGATCTTCCATCCAGGTCTTTTATCACCTCCTCTCTGGGGAGGTCAGGCTTCCCTGACCACATTTTCTAATATAGCACCTCTCTCTACTTTACCTGGAATTATTTATTTCTTCACTTGTTCAACTCTCCTCTTCCCCACTACAGCGTGATTCCCAAGATGACAGAAGCTTTGTCTTTTTCATTACTATAGTCATGCACCACATAACAACATTTAGGCCAACAGAGGACTGCGTGTACAATGGTTGTTTCAGAAGATTATAACAGAGTTGAAAAATTTCGAACACCTAGTGACATCAAAGCCATTGTAATGTCCTAACACAATTACTTTATTTTTTATGAATTTAGGGTAGCCTAAGTGTATGATGTTTATAAAGTCTATAGTAGGATAATGTCCTAGGCCTTCACATTCACTCACCTCTCACTCACTGACTTACCCCGAGCAACTTCCAGTCCTGCAAGCTCCATTCATGGTAATTGCCCCACACACATATGACATTTTTCATCTTTTATACCCCATTTTTACTGTACTTTTTCTATGTTTAGCTACACAAATAATACATAATTACCATTGTATTACAACTGCCTACAGCATTCAGGACAGTAACGTATTGTACAGATTTGTAGCCCAGGAGCAATAATAGACTATACCATACAGCCTAGGTGTGTAGCAGGCTATACCATCTAGGTTTGTGTAAGTGTACTCTATGATGTTTGCACAATAATGGAATTGTCTATGGCTTACTTTCTCACAGTGTATCCCCTATCCCTGTGATTAAGCAGTGCATGGCTGTAAATGCTGTGTGTTTAGAACAGTGCCTAGTTCATAAGACAAACAATAAGTGTGTGCTGGGGTATGGGAGGGAAGGAGGAAGAGAGGAAGGATAAAAAGGAAGGGAGTGAAGAAGGAAAAAGGAAAGAAAGGGAAGAGAGAGGGAGGGAAGAAGCAAGGAAGGATTTGAAATTCCACAGAGGAACTCAGTTTAGAGCTGAAGACAAAATCGTGAGGGCTAGAGACTATTCCCATGATTCAACTGCCGCATCTGTGGCTTCTGTTTCCTCATTGTAACTAACAAGGGATTCTTGTTTGTAAAGCACTTTGAGTTCTTTATGTGGAAGACTTAAATTCAATGTATTGCATTGCTCCATTATTCTATTTGCTGCAATGCAAATACATCTCAGAATATTGAGTGGAGTAAGAAAAAGCACAGAAATATATTACTAGAATAAATTGAGCAAGGGAAGGGACAAGTATATGAAGGTGATCTGAATATTAAAGACAAAAATTTTAGTCTAAAAGATCAACTGCAAATTCAAGTGGAGAGAAGCAAATGAATAGATTTGAAGAATGATTAGCCTGAAAGAATCTGGTGCTTTTTAACCAAGATGTTGTGAATTTTAAATGAAATAAATTCCAAATAGGCTTTACAAGGGACGAGCTCTGCTACAGGGAAGATTCAGAAAGGATGTCTGGGTTGGTTTGCTCAGGGTCTATTTCTTTCTTATTGAATGGTCTTATTAAATATACAACAATGTTAATACATGCACATGTTTCTTAAAGCAGGAATTGTTCCCTTGATAATGAAGTGTGAGGGCCCACTTGGGAAAGGTATTAAAACCACCGCTTACTTTCAGGATGCCTCTAATACCAAAGCAAATGTCCAAGTGCTGCTGGAAAGCA
Source organism: Mandrillus leucophaeus (assembly GCF_000951045.1). Lineage (NCBI taxonomy): Eukaryota > Metazoa > Chordata > Mammalia > Primates > Cercopithecidae > Mandrillus > Mandrillus leucophaeus. The sequence goes on along the minus strand of NW_012101898.1, from coordinate 1,890,742 downwards.
GAAAGATGAACATTACAGCCTTCTACCTGATGAAAAGCTTTCCAACGTCAATCTAACTGCATGTGAAAAAAATTCGCACTTTCTTTTGAGGAGCTAAATGATTTGAATATAAATAAGCAACTCTTTCCGCCTGTCAGTTACCTCAAGAATATTTAGTGCTGTCTCCTTTAATGATTGCTCATTAAGATGAGTGCAAGTGAATGGATTTAATCAGGGTAATACGGGGTAATAATCATGTGAATTTCTCCACATCAGGTCTTGTCCCATCTGTTCCAAGCCATTTGTCCATGTAAAACTGTCAACGTTCCGAGCCACTGACTGACAGGTGAGGCCCGACATGTACGTTTTTCATCTGAGAGCCAGAAATTCTCTGATGTGCCCTTCTTACTAAGCAAACTGTTTAAAGACCTAAAAGGATTTTATACTCAGGACCATTGTTTTACAAATTGTATTTGTTGTGTTGATTGTTAAAATATTTAGTTCACTCTTGCTTAGTGCAAGAGCATGACCAATATCTGTGGCTTGATTGATGCAGTAGAATCCTCAGAGGAAGGCTGGAGAACATGTCCTTAGAGGTCTCCACCCCAGCACTGAAAGGAGGCTCATTCAGGAAGCAAAAGGGGACATTAGTTTAGCAGTCACATGAATGCTGCACACCTGCAGACAGATATCTCTCATACTTCCATCCTTCAGGGTAAGAAGAGTGAGTCTCAAGAGAGTGAGGAACGGTGAATCTTTGGCAGCCTCTGTGTGTGCTCATGGAAGAGACAGTGACAGGAATTATGTAATGAAAAAAATGTAGCACAAGCCTTATGAATTTTTATTTTTCACTCCGTGGGTTCCCATTCAGAAGACCTGTTCTACACAAAATAAAGCTCTCTATGAAGAACTGTCTCTGCTCTCCAAGTTAGTTCTAACAAAAGTTATAATAGAATATCTGAGAACCAAATGGCCCCTCAGGATACTAGAATCCAAAAGCCAAATAACATGCTAACAAATAGAATTGGACTCGTTATTTCTTTTAAGTCTTTGGTGCAATATGCATTATTTCTGCTAGTTTTCTGTCAGTGCTGAAAAACTGTATTGCTATCCTAGACTCAGGATGTGAACTTTTTTTTTCACTTCCCCACTTTAGTGTTCTTGTTACTTTTCTTGCAATACTGAAATGCCAGGACCTTGCTGAAGGCGCACACCACGGGATCAGTATATAAATGTCATGGCAATATGACAGCAAACAGGGATGAACTCCATGCTGGTATTATGGCCTGGGTTCTCTAGGAAGAGAGAGCTAGAAAACAATGACTGTCTTTCAAAGTGGCTTGGTAATATTTACTTTTTTCTTCTGGTAATACTTATTTTTCTTTTCCTCCCTTGTGTCATTGAGTCTGGTTATACTTAACAAACCCACCATATGTTAAACTCTAAATGAATTAATGAATGAAGAGTGCTGAGGATGAGAAGAAAGCACAAATCTGCTTCACAGAGCTGAGTCTTGCAGGGCACAGGTGGGTTAACCAAGATTTGCAATAGAAAGGACAGGTGCAATGATAGACGCTTGATTGAGAAACCAAGGAACTAGCAGTAACTGCTCTTCTGAGAGTTCTTGGCTTTCCTACAAGCGTACCTCATTTTATTTTATTGCTCTTCACTTTATTGTGCTTTACAGATTTTTTTTTTTTTAAAGGAATTGAAGGTTTGTGGCAATTCTGTGTCAAGCAAGTTTATCGGGGTCATTTTTCCAACAGCGTGTGCTCTCTTCATGTCTCTGTCATATTTTGGTAATTCGTTCACCATCTGAAACTTTTTTTATTATTTTTATATCATTATGGTGATCTGTGATCAATGATCTTTGATGTTCCTATTGTAATTGTTTGGGGGACACTACCAGCTGTGTCCAAACAAGATGGCAAACTTGATTGATAAATGTTGTGTGTATTCTGACTGATCCTCTACCTGGCTGTCCCATTGCACTCCTTCTCCTTGAGCCTCCCTATTCCCTGACTTGTAACAATATTAAAATGAGGCCAATTAATAACCCTAAAATGGCCTTTGAGTGTTCAAGTGAAAGGAAGAGTTGTCTGTCTCTTATTTTAAATTAAAAGCTAGAAATGGTTAATCTTAGTGAGAAAGGCACGTTGAAAGCCATGATAGGCCAAATGCTGAAGTTGTGAATGCAAAGGAAAACTGTTTGAAGAAAATTAGAAGTGCTACCCCAGTGAACATTCAAGTGATAAGAAAATAAAATAGCCTTATTGCTGACATGAAGAAAGTATTAGGGCTCTGATACAAAATCAAACCAACCACAACATTTCCTTAAGCCAAAGCCTAATCTAGAGCAAGGCTCTAACTCTCATCAATGGTATGAAGGCTGAGAGAGGTGAAAAAGCTGCAGAAGAAAAGTTTGAAGTTAGCAGAGGATAGATCATGAGGTTTAAGGAAAGAAGCCTTCTCTATAACATAAAGGTACAAGGTAAAGCAGCAACTGCTTATGTAGAAGCTGCAGCAGTTCAGAAGATTTAGCTAGGATAGGAGATTGGGGGGAGATGGCAAATAAAGGAAAGGCCTAACGTGCATCTTCCACATGGATGGCAGAACAGCGTATGGAGACTAACATCATGATCTTTTGCTCCAAGAACCACTGCAAGAACATGCCAGGAAAACCAAAATAATTCACAGATCCTTTGAAAGAAGTGGTTTGCTGCTGCGAATTCCACAAAACAGGCAACAAACTGTGAGTTGACAAAGCATGATAGGGGAAAAACCTACCTTTGAACACGCATACTCACTGGGGAATCTGAAAATCCAGATCACAGAAGAAGGATTTAACCTACCTAGGGATAAAGTGGATTTAGCAAGTTGTGCCAAATATGAAAGTAGAAGTAGCAGCAGGTAGTGCCTTGCATGTACTCCCAGTCTCCAGCTGGAGCCCAGGGAAGGCATCACTGTATCTCACAGGGTCCCTTGGGGAAGGCAGCCAATGCAACTGGGGAGGGGTTGCGGGGTGAAGGAAGTTCCCATCAGAAATTGGTAATAGTTTTGACTGGGTACAAATTTTCTTGAGCAGAGTCTGGGGGGTGAGTGGGAGCTGCTGTAGGTATAAGCAAGCAAGCACAGGAGCTGCTGCCAATGGAGTGGGCAGTTGGAGAGGGGTTAGGTCTGAAAGCCATGCTTGCTTTCCCAGTGGAATACCTCATGGTCTTGGGCAAGGTCTGAGTGGGGGCACTGCTGGAGTGAGACTGGCCTTACCAACTGTGTGGGAGCTGGGTCAGGCCTCTTGCTACTGGCTATCCCCCACTTCCCTGGTGAACTGTATGATACAGCAGAGGTAGCCAAGATTCTCTCTGGAACATATCCCCATTGGCCTGAGAACCCCCTCCCCCGCCCACATACCCCACAGTGGCTGTGGCAAGCCCCACTCAGGGAGAGTCTGAGCCCACACCCACTAACCCTGCCTCCCCCTGATGGTATTTCCCTACCTTCCATGGTAGCCAAACTCAAGACATAGAAATTCTTGGGAACTTTATGGCCCCACCTATCACCTGAGAAACCAAAATAATTACCCTGGCCATCTTAGGGCAAGCTTAAAGCTCCCTAGTACTCCTGCAACTGGTGCCCTCTTGAAAATGCCATCTCCTGGCTGGAGGGCAACCAACTCAGGCCATTAAAGCAACTCAGGACAGAATAACACTGACCCCAGGAAGGAGAAGACAACACCTAATTCCACTGCCTGCAATATCCTGGGCTAAGCAGAGGCCCTGAGTCTGTCCACATGACAACTTCACTGCTAGTATAACCAGCATTCAAGAAAGCCAGCAAACTAAACCTATCTACAATCAAGGACTCTCACAGAGTCTACTTCACTTCCCTGACACCTCCACCAGAGCAGGTACTGGTATCCATGTCCTGGGAGACCTGAAGACAGATCACATCACAGGACTCTGCAGACGTCCCCTGATACCAGTCCAGAGCTTGGTAGCCTGCTGGATGGCTAAACCCAGAAGAACAGCAACAATCACTGCAGTCAGTCCAGCTGTCAGGAAGCCTCATCCCTAGGGGAAGAAAAAGAGCACCACATTGAGGGATCACCCCATGGGACAAGAGAATCTTAACAGCAGGCCTTGAGTTTTAGACCTCTCCACTGAAATAGTCTACCCAAATGATAAGGAACCAGAAAAGTAATTCTGGTAATATGACAAACAGGTTTCTATAATACCCCCAAACATCACACACACTGGCTCCCCAGCAATGGATCCAAACCAAGAAGAAATCTCTGAAGAGCCAGATAAAGGATTCAGAAGTTTGATTATTCAACTGCTTAAAAAGATACCAGAGAAAGGTGAAGACCAACTTAAAAGAAATTTTAAAAATGTAGGCTATGGATGAAAAATTATCCAGAGAAATATATATCATTAAAACAATAACAACTTCTGGAAACAAAAGACACACTTAGAGAAATACAAAGTGCACTGGAAAGTTTCAACAATAGAACTGAACAAGTAGAAGAAAGAAATTCAGAGCTTGAAGACAAGGCTTTTGAATTCAATCAGAAAAAGGCAAATAAAGAATTTTAAAAAATGAACAAAGCCTCCAAGAAATTTGGGATTATGTTAAATGGCCAAACCTATGAATAATTGGTGTTTTTGAGGAAGAAGAGAAATCTAAAAGTTTGGAAAAGTATTTGAGGAAGTAATTGAGCAAAGTTTCCCTGGCATTCCTAGATATCTAGACATCCAAATACAAGAAACTCAAAGAAAACCTGGGAAATTCATCACAAAAAATCATCACCTAGTCAAGTAGTCATCAGGTTATCTAAAGTCAAGACAAAGGAAAGAATCTTAAGAGCTATGAAACAAAAGCATCAGATAACCCTTAAAGGAAAAACCTATCAGATTAACAGCAGACTTCTCAGCAAAAACCTTACAAGCCAGAAAGCACTGGGGTTCCATTTTTATCCTCCTGAAACAAAATAATTGCCAGCCAAGAATTTTGTACCTAGCAAAACTAAGCTTCATAACTGAAGGACACAAAGTCTTTTTCAGACAAACAAATGCTAAGAGAATTTGCCACTACTAAGCCAGCACTACAAAAAGTGCTAAAGGAATTCTAAATCTCGAAACAAAACCTTGAAATACACCAAAATGGAACCTCCTTAAAGCATAAATATCACAGGGCCTATAAAATAATAACACAATGGAAAAAAACCCAAGGTATTAAGGCAACAACTAGCACAATGAATAGAAAGTACCTCACATCTCAATACTATCATTGAACGTAAATGGCCTAAATGCTTCACTTAAAAGACACAGAATGGCAGAATGGATTAAAAATCCACCAATTAAGTATCTGCTGTCTTTAAGAGACTCACCCAAACATAAGAACTCACTTAAGGTAAAGGGGTGGAAAAAGATATCCCATACAAATGGACACCAAAAGCAAGCAGGAGTAGCTATTCTTATATCAGACAAAATAGACTCTAAAGCAACAACAGTAGAAAAGAGACAAAGAGGGACATTATATAATGATAAAATGGATAATCCAACAGGAAAATATCATAATCCTAAATATATATGCACCTAACACTGGAGCTCCCAAATTTATAAAACAATTACTACTAGACCTAAGAAATGAGATAGATGAGGGACTCCAATACTCCACTACTAGCACTAGACAGCTCATCAAGACAAAGTCAACAAAGAAAAAATGGACTTAAACTATACCCTAGAACAAATGGACTTAATAGATATTTACAGAACATACTACCAAACAACTGCAGAATATGCATTATTTTCTTCAGTACATGGAATATTCTCCAATATAGACCATATGATGGGTCACAAAACAGGTCTCAATAAATTTAAGAAAATCAAAATTATATCAAGTACACTCTCAGACTGCAGTGAAATGAAACTGGAAGTTAACTCCATAAGGAACTCTCAAAACTGTACAAATACATGGAAATAAATAATCTGCTTTTGAATAATCTTTGGGTCAACAATGAAATTGAGATGGAAATTAAAAAAATTCATTGAGCTGAGCAATAATAGTGAGACAACTTATTAAAACCTCTGGGATGCAGCCAAAGCAGTGTTAGGAGGAAAGTTCTTAGCATTAAATGCCTACTTCAGAAAGACTGAAAGAGCACATATAAATAATCCAAGGTCACACCTCAAGGAACTAGAGAAACAAGAACAAACAAAACCCATACCTGGCAGAAAAAAAAAAAAAAGGAAATAACAAAGACCAGAACAGAACTAAATGAAATTGAAATAAAAACAGCACAAAAGATAAATGAAACAGCTGGTTCTTTGAAAAGATAAACAAAATTGATAGACCATTAGTGAGATTAACCAAGGAAAGATGAGAGAAGATCCAAATAGTCTCAATTAGAAATGAAACAGGAAATATTACAGCCGATACCATAGAAACATAAAAAATTATTCAAGGCAACTATGAACACCTTTACACACAAAAACTAGAAAATCTAGAGGAGGTGGATAAAATATACAATCCTCCCAGATTAAGTCAGGAAGAAATAGAAACTCTGAACAGACCAATAACAAGTGACAAGACTGAAACAGTAGTAAAAAAAAAAAAAATCACCAACAAAAATGTCCAGGACCAAAGGGGTTCAGAGCTGAATTCTATCAGATATTCAAAGAAGAATTGGTACCAATCTTACTAAAACTATTCCAAAAGATAGAGAAAGAGGGAATCCTCCTTATGTCATTCTGTGAAGCCAGTATCACCCTAATATCAAAACCAGGAAAGGACATAACAAAAAAAGCAAACTACAGACCAATATCCCCGATGAACATAGATGCAAAAATCCCCAACAGAATACTAGCTAACCAAATTCAACAGCATATCAAAAAGATAATCCACCATGATCAAGTGGATTTTATACTAGGGATGCAGGAATATTTTAACATATACAAGTCAATACATGTGATACATCACATAAACAGAATTAAAAACAAAAATCATATGATCATCTCAATAGATACAGGAAAAACATTTGACAAAATCTAGCATCCCTTTATGATTAAAACCCTTAGCAACATTGGCATAGAAGGGACATACCTCAAGATCGTAAAATCCGTCTATGACAAACCCACAGCCAACATTATACTGAATGGGAAAAACTTAAGAATATTCTCCCTGAGAACTGAAACAAGACAAGGATGTCCACTTTTACCACTTTTATTCAACATAGTACTGGAAGTCCTAGCCAGAGCAATCAAACAAGAGAAAGAAATAAAGGCATCCAAGTCAGTAAAGAGGAAGTCAAACTGTTGTTGTTCACCAGTAATATGATTGTATACCTAAAAAACCACAAAGACGCATCAAAAAAGATCCTAGATCAGATAAATGAATTCAGTAAAGTTTCAGAAAACAAAGTCATTGTACACAAATCAGTAGGACTGCTATACACGAACAATGGGCAAGCTGAGAAACAAATCAAGAACTCAATCCCTTTTACAACAGCTGCAAAAAAAAAAAAAAAAAAAAACTTAGTAATATATCTAACCAAGGAGGTGAAAGATCTCTGCAAGGAAAAATACAAAACACTGCTGAAAGAAATCGTCTATGACACAAACAAATGAAAACACATCCCATGCTCATGGATGGGTAGAATCAATGTTATGAAAATGACCATACTGCCAAAAGCAATCTACAAATTCAATGCAATTCCCATCAAAATGCCACCATCATTCTTCACAGAACTAGAAAAAAACTAAAAGTCATATAGAAACAAAAAAGAGACCACATAGCCAAAGCAAGACCATAGAACAACAACAACAACAAAAAACCTGGAAGCATCACAAAACCTGACTTCAGACTATATTAAAAAGTTGTAGTTACCCAAACAGCATGGTATTGTTATAAAAACAGGCACATAGACCAATGGAACAAAATAGCCAACCCAGAAATAAAGTCAAATACTTATAGGCAATTGATCTTTGACAAAGCAAACAAAAACATAAAGTGGGAAAAAGACACCATATTCAACAATTACTGCTGAGATAATTGGAAAGCCACATGTAGAAGAATGAAACTGGATCCTCTTCTTTCACCTTATAAAAACAACCTCAAGATATATCAAAGACTTAAATCTAACACCTAAAACCATAAAAGTTCGAGAAGGTAGCATCAGAAAAACTCTTCTTTACATTGGCTCAGGCAAAGAGTTCATGACCAAGAACCCAAAAGCAAATGCAGCAAACCCAAAAATAAATAGGTGGGACCTAATTAAACTAAAAAGTTTCTGCACAGTAAAAGAAATAATCAGCAGAGTAAACAGATGACCCACAGAACAGGAGAAAATATTTACAAATTATGCATCTGACAAAGAACTAATATCCAGAATCACAAGGAACTCCGACAAATCAGCATGAAAAAAACAAATAATCCCATCAAAACGTGGGCAAAGGATATGAATAGGCAAGTCTCAAAAGAAGATATACAAATATCCAACAACATATGAAAAAAAAGCTGAGCATCACTAATTATCAGAGAAACACAAATTAAAACCACAATGAGATACCACCTTGCTCTTGTAAGAATGGCCACAATTAAAAAAATCAAAAAATAATAGATGTTGGTGTGGATGTGGTGTAAAGGGAACACTTTTACACTGCTGGTGGGAATGTAAACTAGTACAACCACTGTGAAAAACAATATGGAGATTACTTAAAGAACTAAAAGTAGGACTATCATTTGATCCAGCAATCCCACTCCTGGGTATCTACCCAGAGGAAAAGAAGTCATTATATGAAAAAGACACTTGCACATGCATGTTTATAGCAGCACAATTTGAAAATACAGAAACATGGAACCAGCCTAAGTGTCCATCGATGAATGAGTGGATAAAGAAAATTTATATACACACACACACACACACACACACACCCCCCCCATGGAATGCTAAGCCATAAAAAGTGAATGCAACCTATTGCTCAGCAAAAAATAGCTTTTTAAAAATAGTACTGCTCATTGACAATGTATCTAATTAACTAAGAGCTTTGATGGAGATGTACAAGGAAATAAATGTTTTTATGCCCGCCAATACAACATCCATTCTGCAACACACAGATCAAGAAGTAGTTTTGACATCCAAGTCTTATTATTTATAAAATACTTTCCATAAGGCTACAGCTGTCATAGTGATTTCTCTGATGTACCTGAACAAAGTAAATTGAAAACTTTCTGGAAAGAATTCACCATTTTAGATACCACTAAGAACATTTGTGACTCATGGAAGGAGGTAAAAAAAAAAAATCAACAATAACAGAAGTGTAAAAGAATTTGATTCCAGCCCTCCTGGATGACTTGGAGGGGTTCAAGACCTCAGTGAAGGAAATAGCTGGAGATGTGGTGGAAATAGAATGAGAACTAGAATTAGAAGTGGAGCCTGAAGATGAGACTGAATTGCTGTCATCTTATGATGAAGTTTTTAAGAGATGAGGAAGTGCTTCTTACAGATGAGCAAATAATTTCTTGAGATAGAAACTACTCCTGGTAAAGAGGTTGTGAACATTGTTGAAATGACAACAGAGGATTTAGAACACTTCAAAACTTAGTTAATAAAGTAGTGGCATGGTTTGAGAGGACTGACTCCAATTTTGAAAGTTCTACCACGGGTAAAATGCTGTCAGACTACATCACATGCTACAAAGAGGTCTTTTGTGAAAGGAAGAGTTCATCAATGCACAAAATTGATTGTTGTCTTATTTTAGGAAATTGCCACAGTCACCCAACCTTCATTAACCACCAGCCTGATCAGTCAGCAGCCATCAATATTGAGGCAAGACCCTCCACCAACAAAAAGATTATGACTCATTGAAGGCTCGAATGATCATTAGCGTTTTTTGGTAATAAAGTATTTTCAATTAAAGTATGTATATCTTTTTT
>NW_012101898.1:1863431-1876420 GCF_000951045.1 Mandrillus leucophaeus | reverse complement strand
CTGAAACAAGACAAGGATGTCCACTTTTACCACTTTTATTCAACATAGTACTGGAAGTCCTAGCCAGAGCAATCAAACAAGAGAAAGAAATAAAGCGCATCCAAGTCAGTAAAGAGGAAGTCAAACTGTTGTTGTTCACCAGTAATATGATTGTATACCTAAAAAACCACAAAGACGCATCAAAAAAGATCCTAGATCAGATAAATGAATTCAGTAAAGTTTCAGAAAACAAAGTCATTGTACACAAATCAGTAGGACTGCTATACACCAACAATGGGCAAGCTGAGAAACAAATCAAGAACTCAATCCCTTTTACAACAGCTGCAAAAAAACAAAAAAAACAAAACAAAACAAAAAAAAAACTTAGTAATATATCTAACCAAGGAGGTGAAAGATCTCTGCAAGGAAAAATACAAAACACTGCTGAAAGAAATCGTCCATGACACAAACAAATGAAAACACATCCCATGCTCATGGATGGGTAGAATCAATGTTATGAAAATGACCATACTGCCAAAAGCAATCTACAAATTCAATGCAATTCCCATCAAAATGCCACCATCATTCTTCACAGAACTAGAAAAAAACTAAAAGTCATATAGAAACAAAAAAGAGACCACATAGCCAAAGCAAGACCATAGAACAACAACAACAACAAAAAACCTGGAAGCATCACAAAACCTGACTTCAGACTATATTAAAAAGTTGTAGTTACCCAAACAGCATGGTATTGTTATAAAAACAGGCACATAGACCAATGGAACAAAATAGCCAACCCAGAAATAAAGTCAAATACTTATAGGCAATTGATCTTTGACAAAGCAAACAAAAACATAAAGTGGGAAAAAGACACCATATTCAACAATTACTGCTGAGATAATTGGAAAGCCACATGTAGAAGAATGAAACTGGATCCTCTTCTTTCACCTTATAAAAACAACCTCAAGATATATCAAAGACTTAAATCTAACACCTAAAACCATAAAAGTTCGAGAAGGTAGCATCAGAAAAACTCTTCTTTACATTGGCTCAGGCAAAGAGTTCATGACCAAGAACCCAAAAGCAAATGCAGCAAAACCAAAAATAAATAGGTGGGACCTAATTAAACTAAAAAGTTTCTGCACAGTAAAAGAAATAATCAGCAGAGTAAACAGATGACCCACAGAACAGGAGAAAATATTTACAAATTATGCATCTGACAAAGAACTAATATCCAGAATCACAAGGAACTCCGACAAATCAGCATGAAAAAAACAAATAATCCCATCAAAACGTGGGCAAAGGATATGAATAGGCAAGTCTCAAAAGAAGATATACAAATATCCAACAACATATGAAAAAAAAGCTGAGCATCACTAATTATCAGAGAAACACAAATTAAAACCACAATGAGATACCACCTTGCTCTTGTAAGAATGGCCACAATTAAAAAAATCAAAAAATAATAGATGTTGGTGTGGATGTGGTGTAAAGGGAACACTTTTACACTGCTGGTGGGAATGTAAACTAGTACAACCACTGTGAAAAACAATATGGAGATTACTTAAAGAACTAAAAGTAGGACTATCATTTGATCCAGCAATCCCACTCCTGGGTATCTACCCAGAGGAAAAGAAGTCATTATATGAAAAAGACACTTGCACATGCATGTTTATAGCAGCACAATTTGAAAATACAGAAACATGGAACCAGCCTAAGTGTCCATCGATGAATGAGTGGATAAAGAAAATTTATATACACACACACACACACACACACACACCCCCCCCATGGAATGCTAAGCCATAAAAAGTGAATGCAACCTATTGCTCAGCAAAAAATAGCTTTTTAAAAATAGTACTGCTCATTGACAATGCATCTAATTAACTAAGAGCTTTGATGGAGATGTACAAGGAAATAAATGTTTTTATGCCCGCCAATACAACATCCATTCTGCAACACATGGATCAAGAAGTAGTTTTGACATCCAAGTCTTATTATTTATAAAATACTTTCCATAAGGCTACAGCTGCCATTGTGATTTCTCTGATGTACCTGAACAAAGTAAATTGAAAACTTTCTGGAAAGAATTCACCATTTTAGATACCACTAAGAACATTTGTGACTCATGGAAGGAGGTAAAAAAAAAAAAAACAACAATAACAGGAGTGTAAAAGAATTTGATTCCAGCCCTCCTGGATGACTTGGAGGGGTTCAAGACCTCAGTAAAGGAAATAGCTGGAGATGTGGTGGAAATAGAATGAGAACTAGAATTAGAAGTGGAGCCTAAAGATGAGACGGAATTGCTGTCATCTTATGATGAAGTTTTTAAGAGATGAGGAAGTGCTTCTTACAGATGAGCAAATAATTTCTTGAGATGGAAACTACTCCTGGTAAAGAAGTTGTGAACATTGTTGAAATGACAACAGAGGATTTGGAACACTTCAAAACTTAGTTAATAAAGTAGTGGCATGGTTTGAGAGGACTGACTCCAATTTTGAAAGTTCTATCATGGGTAAAATGCTGTCAGACAACATCACATGCTACAAAGAGGTCTTTTGTGAAAGGAAGAGTTCATCAATGCACAAAATTGATTGTTGTCTTATTTTAGGAAATTGCCACAGTCACCCAACCTTCATTAACCACCAGCCTGATCAGTCAGCAGCCATCAATATTGAGGCAAGACCCTCCACCAACAAAAAGATTATGACTCATTGAAGGCTCGAATGATCATTAGCGTTTTTTGGTAATAAAGTATTTTCAATTAAAGTATGTATATCTTTTTTTAAGACATAGTGCTATTGTACACTTAATAGACCATAGTTTAGTATAAACATAATTTTTATATGTCTTGGAAAACCAACAAATTAGTGTGACTGGCCTTATTGCAATGTTCTTGTATTTTGGTGGTCTAGAATTGAATGCACAGTATTATGGAAGTATGCTTGTATTTCATAGCTGCATGCCCTTATATTTTTGTTTTTCTAAGCTGCAGAATGTGAAATTGCAAAGTTTCTTCTTCTTTCTACTCAAGGGAAAACAAGGCTCATCCTCCTGGCATGCTTGGATTTGGACCTATTCTGATAGCATCTGCTCATGAACGCCTCCCTTGGTGCTTCCTTGAAGATGATCCTATCTCTTTCCTTCATCTCACTGTAGTTGTGTCAGGAAGAACAAAGTGAGTCCAAGATGGCATAGACGGTCCTATTCAGAGAATAGCCATAAAAGAACCTACAGATTTACTCTCACTACTAATTTTTTTAATATGACTTCCCTTCCAGTTTTCTAAAAGTAAGATTAATCTTAAGTATTCTTTATGACAAATTTAGACAAAGTAACACGTTCATTAAGACATATGTTTCATTATCGGGTCTACCAGGTACCTTTTGGTTAAGTGCTAAGTTGGAGATGCTTTAATTCCCTCAATGTTTATTGAATTGGTCCCCACTTTGTGCTCTGGTGATGAATTGTCTAAAGAACTAACTTGGCTGGGAGTGGTGGCTCATGCCTATAATCCTAATACCTCAAAAGGCCGAGGCAGGAGAATTGCTTGAGGTCAGGAGGTTAAGGCTAGCCTGGGCGATGTAGCAAGGCTCCATGTCTACGAAAGTTTTTTAAAAAGCAGTCAGGCATGGTGGTTCATATCTATAGTCCTAGCTACTCAAAAGGCTGAGGCAGGAGGATTACCTGAGCCTAGGAATTTGAAGCTTCAGTGAGCTGCGATTATACCATTTCACTCCAACTTAGGTGACAAAGCAAGGCTCTGTCTCTAAAGAGAGAGAGAGAGAACTTAGTTTTATATCACATTATATATGTGGTTTTCTCTGCCTTTAGTCTTGGAATAACTGGAAGATACAAACTATTCTTTATCTGCCTTTGTCCGCTCATAGTGGTTCTGCCACTGTTGATCATCTGGCAATGTCTAGAAACATTTTGGTTGTTACAGCCTGGGGAGGGCATCTAGTGGGTAGAGGACAGGAATGTCATAGACACTCTACATTTCCTAGATTGCACAGGACAGCCCCTGCCCTAACAAAGAATTATCTAGCTCAAAATGTCAATAGTGTGAAGACTGAAAAAACCCACTTCAGCATTACAAGCGGCATGGTATACATATTAAGAAATACCAAGTTAATTTTTCATAGTGCGTTAGAGAGTGAAAGCAACAAATTTAATCATGTACTATTTTATCTTTACTTTTCTACTAGAACAACTAGCTCATGTCATAAAACTCTCATAGTTTTGGAAAAAATAAGAGAGAAAAGGTTTTAACCCCTGAATTACCCTGCAGATGCTGACCAGAGTGAGCAGTGCTGAGTGCTTGTCTTCATTTCATTGCACCTTACTTTCCCTTAGGCCTTTGACCTGGTGTACACACGTATGTGCAAGCTTAATTACTTTGCTTTTATACTTAGTGATACTTTTGTTTTATTATGTATGTTTTATTCTATAACTATTTTATAGATAGTTTTGAATTGCTCAACCGTTGCATATTGGGGAACTACTCAGGAGTCCTATGTTGCTGGTTGTATTATATCATCATAACGGAAGTGAAAATTTCAAAAATATGTATTTTAAAAGAGTACACAGATAACATTAAGTAGAATCACACCTGTAGACAAAATCAATTATTTGTAGTAGAGATGAAGAATTGAGTATCTTTGACTAATTACTGTGGAGGAGCCGTTCTCCCAGCCATCTGAAGGTGTCTGATTGCTTTATTTGCCTGTGATGACTTTGAAAGCTAGGTAAACCTGTAAAATGCAAAAGCCATCAATAAGAAGCAAATTGTTGCTAGAGTATCTCCTCCTTATTTGACTGTCTCAGAACTAAATTGAGAAAGCAGTGACATAAACAAATATACACAACCTTCCTGCCTCATGCCTTTATTGTTTGTCTTGTTCTCCAGAGGAATCCTGATCTAATTGAAGAATAACATGAATAACCCAGCTGGTCCAAAGCTCTATAACTGCATTATTTTTTAAGTAAATAATTTTTTATTCCTAAAATGCTAGAGTCACACCTGATTATCTCTTTTCTTTTTGCAGTGATACAATTTCTTCTTGGGACTTTCACGAATGGCATCATTGTGGTGGTGAATGGCATTGACTTGATCAAGCACAGAAAAATGGCTCCACTGGATCTTCTTCTTTCTTGCCTGGCGGTTTCTAGATTTTTTCTGCAGTTGTTCATCTTCTACATTAATGTGGTTGTTATCTTCCTGATAGAATTCATCACGTGTTCTGCGAGTTGTGCATTTCTCGTATTTGTAAATGAATTGGAACTTTGGCTTGCCACATGGCTCGGCATTTTCTACTGTGCCAAGGTTGCCAGCGTCCCTCACCCACTCTTCATCTGGTTGAAGATGAGGATATCCAAGTTAGTCCCGTGGATGATCCTGGGGTCTCTGCTATATGTATCTGTGATTTGTATTTTCCATAGCAAATATACAGGGTTTATGGTCCCGTACTTCTTAAGGAACCTTTTCTTCCAAAATGCCACAATTCAAACAGAAGTTAAACAGGCTATACAGATTTTCTCTTTTGTTGCTGAGCTCTTAGTGCCATTACTTATCTTCCTTGTTGCTGTTCTGCTCTTGATTTTCTCTCTGGGGAGGCATACCCGGCAAATGAGAAACATGGTGGCTGGCAGCAGGGTTCCTGGCAGGGGTGCCCACATCAGCGCGTTGCTGTCCATCCTGTCCTTCCTGATCCTCTACATCTCCCACTACTTGATAAAAGCTTTTCTCTTTTCTCTAAAGTTTCATGTCAAAAGGTTCATCTTTCTGTTCTGCATCCTTGTGATTGGTACATACCCTTCTGGACACTCTCTCATCTTAATTTTAGGAAATCCTAAATTGAAACAAAATACAAAAAAGTTCCTCTGCCACAGTAAGTGCTGTCAGTGAGAGAGAACTTTGATCAGTTCATAGAACCCATGATTCAATGATTTACCCACGCCGGCCACACTTCCCTCAGCCAGACAAAGCAGCCTGTTCATAAATATACAACACATCCCCTTCAGGCTGTTTATCCAGCCTGAGGTATTTTTATGGATTTGCTACTTTTCAAGCAGTTAAACTGATTTTGAAAGCACAGCATATGTTGATGGATTACATCAATGTCAATATCCTGGTTGTGATATTGTACTATCATCTTGCAAGTTGTTACCATTGGGAAAACTGAGTAAATGATCCAGGGTCTTTCTGTATTCCTTCTTACAAATGCATTCATATCTACAACTATTTCATAGTTAAAAGTTTGGTGAAAAAGAAAAGCACATGTTTGAACTTGTGATATCGGAAGGACACATGAATGCTGTATGGTCCATGACTGTCTGACGCCTAGTCTTCGATGATTTATCCTGACTTTAACTGGCTGACTGTTCATTTCTAGTCTACCTGGATATTATTTCTGCTCTGTTTGTTGGAGTTGCAGGCAATGGAGCCATTCTTTCTCCTCAGATCACAAACGAAGCAAGGATAAGCAGGCCTTCTCCATCCTTATAAGCATATTCTACTACTTCATCCTGCCGAGAGTCTAGATGCCATGGTGACATGGCCAATCAACAGATAAAGGGGGAAGACAGATGGAGGAGGAGGAGGATGAGTCGAGGGCTGAATACCTGTTTTCCATTTCTCCTAGCTGTGCACTCTGAACAGACAATAACTTGCAAAGATGTTTTACTTTGTATTTGTGTGCCTGACTTTGAGACCCTTTCAACCAAGGGTGGAAATTTGGAACTCCTCCTGCATTGCATGTCTTCCCAATGAAGCAACATCAGTAGGTGGGTGGGGCTGGGGGTGTCTCCATCTGCTTGAAGTCGCATACACATTTTCTCTTTGGTTGAGATTTTGAATACTAAGAGATAGGTAGGTAGGTAGGTAGATAGATAGATAGATAGAGAGATAGATAGATAGATAGATAGATAGATAGATAGATAGATAGATAGATAGATAGATAGATAGACAGACAGACAGATAATTATGGAGATAGATATACTTATGTATTTCCAAAACAGCTTCAGAACCATTTTGCTTCCAGATAAGTAAATGAAGCAAAAAATGTTCTTAAGCTTAGCTGTAACTTGTAGTTCAGGTGCGATGATGCAAAGTAGGTTTAGGTTTAGATTTGCCCATCACCAGTAATAGGAACCCAAATACAGCTTTTCTAACCCAAGCCATGCAGGCCTGGTTATAATACACAAATGAAGGATTTAGCTTCAGAAGATTCAGGGACATACTTATCTTCTTGGGCATGGGAACTAAGCTCTGAGTGTACTCTCAACTTCCCACGGGTTTCACACTTCATTCCCCAAGGAGCAAAATGTCAGCCTCCATCTTCCTGCTATTTCATTTTCCCACATCCCACTAGGTAGGAAGGTTTGTAGCTAATCATGCACTCAGGAAGCCAACTGTGGGAAGATCAGTTGTATCCTGGATGTAATTATTGCTTCTGATTGGGGGAAAGGACAAAGAAAAGTCAGTTTTATTTGTCTCAAGTTCAGAGAATATCCGGTTCCTTGAACCTGTGATATGTGTACCTGAAAGAGTGGGAGCAATTTCAAACATTCAGGGAGAAATTTGTCATGATACAAGTCTCATGTGGTTTTTTTTCTTCTGATACTAAATTCTGATTCTATTTCATGCAACTCCTGCTTTAATAATGTTAGCTAATTAGATAACTATTAAGGATGACTAGGTTCGTATACTGTTATCAAGAAATGCTTTAAAAAGAATTCATAATAAAACAAACTATTCTAAAAACATTTTCATAGTCTACTTTCCTAGAAATATATTTCTTCCAGAAATGTTGCCTAGCTATTGAGTTGATGAGTATTGCATAGGACACTAATTGCTCAAATTTAGAAGCAAAACAGACTGAGCCTTTGTCTCTCTGGAGCCACACTTATCTGCACTCACCAGCTTTGCCAAATTGCTTTTGTCCACATTGAACAGCGGGTTGACCTCTATCATGGTGCAACATCTTTTTGTACTCACTCTTGTAGTTTTAGAGATGGGGCTGGACATTATGGCCTTGGTGAGTCTTGGCTGTGGAATGGCATGCCCGTAGGTGAGGGCAGTTGACTGCTGATTGCAGGACGTGGTGGTGCCACACTTCCTCTACATCCTGTGGCTCCCCGAAGAGATTCAGCGCTTGCTGCTCAGTTAAGTGGCTTCTGGTTGTGGCTTCCAAATAGACTCTGCACTAGGAGGCTGACTCTTAGTGAAATGGGAACCAGCAGTCTTTTTCCATTCCACTTTAGATGGAAGTTCAATGAGCAGACCCAAATCAGGAGAGAAGGGCTATCTTACTCTGTCCCAGTCTCTATTCTATCATTGGCTCTTTCAGTCCCCAGTCCCAGGGGTTCTGCACAGTCTCCACTGACTGAACATGATAACACCAACAGAGAAGGCTAAATCTGTATGCTTATAGAAAAAGACGGTTAAGAGTATAAACGTTGACTGGGCGTGGTGGCTCTAGAAATAGACTGTTAAGAATATAAATGTTGGCCGGACGTGGTGGCTCATGTCTGTAATCCCAGCACTTTGAATGCCAAGGCAGGTGGATCACTTGAGGCCAGTAGTTCGAGACCAGCCTGGCCAACATGGCAAAATCTTGTTTCTACCAAAAACACAAAAATTAGCTAGGTGTGGTGGTGTGCACCTGTAATCCCAGCTACTTGGGAGGCTAAGGCAGGAGAATCACTGGAATCTGGGAGGCGGAGGTTGCAGTGAGTTGAGATCGTGCCACTGTACTCCAGCCTGGTGACAGAGTGAGACTCTAAAAAAAATAAATTATATGTGTCTATATATAGAGAGAGTCAAAATTTGAATGTTCAACATAAGTTCAAAAGCCTCACCAATGATAAATGCCTTTAAATTCTCAGCCACTCATTCAAGTGTAACAATTACTTGAAGATACAGTGCTCCGGACAAGAAGGTGCTAGAAAGACATCTAATGTCTGCCATCTGTCTTCTTCAGGCTGATGACCAGGCATCCTAGGTGTTTCAGACAGTTCAAATGTTTTGCCCCATTGTATGTTTAAGTGCAGGCATACTTCTCATGCTAAGGATATTGTGATTTTAGGTTTGAAAATATAGTTTCCATAACTTTTGTCCTTGTAGAGTTATACCTCTTTGGGTGAGAAGAGAAACAGGTACTCAGAAATATGCAGGAGAGGAAGAAACCAGCCAGACCATCGAAATTCACATTGGCAATCAAAGAGGAGACAGATGTTACAGAGTGATGGCACTGATAATGGGGAAAAATCCAAATGATGAGGGCAGGGAGACCCACATGTTTTAAAGAGGGTTTTGCTAGGGAATGAGTTTGGAGTTAGACTGAACATTGTATTAACACAAACTTGAGATCAGTAGAAAGTTCCTTTTTTATTATTAATATTCTTTGTTACCTAAAAATTGCAGACTCTCTAGGAAAACTTTATGCCAGGAGAAGGTTTTGTACTAGGAAAATTTCCTCAATAAGCTGAAAACATTAAGATTTGGGGACAGTCAGTACAAATTCAAGATACCTCATGGACATGTGTTTCACTGCCATCTTCACTGCTGTCTTTCTACACAAAACTAGTCTCTCTCCCTCACTAATACAGCAACTTATACCTTGGTAGGATTAAAATAATGATTGTTTTCAAGATGTGATATAAACATGTGGATTCATATCTGTGACATCTGGATCTACTTAATCTTTTTGACTGGGGATCAGGAATTGGCGATTGTATCCTAAAATTGAAAACGTATTTATATCAATGAAATCAATGAAGTGTGGATTTCCTTTTATTATTTTTGGCATTTTATATTGTTTCTATTTTAAACATTTCTTCACAAGATCATAAACATAATATTAAATCAAAAATTGACTTAAAATTCTGACGACGGGTCAATTTTTTTTTTTTTTCTTTTTTTGAGACAGAGCCTTGCTCTGTCACCCAGGCTGGAGTGTGGTGGCATGATCTCGACTCACTGCAACCTCCACCTCCTGGGTTCAGGCAATTCCCCTGCCTCAGCCTCCTGAGCAGCTAGGACAGGTGTGTGCCACAATGCCCAGCTAATTTTTGTGTTTTTAGTAGAGACGGGGTTTCACCATGTTGGCCAGGCTGGTCTCAAACTCCCAGACTCAGGTTAGCTGCCTGCCTCCGTCTCCCAAAAGTGCTGGGATTACAGGCATGAGCCACCGTGCCTGACCCAGGTCAATTTTTAAAATACTAAGAATTCATTTTGTTTAAACTTCAACGTTTCTGAGGAAAAAAGGTACAGCGTAACTCTGTTTCTATTTTTGAAGTTGGGATGCATGCTCTTTAGAAAGATCTTTCGCGTCCATGACTTAAACTCTGTCCCTCCCATGGATCGGTGTAAGTCCTACAAGATAAGCACGCACGTAAGTGTGCCGGGTGGAATTTGAATTCGGGAGCGTGCAGGGACTAAGTCCTGTAGCTAGACTGGACTTGGCACTTGGTGGGCACCGCTTGAATGACCCCAGTTCCACAACTGCTGGGGAAATTTCAGATTCTTCTGAGGATGAACAGATGAAAAGGAGTGTAGAAATTAAATAAGCGGCTAACAGTGGAGTAGGATCTTATATCACTAAATACATGGAATGTCCTCTGGCAAAAAACCCACCCATTTGAACAGCAGATGCTGCATTTGCGATTGTAAATTACTAAGTCTTACTTCACTTGAAACGCAGCCTGGTGGCTTCTAGAAACATTGACCAGATATAGGATTTGGTCAGGAAGTTTAGTTTCATGATTAATAGTCTCCAAAATACCACTGCTTATCTGCTAAAATATTTGAAATTCCTGAACTAAGGGCTTATGCCTTTGATAATGAGATATGATGTTTTCAGCAGCATGGGTTCCTGGTGGGTGTGCAGAAGCAGCTCTGTGGGATGAGAGAGGGAACCTAGAGTGTGACATTTTAGATTGGGAGGCTGACTGGATATGTGTAGTCCTGTTGAGAGGAAAGTCATTAGTCCGTAGGCAAGTCACAGCGCTGCGTTCACAAAGCCAGCAACCCAGTCTCCTCAGCTCTCCTCCCTGGAACCGCGCCTGCTTATTTTGGTGATTTAGGCAACTTTTGTGCAATGCAGTAAGCCCTGTCATGAACTGAGTCTCAATTTCTTCCTCTGCAAAATGGGATTAAGAATAACACATACCACATGCTTGGCTAAACTTCTTCACCATTGTGAGCACACATGAATGTAACCTCCAGATAATGGGGACTGTAATAAGTACTGTCACGAGGAATCCCCAGCAGCCCCTCCAGAGAAGAGAGGAGTGCACAGGAGGGAAAACGTTGAACAATAGAGGGTCCTAATTAAGAGCCTGATTTGGAGTCTAGATCCACCACTAATGAGCTAAGTGACCTCATGAGCCTGAGCCTCGCATTTCCTCATCTTCGTAATGGGGTTAGGAATCATTCCAAGCTTAATGAGAGGAGCTGAGGGGTTAGTGGAACCCAGTTCCCAGCACAATGCCTGGCTGCTGCCATTGTTGTTTTTAGTTATGTTAGCCGGAGGAAACTGCTAGACTTTGATGACTTTCCATCAGCAACGATGACAGTTTTGTATGCTTCCTCCTAATAATCAGTCACAGGTTTTGGAGGACAGCTAATTCTAGAAAAAGGAAACAGCACATGTAAAAGTACCTGGCAAAGAAAGGAAGCAGAAACCCCACAGAGAATCATGCACAAGTGAAAAGAGGAGAGGCCAAGGGAACAATCAAAGGTATGTGGAGTTGCTTTTGCTGCAGGACAAAATGACGCCAGGACGGCAGCACCTCCAAGACACAGGTTCATTCTCACTTGTGTTGTGCGCTGGCTGTGGCTGTACAGCAGCCCTGTTACTGTTCACACTCCTGCAGGAGCAGCTCCTGTTTGGGACAGGCTAGAGGAAAGAGTGAAAACAATGGGGACTGGGGAGGTCTAAAACTTTTGTCATATCCACTTGCAAATCAGGCAGCCAAGCCCAGTGTAAAAAGGAGAGATATGGAATTCCTCAGAGAAGGGATAAAATCATCCTACCATACGGGAATGTAAAATGGTGTAATCACTATGGAAAGTGGCTTGGCAGTTCCCCAGTAAGTTAAACATAGAATGACTACATGACTCAGCAATTCCATTCCTAGATATGCATCCAAGAGAACTGAAAACGGGAACTGGAACAGATACATGTGCACCCATGTTCATGACCGCATTATTCACAGTAGTCAAAAGGTGGAAATAAAACAAATGTCCACCAACAGATGAATGCGGAGACAAAGCGCATGTTAATACAATGGAACACTCCTTAAAAAGGAACGGAGTTTGTATACATGTCACGACATGGATAAACCCTAAGGACATGATGCTAAAAGAAATAAGCCACACACAAAGGACAGATATTGTACCATCCCACATAGAGGGCAAAATCAGAGACAAAAAGCAGAAGAGAAGTTACAAGAGGCTAGGGGGCAGGCGAAATGGGGAGTGATCGCTTAATTGATAGAGAATTTCTGTTTGGAATGGTGAAAACCTTCTGGAAATAGTAGTGATAGTTACACAACTGAGGGCCACTGACTTATACACTAAAATGGTAAATGTTATTGTGTGTATATGTATACACAATATATAACACACATATATATCCACAATAAAAAATATAATTCTACCAAAAAAGAAAAGGAGAAGAACGAGGTGTACTTCTACCAGGATACTCTGGTCCTGTTCACAGGGAAAACACAGGTGACCGAATCTCCATTGTGAACGAACTCACGATTAAACCTCAATTAGTCTTCCCCATTAGAATCAGGTTATGATTAGGTTAACAGATAAATACTGTGTTTAGACTAACAGATAAATACTGTGCGCCCAGATACTTTTAGAATCCAAATAGACAATGGCCATTCCAATATGAACTCCTTCTCCTTTCCGAGTACACAAGACATTTTACAGGCCATTGAACACAAGCATGTGCAGTGATTGAAATATAGCACAAAAAAAAAAAAAAAAAAAA
>NW_012101898.1:1854933-1862231 GCF_000951045.1 Mandrillus leucophaeus | reverse complement strand
TAATTTTTGTATTTTTAGTAGAGACGGGGTTTCGCCACGTCATCCAGGCTGGTCTCAAACTCCTGACTTCAGATGATCCACCCGCCTCGGCCTTCCAAAGTGCTGGGATGACAGGTGTGAGCCACCATGCCCGGCCTTTTTACATCTTTAATAAGATTTTTCTTCATTCCAAATAATGTAATAATGAATAACAAGTAGTGGAGAAGAAAATAATCTAGAATTCACCATCTTAATAAATGAGCAATTTTGATTTGTCCATGTTCCCATTCAAACACTGCAAAAAAAATATTTAATTTTTGCATCATTATAATCATGGCAAAAGTATATTTTTATGAATTTCATTTCACTTCTTAAATATTTTATTATTGATCATTTTAATGACTGCAAGATATTTGATTGAGCTGATATAGCAGAGAACTCAGAAATGGAGGAATTTGTAAATATTTGTTGGAAATATGAATTAATAGATTTACTTATCAACTTCCTTATTTAGGGGCATTGTGTTTGTTCCCATTTTTAGTGTTATGTATAATATGTAGTGGGCACCTTTGTGGATTTTTTTCTTACTGTTTACAATTTCACTAACAAAGGTTCCGAGAGAGAGGATTACTGGATCAATGGCTAAGAAATGCAGTGGCAAATTTCTTTTTATTGGAATCGTATGGATTTGCATTTCCACTAGCCGTGCACCAATGTGCTGGTGTTTTATATCCTGGCCAACATTGCTAGTTAATATCTTATTCTTTAACATTTGCTAATTTAATAGGTGCAAAGAGAGAGACTTTAATTTGCAAATCTCTCTCTTAAAATAATTATCCAGTAACTTTTGCTTTTCATCTTCATTTTTTAAGCCTTTTTCTTAGGGCCTGACATAGAACCTAATTAGCTTTTACGTTTTCTCAATAAATCTCAGCAAGTTAGAGACCTCCAAAATTAGCATGTGAAGGATTCTGCACCCCCTGCCAAGATTACCCAAGATTACCCAAGTCACTGGACCTTCCACATCTGCCTTTGGCATGCAGGTTGGCACATGGGGGATGCCAATGCATGCTGGGCCTGGGTGGCCATGGAAGGAGACAGAAATTCTCCAAGAGGCACAGCAGAGGCCAGAGACTTGGGGGCTGCTTGCGGCGGACAGAGAAGGCTCATGGCCATAAGCATGGATGTTTCAGAGAGTGACGTTGCTTACTGCAAGTTCTCCCTAGAGCTGTGGTAAGATTGGCTACATACCTTGTGTATAACATGGTTTGGGCTCTGTCCTCAGCTCATCGTAAAAGATTAATTGAATGAATTTCCCAACAGCATGGAAGGCATCCTTATTTTCATCCTCAGGTTCCAGATAAGAAAACAGGATTACTGGAAGGTATAATTTGCCTGCAGTCACTCAGCCATGAGGATTCTGGCTCAGGTGATCAGATTGCACAGTCCCTGCTCTGAGGGCTTGTTGTTGATGGGCTGGGCATAGGGAAACAGACCCTGTGTGTGATTTCTTCAGTCTTGACATAGATAGGAAGTCAGGAATATGTTAAATGATTTTACCTTGTCTCCTTATTTGGTTTCTTTAGAAATTAATATCGAATCAACAATACATGAAAGCACTCATGGTGATGATGATGATAATGTGCTTTAATTTACTTGATCCTATATTTTAAAAACCTGAGTCCCAAGGAAGATGTTATTGGTCCCATTACAAATAGGGAATCTGAGACTCAGAGGCTGAGTGACTGCCACAGCCACGGTTTGAACCCAAGTTTTCAAACTCATCTCTACAATGGACTGAATAGCAATGTTGACCTCCTTAGGGTATTGAGGGTCAAATTCTTAGCACAGTGCATGGCACACATTATTATCAATGACAGAGGAGATAGCTGAAACCATGTTTGCAAGAAGGTGAGTTGGAGCCTTGGGGAGAGGACGGTAGATGGGTTCAAGGGAAACTTTGCTTCCAGGGAGATCACAGATGAAGAGAAAGAGCCCCTAGGAAAGAAGGGATTGAGTAGACCAGAGAAGTGTTGCTGAGGTTTTCCTGGAGCAGGGGTGGATGGGACTGCAGGTTCTTAACCTTAACCAGGAGAAGAAAAGAAGAAAGGAGGTGGAGAGGAAGAGCATGATAAGGAGCTGAAGATGGAGCTTGATAAGGAGCTCAAGCTGCTGAGCTGAGCCGACCCGAGACCAGGGTTCAACAACACTTGACATGCGCCTATGCTCCCAACCAAAGAAAGTCTGGAAAGTTTCACACGCCATTCACTGGTGACTTTTACAGTGTGGAGGGCACTAAAGTCGTGACATGGAGGGAACAAGACCCAGGGTGAGGGACTGGACTAGGCCCCCATAAACATGGTTCTAATACTCCATGTTCCCAGGACCTTCCCATCAGCAGGCAATGATTCCTGCCTCCTAGGGTTCCACTTTTCCTGCATCACTAGTGTCCTTCTGGGCATAGGTCAATGTTTTTCTTCCTGCATTAAACTGCGAGAAAATCAGAGAGAATGTGTAGGAGATGCCTTTCCTAATTGCTCTCGATCGCTTTTCTCTTGATACTATTTACATTTGGGGCTAGTCATTCTTTGCTTTGATGGGAGCAGCGGCAGGGGCTGTCCTGAGCATTGTAGTAGGCTGAGCAACATCCCTGGTCTCTAGCCACTAGATGCCAGTAGCACCCCTCCCAGTTGTCACAATTAAAAAAATGCCTCCAGACATTGTCAAATGTCCCTGGCAGGCAAAATTGCTCCCCCCACCCCACCCTACCCCTGCCTTCAAGAACAACACTGATAGAGGAACTCATGTGTTTTACTTTGCAAATGGACCAGTATATATGTAGAGTAACAATTTTGTAATGAAGTGATCTGTGATCATTGTATTAATCACATAATTAAATATTAGAACATGGAGTTTCTGTGATATCACTTTCTAGATAAAACAAAACTGTGTCATTTGACCAGAATCAAACTTAGTCAATGTTTGTTTTTCTCCCAGAAAGTTTTCTCCGGACATGTTTTCTCCTGCTTCCTGTTGAAAACCATTGTTTACTGCCTCCAAGAAACAGCTGCTCTCTCCCCAAAGTGACAGCATTTCAATAATACCGAGTATGTACATGTGCTCTGGGAATGCTGTTGGTTTAATAAATTTAGGGAGTAGAAAATTCACAGTGACATTTGAACAGAAATCTCAAGAGAAGATCAACAGTCTGTGGGGATTAAGACGTTTACCTCTTCCTTGTATTCATTGTTTTTAAAAAGCACTGTTTTTAAAGCTCAAACAGAATGATTTGATACCCTGATTGCCTTCTGGGGGCATATACTAAATGGGGGTGGCTGCAGAGGAAGAAGAAAAGTCTAGAAGCTACTCTTCCACAGCACATACTTGTCTGTGTTAAGGGTCACTGGTGGTCCAGACAGTCTTCTGAGGAGAGTCTAGCAGTGACTCCAGTATGGCCATCCATCATGACTTTAGACAGATGTAGGGAAAGGTCAAGTCAAATAGACAGGCTAAGAGGAGTGTCATTCCTTCATCTTTTTCCTCCCTGTGTGTGTGAGAAGACACAAGGGGCCACTCTAGGAGCTGGGGACAGCCCTCCCCTGAGGAAAGATAGAAGCAAGCCTTAGGGACTGTGCCTTAATATGACTGGAGCCTGCTGAGCCTCACTGTTGTCAGAGCTAGAGATTAATTACTCTCAGGACACTCTATAACCTACGAGAAAAAGACAGAGTCAGGAAGAGAGCTTGTGCGCAAGGAGTGCTAGTGGAACAGGGAATGCTGGTCTATGGAGGGAGGCTGGTGGAACGGGGAATGCTGGTGTAAGGAGGGAGGCTAGTGGAACGGGGAATGCTGGTGTAAGGAGGGAGGCTGGTGGAACGGGGAATGCTGGTGTAAGGAGGGAGGCTGGTGGAACGGGCAATGCTGGTGTAACAGGAGGGAGGCTGGTGGAACGGGGAATGCTGGTGTAACAGGAGGGAGGCTGGTGGAACGGGGAATGCTGGTGTAACAGGAGGGAGGCTGGTGGAACGGGGAATGCTGGTGTAACAGGAGGGAGGCTGGTGGAACGGGGAATGCTGGTGTAAGGAGGGAGGCTGGTGGAACGGGGAATGCTGGTGTAAGGAGGGAGGCTGGTGGAACGGGGAATGCTGGTGTAAGGAGGGAGGCTGGTGGATGGGGAATGCTAGTGTATGGAGGGAGGCTGGTGGAACGGGGAATGCTGGTGTAAGGAGGGATGTTGGTGGAATGGGATGACTTTGTTTTTAAATTGTTTCTCACTGTAATGCTAGTAGGACTAGGGTAGCCAGTTAAGTTAAAATGTAAATATAAATCTTTACCAGGAGAAATATAAAATGAGTATTGATAGACCTCTGGGGCAGGGGAAGTCTTTCCAACTTGGATGTTACAATCAAAAGCTTCATAGGTCTGATTACATAAAAAAGTTAAACTATCTCTACAGGAAAATAAAATCTCACCATGGTAATAGAACATTGGGTCCGGGCACGGTGGCTCATGCCTGTAATCTCAGCACTTTGGGAGGTTGAGGTGGGAAGATCACAAGGTCAGGAGTTCGAGAACAGCTTATCCAACATGGTGACTCATCTCTACTAAACTCATCTCTACTAAAAATGCAAAAATTAGCCAGACGTAGTGGCGGGCGCCTGTAGTCCCAGCTACTCGGGAGGCTGAGGTAGGAGAATCACTTGAACCTGGAAGGTGGAGGTTGCAGTGAGCCAAGATCGTGCCATTGCACTCCAGGCTGGGCAACAGAGTGAGACTCTGTATAAAAAAATTTAAAAAAAAATTGGGAAACTATCATAACATATGTAATAGAATTACTATAAACATAATATGAACTCTCAAAAACAATGAGAAAAAGACAAGCCTGCTCAACAGAGTAGGCAAGAGATATGAACTGGGCAGTTCCAGAAAGACGAATAAGTACATGAAAATTAGTAACAAAAGTAAAAACTAATACAACAATTAAGTAGTGTCACAGTTGACCTGATGATAACAAAAATGCAAAATAGTGAAGTAGCTAGTACTGGTGATGGTGTGGGGGTAGTAGGAACACCATGTTGGGGGAATTTTTAAGTCAATACTTTTTGAGAACTGTTTGCCGATATATCTAGAGGTTTGAAATCTTTACTTCTTTAACCTAGCGATAGCCTATCTAGGTATTTAGTATCAAGAAACAACAAGTGCCCAGCATTTAAATCTGGAGAGCTCTGTTACGTGGCTGTTTATGAAGGCAAAATGTGAAAAAAACCTAAATGACCAGGGAAGTGTTTAGATAAACTATAGTAAAAATATACAGAGCAATCTTCCTGCACTTATTAAAAATGTTAAGAGTAACCTACCTTTATTGACATGAGGATGTTTATAAAATATTTAATGCAAAAATTAGAGTATAATGCAAATATGATTTTGTGTAAAAATCATGCATTTTATATATATATACACATTTATATATACGTAAATATGTAGGAAAGATGGAACTGTACAGACCAAAATATTAACAATTAAATTGCAAATCTAACAATCTTTAGGTTTGCAATTTAGTCTAACAATCTTTAGATTCGCAATTTAAAATGACTTTTTTCTTCTTTATCTGTATTTTCTAATAAGTTTACAAATGGCGTGTGTTACTTGTGGAACAAATGAATAATAGCGGCAAAAGAGAGACTCCTTCTAACTTCTGCTGAGCGTTTTCTGCCCCCTGTTCCGAGTCTTAGAACTTGTCCCTGTGTCAGTGACTCTCCATTCACCTTCCCACTTTCCGCCTCACATTCAAAGCTGGACCCGTTGGAGGATTCCTCTAATCCTCATCCATCTGTCTCTTCCTCTCTCATTTTCCAGCACTCACTGCTGCCCAGCTGATCCTGGTGGGACCCAGCTCCTTTGTGCTTCTAGGACCAACAAGCAAGTTCTGAGAAGCAGAATCAAATGCAAGGGAGGTTTTCCTACCAGCGGTTGTTGTAGATTTATACGTCTATCTGCCTCAGCGCTCTCCAGCCCCACACTCTCTGTTGTGTTGCTTTTGTATTTAGAATAAAAATTGTACTCTCCCTATAGTTCGTAGGGTTACATAAGATCTGAGCTCTGGAACCTCTCTCTCTGCTTTCCTTACTTGATCTGCATGGCACACGGTGGCCTTCTTGTGAGTCCTAGGACATTCCAATCCCATTTCTACCACAGGGTCTTTGCACTTGCTCTCCCTTTGCCCAGACACACACAGTCTTGCTCTCTTCCTCACCTACTCAGGTCTCTGCTCAGGTATCACTTTCTTGAAAAGTCCTTCCCTGACCATCCCATCTAAAGCAGATGCCACCTCCATCATTCCATATCCACTTACCTATATGTATTTTTCTTCACAGTACCAGTCACCACCTGACAATAAATTCTATATTCAGTTATTAATTTGTTTTTTACCTCACGTTAGCTAGAAGAATAAATTATACATTCAGCTATTAATTTGTTTTTTTACCTCACCTTAGCTGGAAGAAAATTTCCATGGGAGTGAAGACTTGGCCTTCATCCTTGCTGTAGCCATAGCTTTTTGTTTTGATTTTTAAAATCTGGTCTGTATTTTTTGGCAGAAAGAGTAAAAGAGGATAATAGTAGAAATTGAATTAGATAACAAGGAAACAAAATCTACAAAAGCAAAAACTTTTTAAAAGAAAATCTCATAAAATAAATAATCTTCTGACATAGCTTATTAAATAAAGAAGAAGAAGACAAAAACAAATTATACCAGTGACTACAAAGGAGACAAAACAGGTAAGGTAAAATGTTTTTTAAATTATAAGTGACTACACTGACCAACCAAATAACAAGAAATTGGGAGATTCTGCTGAGACGAGAGGCCTGCTTTCCCCTGTGGGCCCTTGGGGGGGTCTTCCATAAGCAGTGGGAAGAGGCCCAGCTGGAGGTGTTTGTGGTCTAAAGCTTATGCAATTTGTAAGCCACTTTAGAAAAAAAAAGAATACAGAATTAGATAATGAACAAGAAAAAAAATCATGCAAATTTAAATACTAAAAAGCTACCAAATATCACAAACATCTTAAATCCAGAAAAATAACATGAAATTGTTAGCAGTTGTCATTGACTGCCTGACACACTTCGGTAATACTCATTTCTCTGTGTTTTTTTTTTTTTTTTTTTTTTTTTTTTTTTTGAGACAGAGTTTTGTTCTTGTTACCCAGGCTGGAGTGCTGTGGTGTGATCTTCTGCAGAGAGAATAGAAAGCTAATTCCATCTTTCCTCTAGCAGGGTTGACAGAATTGTTGTTACTATTGATCATTTAGAAAAGCTTCTTTCAG
>NW_012101898.1:1831695-1854883 GCF_000951045.1 Mandrillus leucophaeus | reverse complement strand
CTGCCTGACACACTTCGGTAATACTCATTTCTCTTCTTTTTTTTTTTTTTTTTTTTTTTTTTTTTTCCTGCATATTCTTTTATTGCCTCTTCCTAGGACAACAGTTTTGTCATATCATTTTCTGCAGAGAGAATAGAAAGCTAATTCCATCTTTCCTCTAGCAGGGTTGACAGAATTGTTGTTACTATTGATCATTTAGAAAAGCTTCTTTCAGTTTTATCTCTCATAATTGGTTAATGCACAATGGTGACTTTCTGTGCAGTTTCTTGCTCAGCGGGTTCTTCTTTGGGCACTAAGGAGGGGTGCAGAGTCAAAGGAAGCCCTCAGAGCCTCTAGTGGGAGCAGAGGCTCTCGGGGGTTGTGGGAAATGGAGAATTAGGCCAAGCCCTCAGACGACTTGGGCCTTTAATTTCCCAATCTCTCAGGATGTGACCATCCAGTTTCCCACACCCTTGCCCTAAACTTCCTGTTCTTGCAGGACTGGTCCACCCCAAGCAGGGAGAAGAGCAGCATCCTTCAGATCCATCTCCATGAAGTAAATTACCAGCTCGGGATGCTCCATCAGTCCAAAAGGGGCAGACTGTTACTGGGGCTGCGAGATGCAAGGCAATGCTGCCAGTGCTCTGGCTTTTCCTGTAGCCTCTCACCAGCAAAGTGTAATGGTGACTGACTCCTGGGCTGGGGCAGTGCTCCATGTACCTGGTCAGTGCCTGAATCTGCCACATCCCCGAATCTCTGAAGGAAGTCTCCTACTGTAAGCTTCATTCTCGCTATGGTAAACCCACTACTGAGTGGGAGCCAGCCTTGGAGCAGGTAGGAACAGCTCAAGAGCCTGCAGGGGGGACAAATGGGACTACCTGGTGGGGTTGAGGTACAGGATTTAACACAATGGATTTCCTTCTAGGAGTATTTCTCTCCTGCTCCTTCCTCATCCCTATGAATCTCCTGGTATTGGCAATCTGTTGTTTGCATCAATCCATCTCAATCCTTGTACTACAGACAAGAATGTTCACCTTGTCTTTAAGTCTGACATTTCACTGTTTTTTCTATATGTTCATGTCTTTTTGTTCTTCTACTCCTGCCTTCTTTTGTTAAATATACTCTAGTGTATCATTTACTTTTCTTTTCATGTATTTTACCATATATTTATAGTGATTTTCATATAAATTGTTCTGGGGATTACAAGTCACATCTTAATTTATAACAAACTAGTTCAGATTCATACCAATTTCATTTCAACAGTGCACAAAACTTTGCTCTTCATTCTCTCCCCTTTTTGTGCTGTTATTATCACAAGTGACATCCTTATCTGTTGTTTATACATCAACAAATTTATAATTGTTTATTCAGTTGTCATTTAAATTAGAAAACAAAAAAGAGTTACAAATAAAACTTACAATGATCATGTATTTTATATTTACCTGTGTTATCAGCTTAACTGTTGCTCTTTTGTTTCTTCACATGAATCCAAGTTACTGTCCAGCGTTTTTTCATTTCTACCTGAAGGACTCCCTCTAGTATTTCTAGTAAGGTAAGTCTGCTAGTGACAAATTATCTTGTTTTTAAAGTTTTATTTCTGTATGTATGTATTTATTTTTTAGAGACAGGGTCTCACTCTGTCGCCCAGGCTGGAGTGCAGTGGCCTGATTATGGCTCACTGCAGCCTCGACCTCCTGGGTTAAGTGATCCTCCTGCCTCAGCCTCCCAAGTAGCTTGGACTACAGGAACATAACACCATGCCCAGCTATTTCTAAATTTTTTATGGAAATGAGGTCTCATTATGTTGCCCAGGCTGGTCTCAAACTCCTGGCCTCAAGTGATCCTCCCACCTTGGCCTCCTAAAGTGATGAGATTACAGGTGCAAGCCTGTATTAGTCTGTTTTCATGCTGCTGATAAAAACATACCAAAGACTGGGCAATTTACAAAAGAAAGAGGTTTAAATGGACTTATAGTCCCACATGGGTAGGGAATCCTCACAATCATGGTAGAAGGGAAGGAGGAGCAAGTCCCATCTTACATGGATGGCAGCAGGCAAAGAGAGAATGAGAAAGACACAAAAGTGGAAACCCCTGGTAAAACCATCAGATCTTGTGAGACTTATTCACTACCATGAGAACAGTGTGGGGGAAACCGCCCTCATGATTCAATTATCTCCCACCGGGTCACTCCCACAACATGTGGGAATTATGAGAGTACAATTCAAGATGAGATCAGAGCCATGGTGGCTACACAAAGTTTTCCTAAAAATGGAAAAATATGAATTTCTCCTTATCTTTGAAGCATAGCTTTGCCATATATAGAATTCTTAATTGACATTTTTTTTTTTTTTTCTCTCAGCACCTTGAATATGTCATCCTATTACCTTCTGGTCTCTGTGGTTTCTGATTAGAAATCAGCTGTAATCTAAATGAGAATCCCTTGTACATGGTCAATTGCTTCTCTCTTGATGCTTTCAAGATTATCTCTTTGTATTTGGGTTCTGGCAGGTTGATTATGATGTATATACCTGTGGATCTCTTTGAGTTTATCTTACTTGCAATTCATTGAGCTACTTGTCTGTGTGGCTAAATGTTTTCTAACAAATTGGAGAAATTTTCAGCCATTAATTCTTCAAATGTTCTTTCTGCCCCATTATTTCTCTCCAATTCTTCTGAGTTTCCCATTATTCACATGTTGTTGGTAATCTTAATGTTCTACAGATCTCTGAGGCTGTGTTCATTTTTCTTTGTTCTTTTTTCTTTCTGTTCTTCATACTTCATAATCTCTATTGACTATATTCAAGTTCTGTTATTCTATCTACTGCATGCTCATCTCTGCTATTGAGCCCTGTGCGTGCTCACCTCTGCTATTGAGCCTTCTAGTGAATTTTTCATATCATTAATTGTACTTTTTAACTGCAGAATTTCTATTTGATTTTTCCAAATAAAAGTCCTATTTCTTTATTAATATTCTCTATTTGCTGACACATCATACTTTTCCTTAGTTCTTTAGACATTGTCTCTTTTTGCTCTTTGAACATATTCAAAAATGTTCAAGCAAAGACACATTTTCTTTTTTAGCTCTTTGAGCAAAACAGCTTATTTAAAGTATTTCTTTAGTAAACACAACATTTGGGGTTCTTCAGAGACAATTTCTACTGATTGCTTGTTTTTCCAACTGCATGTAAACCATGCTTTCTTGTATCTTTGCATGTATCACAATTTTTGTTGGAAACTAGACATTTAAAATAATGTAATTTGACAGCCAGAAAAATTAGACCTTCCCCACTCCAGGTTTATAGCTATTGCTGCTTGTAGTTGTTAGTTATTTTTGTTTATTTAGGGATTTTTCTAAACTAATTCTGCAAAGTCTGTATTCTTTTCCGTGTGTAGCTACTAAAGTCTCTACAGCTAATGATTAGATAGAGGTTTCCTCAAATGTCTGGAACAAATAAATCTTCCTGTTTCTGCCAAGGAGCTATATTCATGTGTTAGAACACTTCTTCAACACTCAGTCAGGCAGTTGACAATATTGCCTAGCTTTCCCTTTCTGCTTGCACAGAGCCTCAAGGTCAGCCAGAGGTGAGAGCAGACGGCCTTCTCAGGTCTTTCCTCAGCATGCACACAGCCTGGACCATGTGGCCAATACTGACATACACATGACCTTCTAGATTCCCAGGAATAGGTCAGGATTTTCTAAGTTCCTAGGACTGTCTCATGCCCCAGCTTTTCTTTTTACAGCTTTTTTGGCTAGCGTATTGGTTGTTTCGAATGCTATTCACCACCTCAAGCAGCTACAAAGTTAAAATATGTGCCTGTTAATTGTCCTCAACAAATGTTCCTTGGGGAGAAGGCTTTCTGTATCGGGCAGTCTCTAAGTCAGGTCAGATACAGACAGCCTTGTAAGTGGGAACATTCCAGGAAACCATGAAATAGGTCTCTTTCTAAAGAGCAATTATTTGGAAGTGGAGCTGTGTAAGATCTCCAACTTCATTCTGTTACCTCTGGGGGTTCTGCCAGGCTGCAATAGGAATGCCGAGTTTTATTTTACAAGATTGCTGTGCACCTGGAGAGCAGGGAATGAGACTATTAAATGCCGTAAGCTCACTGGCCTTCCTGAAATGCACCCATTTATTCTTGAATGAACCCTCTCCATGTTACTCCAAGCCTTGGTTAATTTCCAGAGCTCACAAAAATTTGATTCTGACAACTTTTACCAGTTTTCTCATCACTTTTATGGAGAAGAGATTTTTGGATGTCATTGCACTGCCATTTTCACTAATATAATATAACTTTCTTTTGATAAACAAAATATCTTAATTATGTTGCTTTTATGTAACCTCAACCTGACCTGATACTTCTGTCCCTGATGGAGTTTGATGTTGAATTGACTCTTCGTACCTGTTTACCCCTCCAGCCTAAGTTTTCACTAGCCCATAACATGGATGTACCCCTAAAATAACTTGGAATAAAATGTATGCTCTTTGATTACATCCAAGTTTATATATATACATGGCATGATTTTTTGTTGAAGGAAGTTGCATAGCAAATTATTACTCCAAGTGAGGCTACACTCTGCAGCACCGACATTACCTGTGAGCTTATTAAAAATGTAAATTTTCAGTCCCTAATCTGATCTATTAAATTAGAAACTGGAAATGGGAGTCAGGTAAATTTTAATGAGCACTCCAGGTGGTTTTTAATGTTCATTAAAGTTTATGAACGACTGGGAAAGAGAAAAGTGTGTAACTCATACCACTTAAACATTCTGACCATCTGATTAGCCCTTAATTTTCTCTGTCTGCCAAGTTGAGTGATCTTGCATGAGTTACTTATTTCCACTTATAGGTCTTATATCCTAACCTATAGTATGGTGGGGTTAATATATAAACAAAGAGATCAGGTGAGTTTTTTTTCTTTTGTTTGTTTTTTTTGCGTGTCTTCCAGGTTATCAGACTTAGTGAGAATTACCTCCCCGACCTGGCTAAACAACAAAAACATAACTCCTATATTTTACTATTACATTAAATGGATTTTATCTTTTCACTAGATCTTTAATCTAGCTAAAAATTATTTTGTAATTTAGTATAAATGCATATTTTTTCTTCTAAGCTATTAGCTATTTGTTCAAGTACCATTTACCATAAAAAAACAAGTATTTTGGGATTGGTTAATGGACTCTATGTTCTGTTTTGGTCATCAATTTGTCTATTCCTATACTAGTAACATATCGTTTTGACTAGAGTAGCTCTAACATACACTTAAATATCTGAAAAATAATTTCCCAAAACATTCTCAGAAATTATCAAGGTAATTCATCCATATGAAATTTACAATCAATTTATCCAGTTTCAAAAGCAGGACCATAATATATAAACAATTCATTAGAATTCTGATTTGAATTGCATAAAACGTATATATTAATTTGAGAAGCTTTTATGATGTTGAGTCTTCCCATACAGAAATATGACATGTCTCCACTTACTGAAGTCTTTATGTCTTCAATAAAATGTTAATATTGAAGTATACATTCTACTCTTGTATTTTCCTTGATAAATTTATTTTTGGCCATTTGTACTTTTAGTAGCTGTCATGAATAGAAACTTTTACCATTTTAATTTCTAAATAGTTGCTGCTAGCATAGAGGAAAGCTGTTGAGGGTTTCAAAGTCACTACTTAACACAATGACACCTTCCTGTGAATTTTTTTAAAGGAAAATTAGTTCTAAAAGGTTTTCTTTTGGTTTTACCTCCTACATTTTCTAGGAGTAAAATCATATTATCTGCAAAGAGTGATACTGCTTTTATCTCTTTTGCAGTTTACATCAGTCACTTAATTCTATCTAATTGCATTAGCTAAAACCTCCCAAACACGATTGAGTTATAGTAAGGAGATACCCTACACTTTGTCGTGCTTCCAACTTCAGTCAGAATGCATTTAGGATTTTACAATTTAGTGTAGTGTTTTCATAATGACTTCTGATAGCATTCAAAACTCCTCTTAAGAAGTTTTTTTAAAGTTTTACCTAAAGTATTTAATCAAATATTTTATTTTACTTAAAGTTTTTAATGATCATTTTTGTCTCAATTCAATCATTATTTTTTCCTTTGGATTTGATGTGATTTTTTTTTTACTCAAATTATTGATTAGTTTACTTAATTATATTGTTAAATTCTCTAAAGTTGAATCATTCCAGCAAGTGCTAAATAGAACTTTTGTGTAGTAGAAAATACCCTAAATAAAATTACAGGATAAATGAGAGACTTAGGGAAAATATTTGCAACAGAATATACATAAATTACTTGCAATATGTGTTATATATTATGTATGACATATAATGTGATCTCTATCAGTAAAAAACTAGAAAATGGGCAAATGTAAATAGGCAAAACAGAAGAAAAATACAAATGGCCAGTAACTATGTAAAAATATGCTCAAAATTACTAATAATTTTTAAAATATAAATTAAAATGAGGTGAAATTTTGCCTTTCAAAATGGCAGCATTTCAAAGGACTAATAACATCAAGTATTAGTGAGTATGGGGAAAAATCAGTGTCTTCATAAATCTTTAGTACAGGTATAAATTAGAATAACCTTTGAAAATAAAATTTGTTTTTATGTGTTAACAATTTTACTGTGCATATATAATCTTTCAGCAATCTTACCGTTAGTAATCTATACAAAAGCCACAGAGTGAGTTGAAAACGACCAATGTGTGTCAGGCTACATTGT
Source organism: Mandrillus leucophaeus (assembly GCF_000951045.1). NCBI lineage: Eukaryota > Metazoa > Chordata > Mammalia > Primates > Cercopithecidae > Mandrillus > Mandrillus leucophaeus. The sequence goes on along the minus strand of NW_012101898.1, from coordinate 1,848,171 downwards.
ATAGAACAGTGAAATAAGAAAAATCTCTTACATGTAAAGCAATAGGGGGCTTGTTAAGCAAAGTATGGTGCACCAATACAATACCATCGAATACCATGGGGCAGTCAGAAAGAAAGAATGGGTCTAAGCTTTCCAGGATGTACAGCTGAGTTCCATTGTTAAGTATAAAAATACATGTTGCTTAAATGTGTATCGGCTCTGGAGACACGTTTCAACAAGCGTTGGGCAGTCAGGATCACACCGTTTTATTAGTTACAAGTAAAAAATAGTTCATTATGGTGGATCCAGCGAAAAAGAGTAGACTGGGGAGTCCACGACATCCTTAAGAGGCCTAGAGAATAGGCTCTCTGCTTGCAGGAATTGGCCTGACAGTGAGAGTCCCCCCACCCCCTCCCGCCACCCCCAAGCCTGGGATGCTACAGATTGCCCTGCTGTCAAGCTTGGACGCAGCTGCTGCTGCCCTGCGTCTCATGCTGCATCTGCTCCAGTGGCTAGAACGGCAGGCTGTCACCTCCAGGAGTCAGATGCCCCCACCAAAGGTAGATTCCAGTGGAGCCTCCTTCCTCAGGCTGATCCTTCCCAAAGGAGAGTCTGGGGAGTGAGGATCAGCTTGGTGGAGCCTGGAAACTCCTGGGACCCAGCTGTCAAATTTACAACTCTCAGTCCTTTGGGGTCTGCTTTGGGAAGGTGGGACTCGCAAGGCTAGAAATTCCCCAGACATACCCAAGGGTGTTTGAAGATGCTGAGAAGCCAGTAAAACATGGTCAGTGTCCACAAGAGATAGAGCCAACCTATTTAGACAGTGATTGTCTCCGGAGGGTAAAATCAGGGGTTGCTGTGGCAGGAACTCTTTGGTGGAGCTCCAGGAAGCACCAGTCACACTGGAGTGGAGTTTATGACACAGAAGTATTGGTGGCTGGGGGAGTGCATGCATGGGTGTACAAGTGTGTCTGTACATGAAACATGTCTGTGTATGCAATGTATATTAATACATATTTGCAATGTTTTTGTTTTTGTTTTTGTTTTTTTGAGATGGAGTCTCACTCTGTCACCCAGGCTGGAGTGCAATGGCACGATCTCAGCTCACCGCAACCTCTGTCTCCCGGGTTCAAGAGATTCTCCTGCTTCAGCCTCCCAAGTAGCTGGGACTACAGACGTGTGCCACCATGCTCAGCTAATTTTTGTGTTCTTAGTAGAGATGGGGTTTCACCATATTGGACAGGGTGGTCTCGAACCCCTGACCTCAGATGATCCACCCACCTCAGCCTCCCAAAGTGCTGGGATTACAGACATGAGCCACCGTGCCTGGCTGCAAAGATGTTATTTTTATTTATTTGTGGTTTTCATTATTTTTCATCCACAAAGCTAAAAATAAATAAAATGAGCTAGCTGATTGAGACCTTTCTACTCCTATAATTTTTAATTCTATAAAACCTAATAAACGATAATAAAATTCAATATAAAATATTTTGATAATGTAATACTTCATTTATACAGTATATGGATCATTGAGAGCAAAATGTAACTTGGGGTCTTGGAGTTCAGCAACCTTATTTGTGAAGCAGCAGGTCCAGATTGATTTAAATGGCTTATCTCAGCCAGCAAACTAGTACGAGCTAATGGAACTAGAGCCCATTCCAGGGTTTCAGGTCCCAATCCCCATTGCAGTGCTGTCTGGTGATGGCAGCTGAGACCAACCCTTGGACCTCACTTCTTTCTAATTGTCTCTGTGCTGAGTTACTCTCGCCCTTTCACCCATACTCCCTTGTGATGCAATGCTGTACTGTAGCTATTCTACTGCTACAAGTCTTGGTTTGACTCCAAATTCAGTCATTTTCTGTCTGTGTGACTCCAGGCAAGAATATAATAAGTGAGCTCCTATGGGGTTGCTGTGAGCATCAAGTAAAACGCTTCATGAAATGCACGGGGTTTTACACTTGGTGATCTCAGAATGGATTTTATTAGCAGCTGTAGCCACCTTCTTAACAGAGAAATCAAATGGCATCACTTCCCTTTACAAAACCCACACTGAAGGGTGGAATTCCATCACATGAAGGGTGGGAGGCCCTTACAGAACCACACATGTCCAGCCACTGTCTGTCTCTTTGACATCATCTCCTTCAATACCCCTGTCCCAGATTCACCAATGTTCTTGTTGCTGGAACTTGCAACTCTGACTGTCAAGTCAGGATTTTTGCACTTACTCTTTGTATTAGTCCGTGTCTTCCAGAAAGAATCAATACAATAAAAATAGATGATGATTAGCTAGATAGATAAACAGACAGATGGGATTTATTAAAGGAAGGGCCTCATGAGATTATGGAAGTAGAGAAATCTCAAAATAAGCCATACACAAGCTGAAGAACTAGACAAGTTCAGTCCAGGTCCAAAGGCCTGAGGACCATGGAAGTCAATGGTGTAACTCCCGGTCTGAGGCCAAAGGCCTGAGAATCCAAGGAGGTCACTGGTGCAAGTCCTGGAGTCCACAGGCCAGAGAGCCTATGATTCTAATGTCCAAGGGCAGGAGAAGAAGGGTGTTCCAGCTCCAGGAGAGACAGTGAATTCACCTTTCCTCTTCCTTTTTCTTCTATCGGGCCTCCAGCTGATTGGATGGTGCCCACCTGCATTGAGGGTGGCCCTTCCCCACTCAGTCCACCAACTCACATGCCAGTCTCCTCTGGAAACACCCCCACATATGCACCCCAAAGCAATACTTGCCCAGCTTTTAGGCATTCCTTAATTCAGTTAAGTGGACACCAAAATTTAACTGTCACAGTCTCTTTGCCTGGAATATTCCCTCTTCCTCCCATCTCACCCCAAGATCTTTGCATAACTCATTTCCTTTCACTGTATCACTCAGCGAAGCCTTCCATGAACACACTATGGAAAACTCCACCCCCTTCCTCTCCGTTCTTCAGCCCCTCACCTGCTCTACAGAAGGGTCACCACCTGCTCTCCCACTGAAACGTTAGCTTCAGGGATACTGCTGAAGGGATACTGCTGCATTGATGCCGAGTGCTGACCTGGTGAATGCACATAGCAAATCCTCAGTAAGTCCTGAAAGAAGAGATGAACTATAGCATTCATTTGTGGGATACAGTCCTGATTGCATATTGATAAACTTGCTTCTCTTCTTAGTCTTCTGCAAGTTTCTTTCCCATGGAATCCATCTCTTGTTGAACTATTACTACTCGAACGTATCTAGAACTGATTTCAGTATTGGTCATCTGAATAACAGAGGCCCTCTTCTCTGTACTTGCCTCTCTTTATTGAACTGGGAGCCTCCGATAGCCCTACCCCACTCATAGACCTGCAAGGATGATCATCCATGCAGGACCCGTGTAAGTGTCTCTTGACATCTTTGTGCAACATTGTTGGTGACTTTAGATCCTTTGTGGTCTGCCTACTTGAGATCAGCCTCCTTGAGATCACCTACATGCTTAAAATTGCCCCTCTTAGTCCCCAGTATGTTCCTTTGCTGGATCTATACCTTCTATTGTAGTCCAGTTTTAGATGCAGTAGTTCTCAAAGCAACCATGAAGAGAGGTCCAGAAGTCACTCATTTTTGCATCAATTCAATCCTTTTGATGGACGTCCATTTGGTTTCCACACTTTAATATCTGAAAACTAAATTCAGCAGTTGTTAGAAGAAAGAGCAATTTCTCCTATAGAGAAATGGTACATTTGCCTGAAGACCTCTTCCTAACCATATGAAGACTGTTTACTAAGAAAACACTCTAAACCTTTCTAGCTTTGATTGTAGCAACAACAACAACAACAAAACTCTACATGTTTGTATTTCATTGTCTGATATCCTATGCAGAAGAAAATGTGTAGGCTTTTAAAAAAACATATCCAACTCACCATTGGGTTATACCACTGTGTAAATATTAGTCTCAAACTTGGTGTTCCATCTTATTTCATTCACCTCTTTGATTACTAAACCAAATGTCTCATTGTACCTTCATCTTTTGATGCCAACTGCTATACATCACTGTAGTTCTATCAAGCATGGAAACTAAAGGTGAATGTAGTTTCCATTATTTCTTCTGTGCTTGACACAGGGTATAACATCACAGGAGAAATGAGAAATAAGAATCTATGTCACAAATAATCTGTGGTCAGCGAAATCGTGCGTAGAGCTGGATGGTGCAGTTTATACTAGATCACTGGAGAGGAACATTCTCACGGGACAGAATCTTTGAAGAAAGAGAAAGATAGTGTTCTCTGTTATCCCTGCCAGGAACAGGAGAACCAGAATGGAAACTAGAAAACCATGGAAATTCATCTATCTGGTATGGAGTGAATAATAAGAAGATGACTGCAACCAGAGTTGAATGGATTAAGATGCAAAGGAAATATGGTATTTTGTGTCTAGAAAGCATGTAGCCTTACAAGCTTCTAGGTTTAGAGAGGAGAAAACATGACCTGTATCTCCGTGCTGCTTCATGAATTCAATGGCTCTTTGAGGCTCTTTGAGGCTACAGTTGACTTTAGGGGAGAGAATGGCACCTATATGGTCCCTGAGGGAGGCCTGTTATCTGCAGAATGGGTGTTGATAAGGGTTATCATTGGGTGCTATTTTTAAGGCAAAACATATTCTGCCTACAAAGAGACTTCAAGCTCCAACTTCAAAAGGTCCTGGTGGTGTCCCAATTTTTGTGTTTCATAGCTTAGAGCAGTCAAAAGCTCTTATTCTGTTTGATTCTCCAGCATCTGCACTGCCTTTTTGTGACTGGGGACTTGCCCGCTGGGGTAGATGCTGTTTTAGTGGCTGCCCAGAAGCCCTTTCCTGGGCCAGTGCCCGCAGCCGCTGTGAGTGTCAGCTACTAACAGTTCTCTAATATCTCCCCCAACGCACACACCTGACAGAGTTTCCATTGCTTAGAATCTGTGTTAGTCTGCTCTGGCTGCCACTATAAAGCACCACACATTCAGCAGCTTAAGCAACAGAAATTTATTTTCTCATGGTTCTGGAGGCTGGAAATCTGAGAGCAAGGTGCCAGCAGGGTTGGTTTCTTCTGAGGCCTCCCTCCTTGTTTGTAGGTGGCCATCTTCTTCTGATGTCCTTCTCACATGGTCATCTCTCTGCATGTGTTGGTGTCTTAATCTCTTCTTCTTCTCCTCCTTTTTTTTTTTTTTTGAAATGGAGTCTCACTCTGTTGCCCAGGCTAGAGTGCAATGGTGCAATTTTGGCTCACTACAACTTCAGCCTCCCAGGTTCAAGGGATTCTCCCACCTCAGCCTCCCGAGTAGCTGGGATTACAGGCACCTGCCATCATGCCCAGCTAATTTTTGCATTTTTGTAGAGATGGGGTTTCACCATGTTGGCCAGGCTGGTCTTGAACTCTTGATCTCAGGTCATCCACCCGCCTCAGCCTCCCAAAGTACTGGGATTACAGGCGTGAGCCACCGTGCCCGGCCAATCTCCTCTTCTTATAAGGACACCAGCATGTTGGATGACAGCCCACTCATCCAACCTCATTTTGACATAACTACCTTTTAAAGAGCTTACCTCCAAATAGAGTCACATTTTGAGATACTAGGAATTAGGAATACATTTCAGTCCATAACAAATCAGAAGCATTTTTTTTTAAAGGAAAACTGTAAAGCTAGTTGGAATCTGGTCACAAATAACCTCTGAGTATTTGAGCCCTCACGGCAGTGTCCTGATCCCTAAGCCTGAAACAAGTACTGCACTGCAAAACCTACACCTGCTTCCCCTAGAAAGGGCATTCTCCCCAACGTCCATCTAAGGTATGGCCATGGGGGAAGATGATGTGGACAAGGAAGCCCCTCCCAGGGAGTGGAAATATGAGTCAGGGCTGTAGAGGACAAGAGGAGTCCTCCAAGTTTACTAAATAAGGTTGTCCAAGTGCCCACTCCATTGCCACGCCTGGGTCCCTGGCCATTCTCGCCTGGCAGGCAGTGCTGATGAGAGCTATGAACCAGTGACTGCCTGTGCTGTTTCCCATCCATCCCTTTCCTGAATGAGAGTTGAGAATGAATAGAAAGTAGAGACTCTAGACAGGACCACAATAGTCCCATTCCTCCTAGACATCCATGGCGTCTCAGCAATTCTTTATGAAGCCAAAGTTAGCATCAAAGCCTCAAAGTTCTCTATGTGTGACTGGCTGAATGATGCCCCTCAAAGACTTCCACATTCTAATCCCTAGCACCTGGGAATGTGACTTTACATGACAAAAGGGGCTTTGCAGGTATGATTACATTAAAGATCTAAGACGGAGAGATTATCCAGGTGGGTTGAACGTAATCACAAGAATCCTGGTAAGAGAGACACATGGGGATCAGAGTCTAAGGGGATGTGACAATGGAAGCAGAGGTCAGAGAGGAGAGAAGATGCTATCGTGATGGCTTTGGAGATGGAGGACGGGGCCACAAGCTGAGGACTAGAGGAGGCTTGTAAAAGGTAAGGACCTGAATCTCCCCTCGGAGCCTCCAAAGGAGCAAAACCCAGCTGACCGTTTGATTTTTAGTTCACACAGAGTGATTCTGGACTTCTGACCTGCAAAATGTAAGATAATCAACTTGTGTTGTTTTAAGTCACTAATTTTGTGGCAATTTGTTACAGCAACAATAGGAAACCAATGTCGCACCTAGGAGGTATACATTTGTGTTACACTGCTTATAATATAAATATAAAATATCATCTCATACTTAAGTCTGGAACTAAGCTGGCGAGAATTGGGAAGATGAGGAGATGAGTCATCGTTCATTGGCCTCGGATCACTGGAGTATCCTGCAGGGCTCAAGGGATCCAAAAAATTTGCAAAGGATCTCCTGACTCCAGGCTAAGAGGAGAACAGCGGGTGCGATCTCCTCTCAGCCCACAGTCCACACTAACTGGCCCGAGGTCACAGTATTTTTTTCGGTAGAGAGTCAGCTAGTCAATAATCTGGGCTTTGCAGACTATGTATAGGGTCTGTGTCACAACTACTCAACTCTGCTTCTGAAGTATGAAAACAGCCATAGATCATAAGTGTACAAATGAGTGTGGCTATGTGCCAATAAAACTTTATTTACACAAACAGGAGGCTGACCGGATTTGGCCCATCAGCCATGTTTGCTGACTTTTCCATAGCCCACCTGACGGTAGACAACCTGCTCTTCACAGCATCTACTCTCTTGTGACTAATTTGATAATTTGGGTCTTTGATGCAGCCTCAAAGGTCACAGCTCCTAGAGATAAGCCTTCAAGTCACCACAAGCTACCTTCATAGGTGACCCACAAGTGGGGTGCTAGCTGGGAGTCCAGGTCTCCAGCCCAGGAGAACCCCCATCACTACCACTCCTCAGGCCAGTGAATCCTTCTCTGAGCAGGTCCATCCACTCTCCTTTACCTACCCCTTCTTTTTACTGCTTCGCTTGCAAGAATCCCACCTGTTTTCCTCCCAATAACCACTTTGCATTTGGTAAGAGAAAAGGAAAAAAAGCTTCTTTTCCTTTCATAATTGGACCACAGGAAAATAATTAATGTTCTCAGTCAGTTCCGCATTTGCATATTGTGTACAGTTTATTGGGTATCTAGTTAGACTGAAGTTTATTGCTTAGTAAACTTTTGGGTAATTTTCATTCGACTAAATGTCAGTCATTACCAGTCTATCCTTGTATTGTCTTTAAAAGTCACAAGTTCAAGAACCCCACAGATAGCACAGCAGACAAACACCTAAATGCCGTGCAATGGGATTGAAACTGCAGTCCAGGTTTTCCTGGCCAGGGGTGGGAGGCCAGGTGACCAGCTTTCTTTACATAACAGCCCATTAATGGGGCTTGTTCCTGTCAGAGCCCACCACTCATGCCACCTGTGACCTTCCTCTGATCCTCTGCTCTCCTCTGCAGGTGGTCTGTCTGGCTTTAGGGTTCCCCGAGGTCGCTGGTCTGGCAAGGATTGCATCTGAAGATATGAACTAAGCTGAGTTAAATAGGCTTATCCTGCAGAGACAAAGGCACTGCCCTGGGTTTGAGCCACCTGCCTTTCCTCAGCATCAAAACAAAACAGAAACAAACTCTTTGGGGCCCACTGAATATACAGCTATTCTTCAGCTTCCTGGCTCGTGCTAAGCTGATAGCTAATCTTTGGCATTTGGTATATTGGGCTTAATTATGATAAAGAAAATGTTTAATGGATTCATCTTGAACAAAATGGTGCCCTTAATGGCAATTGTAAGAATATTTTTGCTCAACAAAGCTTCTTATTTAAAGAAATGAATTTGTAGCCTCCAAAGAAAAATTTTATTAAAACTGTATTAAGGTTATAGAAATGGCAAAGTATGTTATTTTCTTCCCTTTGTATTTTCTAGCTATTCAACCTTCCCTCACCCTCCACACTATTGAAGGATCCTCGCCTGCTGATATGTCAGCTTCCCTGTTCCTAGCAAAAGCTTTGGAATGAACAGAAGGAAACAAAGATACCTGAAAAGCCCAGGTAAACTTATCCTCAAATCACATGTCCTGAGCATCCAGGAAGGGAAAGCTTCATACCAGAGAAGGGATAGGCTGAATGACGGTACAGAGACACTTACTGGAAGCAAATTAATCCACTGACCAACAGGACAGGCTAGAAATGCTTTCCCCTCCAAGTTCTCTACAAGTTTTTAAAAGAAACAGTACAAATGTGTATGATATTAGCAAGAAGAAAGAAGGTTTTTCCCAGATTATATGTTACATAATAAAAAGTTATATATAACATATCTGGAGAACTTGAAAACTCAGGTGTTTTAAAGTAGGCATGCTGAACTTTCTGTTATTCTTTTCTAATCCTTTAACATTATATAAATTTTCTTTGAAGTCAGAGCAGGGCAACGTGACAGGGTCATGTTGACGTTGCTGATTAAGTTTTGTCAGCTATTGCTCTTAATTAAGGAGGCAGATATTTGATAAAAACAGGTATTGACTGTCCTATAGAAAGTATCAGAAATAAACCTCACACTTATTCCTGTTAAGAAATAAATCATAGATATTCATATTCTGTTTCTTCTCTTCATTCAGGAACTACACTCTGCTGTCCACATACTCAATTTAATGTATGTGGCACCAACATTAACTGAACAGAAAAACTGGAAGGGAGAAAAGGCAGGCACTGGATAATCAATAGGATTCAGACCTCACAAAGCCGCCGAGTCTTTTAACTAAGGGCACAACACTGCATTGTATGCTTGAAAATTGCTAAGCGAGTAGATCTTAAATGTTCTCACCATACACAGGCAAAAAAAAAAAAAAAAAGGCAACTATGTGAGGCGATGGATATGCTGATGAACTTGATTAGAGTGATCATATCACAGTGTACTCACAGGCCAAAACATCACATTGTCCACCGAAACGATATACAATTTGTATTAATCAATTGTACTTCAGTAAAGATGGGGGATGGTCATTGGGAGGAGGACATGACCTCAGGGATCCAGGTTAAAAGTACAAAATTATCTTTTGTCTGCAAAAGAATTCTCCTTTCCCTTGAGCTCTGTGTTCTTCATAAGCTGCGAGTGGTGGCAATAGGGTTACTTATTCCCCTTATCGCAGGCACTAGGATGCTTGGGATAGACAGAAAGCTGCCAGATGACTGGGCCATGTGTGGACCTTGAGGGCATCTGGGTGTGACTCCGCACCTGCACACCCGACTTGGCAAGAGGCACTTGTCATCGTGGCAGTTTTTTGTTTTTTTTTTTTTTTTGCCACAAACAAGCAAAAAGTAGTTGTTGGCAGGTAAACACCTATACAATTCATATGCTCCACGAGAAAAATGAGGAATGGAGGCTGATAGGATATTAAAATGTGAATTTAAAATACACGTCAGATCCATGTTTTTACTAAATAAAGGAGAAGGTGGAAAGGGGAGAAGAACAATGGAAAATGAGAGGAAGGGAAGAGAAAGCTCAAAGGGAGAAAGTGGAAATTAAGGGGAAGGAGCAGAAAAGGCACAAAGGCCATGATGAGGAGGGGAAGAAAAGGAGCGACGTCATATGGAGAGGCCAGTGACAGAGGAGGAGGGAGGGGAAGGGGCATGAACAAAGACCCAGAGAGAGCCTAGTGCAAACTGCCTGAGCTCCCGGTGTCACCCCCGCCCCTGCTGTCTTCGGAGTAAGTTACAGCATGTTGTCACTGACCATAGTGGCACTGGTTTCCATGGAGAGTTATTCATCATGCAGATATTGAAGGAGGGCCAGCTCTTTGCCAGTTTCTGCTCTAGGTGCTGGTGGGGAGACCAGTGAGGCTCTCATTCTTGTGAGATGAGAGACTTGGAAACAGTGCTTTTGCCCACGACAAACCTGGTTTGTTGTCATTATAAAATGCTAGGGTTTATATTTTAAAGAGAGATTATTTTACGACCGATTTCTTAAGTATTTGCATCCATAGGAACGATTTAAGTTTTAAAGTTGTAGTTTGGACCATTAGAGAAGTCTGTATTTTTGATGTAAAGTCTTCTTTTACATTTGAAAGCAGCCAGATAGGTTTGTGATTTGACTTGAGGTTTTAACAGGAAGGGGAATTGGGAGTGGGGTGGGAAGAAACAGGACAAAACCATGTAACGGACCTAAAAGTTACATTTACAAACACACTTATTTATTGTCTTGGCTTTTTCTTTCTCTAAAATCAAATCCAGATGTCTTCTTCATCCAGCAAAGTCACAGAAGGCCGAATTATTGGCACAATGATGCAGGGAATTAAGAGAACTTTCAGGTTAAATAAAGAAGTGAAACTTAGTTCTTAACTTCTGCAACCGATCGTATCCAAATGTCAAGCTTCTCCACTTCGAAAGAGACAGCCAAGGCACGCTCCTGTATATTTGCAATGGATTAGATGGCAATGAGCTCAGCTGGGGAAGGAGCTGCTGGGCAGTCAGTTAATGCAGACCTCTTCTTTAGCATCCAGTTATGTTCTCCACAGTAGGATACCCTGGGGTATCCCTTCTGGAGTCCTGGTGTGAACCGGGGAGATGGTCTCCTGCCGTAGGATGGTGTCATCTGTCAAAGATAACCACAGCTTGATAGTACACCTTGGAAGGATTAAAATGGTCAGTGTGCATTATCTATGTTTTACCACCATAGAGAATACGGTTGGTCAATATTATATTATGTATTTCAGAACATAATTGCAGCAATAATTAGGCATCCAATATACCTTATGTTTTAAATCAACGGGAAGAATGAAATGAAATTTCACCAAATTTGAGAACAATGTGGTGAAACACTGTTGTGAATAGTTATTTTAGTACGATTTGATAAGAAAATAAAATTCACAGTGGAAACTAATTTCATTCGCAGAACCACAACTTCTGAGTTCGTCTTCTGATGCAGGAATATTACCGTTGAGAGGAAAACAGAGATACAGAAAATACCGAAAAAAATCCAGAGCTAACCATTATATCAGGAGCTAAGAAGCCAGTCACTGTGCTCTGAAGAGATAAATGGCACATTTGGCATGCAATCGCTTTGTGCAGGAAACACGACTTTTGAAGAGAATGATATCTGGTAAGGAAAACATCCTTTTCATCTTATCACAAACAGCTCTGTACCTGGAGTGTGGAGCCAGTGTCTTCTCCCTTCATTAGAGGCTTCAAAGCCTAAAAAGGCTTTGAGTGAGGAAAAGCAAAGCTATTTACAATCATTTTGTCCTCCCTTTGCCAGCTGAGCCGTGTTAAGTATTGAGAGCAGCTCTGTCAGATCCTCAGACAAAATGAGGGTTTCTAGAAAATGCTGAAACTTACTTTTATGGTAAAATAATTCACCCAATAAAATTAACAACTTATATTGAGCCCCCATCACCTGCGGTATGAACTTCGTTTTTATTTTGTTTCCTTTTAAACTTTATAGAACTGCAAATACTTTGCATATGTTCAGTACACTTCTCTTATAAAGAGGAGGTTAACTTTACTATATAATGAGTAAAGCCTCAATAAATGTTTCTAAATGTGATGGGGGGGGTGGGGGGAATCCCCAAATTAATTCAATGATACTACGTTCAGGGGTGTATTAACACCTCACAATCTCCCTAGAGAACAAAATGCGAAGTCAGCTCTTCCTAGTGTTTAGCCTAAGATGGCTCTGCTATTAAATAAATAATTTCTTCTTGTCTCATCTCTAAGAGGAATGAGGAAATGTGTTTATGTATTATCAAGTCACTTACTTAATGGCTGTTGACTCTATTTCTTATCTTTAAGTTAAATAAATACAGAGCCCCTCACATCTTTATGGAGAAATTATTTCTCCAAATTTTGATTGTATTTTATTTTTTCTTTAGGTGTTCTTTAAAGTACAACATTGGACAAACAAAAGAAAATGGAGCTAAATTATTATTGATCACCCAGGAGCCCCTCTGAGCTTGCAGAATGACAAAGATTCTTTTTTGATTAAACTTTAGTCAGGCTCCTGAACCTTCTCCTGGGCCCATCTGTGCACTTCCTTGTAAAGTTCAGTTTAGCAAGATCCCAGCCAAGTCAGTTTAGCAGGAACTCCTCATCCTCAATATCTCATCTATGTCTGATCAAGATCTTCCACCTCCACCATTCCACAGATACAGTCTGATCACCTTGGCCTGTCTTCAGTAAGAATCCCATTAGGTTGGCTTAGCCAGAATTCCCCTTACCCTTGATGTTTCTTCCTGGTAATTTTCCATCAATTGACCCCCACCATGCTCCTGGGCTAGAAATTCCCACTTGTCCAGGTTGTATTCAGAGTTGAGCCCAATCTCTCTCCCAGACTGCAAAATCCCATTGCAGTAGTCCCTATGCCTGTCAAGATGATCCTGAAGAAAGTCTTACCAGGTTTTAGCAGTGATAGCAAATATCATTACATAACTTTCCTTTTTTTTGAATATGTTTTTGAGACAGGGTTTTGCTTTTTCACCCAGGCTGGAGTGCAGTAAGTATAATCATGGCTCACTGCAGCCTCCAACTCTCAGGTCCAAGCTATCCACCCACCTCAGCCTCTGAGTAGCTAGGACTACAGGTGTGTGCCACCATGGCCGGCTGTTTTTATCATTTTTAATTTTTTTTAGAGATAGGGTCTCTCTTTGTTGCCCAGACTGGTCTCAAAGTCCTGGGCTCAAGTGATCCTCTTACCTCAACTTCTCAAAGTGTTGGGATTACAGGCATGAGCCATGCCCAGCCCAACTTTTGTTCCTTAATAAGAGTTTATATATGTATGTATGTATATATGTGTGTATATATAAAATTGACTGGATGGAATATCACCCACTGAAGACCAGGGTTGATCCTGCTGACTGGCTGGCTGTGCCTCCTTTCCCTCATTACCCAAAGTGCTCCTCCAAACCACACCTGGGAAGAAAATGTGATTTTTGTCAGCGTCGTGTGTTGCTGATACCCCCTAGCTGCCCCTGCGGTGGGAGGCACCAGAATCCACAGTATGCAGTGCCCCTCCCATGGAGGATGGCACATCCTTGAGGAGAATGTCGGGCTTGTCTTTGCCAATGAGATATGAGTGTTCTGGATAGAAGCTTTAAGAACCAGCACCTGCTGCTCTCCCATCTTGATGATGGAAACAGGGAAACCTGGGCCACCTGAGTTCTTGGATAGTGAAGATGAGCAGAGCCTGTGGTGCAAGGAAGGCATACCTTTTTATCAGTTAGCCACTGAGATTTTTCAAGTCATTTCCACAGCCTCGCCCTGTGGAAATCTATCCTTTCTAATGCCTCACCAATCGCAGTGGGAAATGTGGATGACTCTGTCTCTTTGGATTCCGTGGACTGATAATGACAGCAATGATTTTGAGCTCAGTTGGTGTCAATAACTATTCATGACCTACTGATTCAACCAAAAGAGGAGCAGAAGTGTCTGAGATCTGCTCAGCTGGCAATCCCGCCAATCAGCGTCTTAAGCCCAGACCTGGAATGGAGCAGTGGATTTGATGGGAAACAAACTCTAATTATAAGGTTTGATATATCTTTCATTTGATAAGACAATAAGGAAATTCAGATGCAAGATCCATTGGGGCAGAATGCGTCGAAAATGAAGTATTCTGTGGGTTAGCAGCTAGAAGGACTGCAGGAGTTACAGGGTAGGACTGAGACATTGAGACTGCTTCTCCAATCTGGTGTTAGCGAGCTTGGATGTTTTTGTGTGTGTGTATATATATATATGTGTGTGTGTGTGTGTGTGTGTCTCCATATGTATTGTAATTTGGGGGGTAACTTTTTATTGAGGCATAACGTACACCCAGAAAAGGACACAAACCATAAAGATTCACAAACGCTACAAATCATAAGGATATGGCTCAAGGAGTTTTCACAAACTGAACACACCTTGCAACCAGAAGAAACACAGCATTACCAAACACATAATCAGAGGATCCCCTGACATCTCCTTTCCCCTGCTTGAGAGTAACTACTGACTTCTAAAGCAGATGACCTTTGCCTGCTATGTCTGGTTGCCTTTCCTCACTGTTGTGTGTGGCATTCGTCTGTGTTGTTGCATGTCATTGTAGCTCATTCATTATCACAGCTGCATAGCATTCGATGTGTGAATATACACTATAATTTTTTAATCCATTCTACTGTGGATGGGCATTTAAGTAGTTTCCAGTTTGGGTCTATACAAATAGTGCCACTATGAACATTTTTACATGTCTTTTATGAACACACTTGTCTGATTCTATTGGCTCTAAACCCTGGGCCACAGGCATATAGCATGTTCAGCAGTGTAAGAAGTTTTCATTGGTTCCACGTCCATACTTTTCATCGTTGGCACTTTAGCCATTCTAATGACTGCGTGGTGATATCTTCCTGTGGTCTTAAGCACATTTGTCTGTTGCCTTGTGGGCATATATATATATATTTTTCACTTTAAGTTCTGGGATACACATGCAGAATGTGCAGGTTTGTTACATAAGTATACATGTGCCATAGTGGTTTGCTGCACCTGTCAACCCAACATCTAGGTTTTAAGCCCTGCATGCATTAGGTATTTGTCCTAATGCTCTCCTTCCCCTTGCCTCCCACCCGCTGACAGGCCCCAGTGTGTGATGTTCCCCTCCCTGTGTCCATGTGTTCTCATTGTTCAAATCCCACTTACGAGTGAGAACATGCAGTGTTTGGTTTTCTGTTCCTGTGTTAGATTGCTGAGAACAATGGCTTCCAGCTTCATCCATGTCCCAGCAAAGAACATGAACTCATTCTTTTTTATGGTTGCGTAGTATTCCATGGTGTGTATGTGCCACATTTTCTTTATCCATTCTATCATTGATGGGCATTTGGGTTGGTTCCAAGTCCTTGCTATTGTAAATAGTGTTCCAGTAAACATACATGTGCTTGTGTCTTTATCGTAGAATGATTTATGATCCTTTGGGTATATACCCAGTAATGGGATTGCCAGGTCAAATGGTATTTCTGGTTCTAGATCCTTCAGGAATCGTCACGCTGTCTTCCGCAATGGCTGAACTAATTTACACTCCCACCAACAGCGTAAAAGTGTTCCTATTTCTCCCCAGCCTTGTTGGGCATATTTTCATATGTCTATTTGTTCTTTGGAGTGTCCTTTTTCATGAAGTGCCTGCTCCAGTCCTTTGCTAATGCACAGTGGGTAGTCTTCCCTTTTTCTTGATGATTTGTAGTTCTTTATATATTCTGGATGAAAGTTTTTTTTCAGATACATATTTTTCAAAAATTTCTCTCATTCATTGAGTTTTCTTCTCAATCCACATGGTGTCTTGATATACAGAAGTTCCTGATTTTAATGTGGTTCTAATTTATCAATTTTTCCTTTATAATTAACATCTTATGGATCTTGCTTAAGAAATCTGTGCCTACTCCATGGTCATGAATATGTTCTCCTATATTTTCTTCTAAAAGATTTATTGTTCGGCCATTTGGATTTAGATCTGCACTCCATCTGTCATCGATTTTTGTGTTTCGTGTGAAATTGGGGTCAGAAGCATCTTTTCTAATGGATATCCAGTTGGCCTATCACTTGGCTTAGCATCAACCAAAAAGACCATTTCTTCTTGTGTGTGGCACTGCTACTTTTTCAGGTAACTGCATATATGTGGGCTTTGTAACTAGACTTCCCATTCTTACACTTTGATCTTAGTCATATAACCAGGCACTGTCTTAATTTTTATAATTTTATAATCATGACACATAGGGCATTTTAAAATTGTTTTCTTATCACAAATTCATCAGAATATAATCAATATAATTAATGTAACAAATTATATGGATCATATTTAGGGAATTCGGAGCATGTATGACCCAATGCCCTTAAAGGATTACATATTCTATAACAGTGCACATCATTATTATTTTACTTGTTTGCCCTCAATTTGGCCAACTTTCAGTTTTATTAATTTTTTAAAAATTGCAAAGCCAGGTGTGGTGGCTTACACCTGTAATCCTGACACTTTGGGAGGCAGAGGTGGGCGGATCACTAGAGCCCTGGAGTTTGAGATCAGCCTCAGCAACATTGCCAAACCCTATCTCTACAAAAAAATACAGGCCAGGTGTGGT
>NW_012101898.1:1828597-1831315 GCF_000951045.1 Mandrillus leucophaeus | reverse complement strand
AAAAAAAAAAAAAAAAAAGAATTGTAGCAGATGATGTACCCCATGACCAGGGACATTACAACACCATTTCCTCCATGATATGCCAGGTTTTACATGAACAATTCTCTGGACAGGTCTGTATGCCTGGTTTTATGTTCTTTATTTCCCATGTTGACAAACTAGGCTCTGGAGGGTTACCAGGCTCATTCAAGCCACCCAGGTAGTAAGTGTGAGAGATGCACATCCTGTTGTATTAATTTCCTATTCTTTAATTACAGGATAGGTGGGACTGCTTTCTCTTTATGAGCTTAGGTGTCTTATTCCCTCCTATTGCCATCATAGCTTTGATCTACGTGCCCTTATCAGGAGGAATGACAATTCATCAGGCTTCTCCCTGGCTACGGGAGCCCTACATCTTTTACCCCACCCCCTACTCCCCCTCCAGCCAAGAAAGAGTGATGGTGATGATGCCCTTTGCATTGATACACACTGCAAAGCATCCTGGAGTCTAAGGAGCACAGATTCAGAAAAATATTAACTTATGCATGATTAAACTGCTATTCCTCATGTAGAGGTGAAGAGAGAGGTGTGGGTGGCCAGTCTGCAGAGGAACTTTAGAACGTGTTCAAAGAACAGCTGTTTGATGACCATGAGAGTCAAAAAGACTCCTAGGAGGGGTTGGCTTGAGGCCAGTGTCGGATGACCCTGGTAGGAATCAAGGGATAGCATTCATATGGGAGGACCGGAGGCTGACTTGGAGGACTGAGGGTGTGTTGCCCTCAAACAGACTCCAAGGCCATGTGTACAACGGCATCTTCATTGAGTGCACATCTTCTTTCTCTCTCACACATGCACTCACAAATCTTTATCTGTCATACCTCTACACACTGACATGTGAGATCTTTGCCAGGGTTCTGAAAGAAATGTTGGGAAAAGTCCGCAGCTTTCTCTGTGGTCTTTGACATGTGTGCATTGCTTTGAGCTGCACTGAGCAGGAGAAGGGTGAGGTGGCAGGAGATCAGCAGATGCGTTGCGCTCTCCTCCCCCAGAAGCGGCTTTATTATGTCATTGCCATGCATTTGTATATTTTCCTCAGCAAAATTAATGTTCGTTGTAGAAGAGGAGTGTGACGGGTAGCTTAAAATATAGAAAGTGTGGCTTCTAGATCTGGAAGAACAATATTTGGAAATAAAACGCTATGCTCGGAGTAGGCTACAATGGGCTCCTCTACTTAAAATCAGTGTCATGGAGCTCCCAGAACTGTGTTTGCTGACTTTTTTTTTCCCCCTTGGAGATGGAGTCTTGCTCTGTCGCTAGCCTGGAGTTCCGTGGCACGATCTCGGCTCACTGCAACCTCTGCCTCCCAGGTTCAAGTGATTCTCCTGCCTCAGCCTCCTGAGTAGCTGGAATTATGGCCGCTCGCCACCACACCCAACTAATTTTTGTATTTTTAGTAGAGACGGGGTTTTGCCATGTTGGCCTGGCTGGTCTCAAACCCCTGACCTCAAGTGATCCACCTGCCTCAGCCTCCCAAAGTGCTGAGATTACAGGCATGAGCCACCGCGCCCAGCAACTCTTAAATCCTTATGCTCCTCAGGATACCAAGGGATGGAGAAAGAAAGCAAAGGCAGCTAACATGCTACCTTCCTTGGACTTTACACTCGCTAATGTTGATGAACAAAGACAAAAGCTGCAGCTTGCTTGGGAGGACAGGAAGTCCAGGGAACCTTTTGAGCATGGGATGCTGTCCTGAAGCTGCAGCAATGCAAGGGTTGTTGACACTGTTTTACTGAAGGGGCAGAACTAGGCTAACAGCACCCCTGCAATCTTTCCTCCACCTTTACAGAGTCCTGTGTCCCCACACTAGCCATGGTTGCCTTACATTGTCTTTAAGTATCTGCTAGATGATTCTCGCTCTGCTGCCCAGGCTGGAGTACAGTGGCCGGATCTCAGCTCACTGCAAGCTCCGCCTCCCGGGTTCATGCCATTCTCCTGCCTCAGCCTCCGGAGTAGCTGGGACTACAGGCGCCTGCACCTCGCCCGGCTAGTTTTTTGTATTTTTTTAGTAGAGACAGGGTTTCACCGTGTTTCCCAGGAAGGTCTCGATCTCCTGACCTCCTGATCCACCCGTCTCGGCCTCCCAAAGTGCTGGGATTACAGTCGTGAGCCACCGCGCCCGGCCAGATGTTCCCTTTAATGAGCAGAAAGAAAGAACACAAAGAATGAAACAAAATGGCTCAGTCTGGGCTTTGTGAGGTTTTGTGTTGATGCTGGAACTCAAGCTCTTTTTATTTTATTACTTGCACACAAATAAGAAGGAGGGATTGAAAGCTGTCCAGGTTGAGCATAAAATCCCATCACCTGTGTAGGATCTGCCTTCTTTTTCCACAGAGGTGACTTCTAAACAGAAAGGAAAGAACCTTGGGAGTGACTGATGTTGAAGGCTAGTTGCATTCTTCATGGTTTCATTCTTTAACCCCCATAACCCTGGGAAGCAGACATTTCCATTTCACAGATGAGAAAACTGAGGTTCAGAGAGGTTAAGTCATTTGCCAAAAATCTCACAACTAGTAAAAGGCAAATAGAAGATGTGTACCTAGGACTGCCTGACTCGAAAGTCTGTGATTTAAAGTGAAGTCAATCTTAGTCTGAAATATCATAAAGAGTTCTGAGGACTTACATTTTGATTAACTCTGATGCATTCTGTGGTTTGCTTCATAAGCAACCTGTTCAAACTAG
>NW_012101898.1:1789915-1828547 GCF_000951045.1 Mandrillus leucophaeus | reverse complement strand
AGAAAGTGTGGCTTCTAGATCTGGAAGAACAATATTTGGAAATAAAACGCTATGCTCGGAGTAGGCTACAATGGGCTCCTCTACTTAAAATCAGTGTCATGGAGCTCCCAGAACTGTGTTTGCTGACTTTTTTTTTCCCCCTTGGAGATGGAGTCTTGCTCTGTCGCTAGCCTGGAGTTCCGTGGCACGATCTCGGCTCACTGCAACCTCTGCCTCCCAGGTTCAAGTGATTCTCCTGCCTCAGCCTCCTGAGTAGCTGGAATTATGGCCGCTCGCCACCACACCCAACTAATTTTTGTATTTTTAGTAGAGACGGGGTTTTGCCATGTTGGCCTGGCTGGTCTCAAACCCCTGACCTCAAGTGATCCACCTGCCTCAGCCTCCCAAAGTGCTGAGATTACAGGCATGAGCCACCGCGCCCAGCAACTCTTAAATCCTTATGCTCCTCAGGATACCAAGGGATGGAGAAAGAAAGCAAAGGCAGCTAACATGCTACCTTCCTTGGACTTTACACTCGCTAATGTTGATGAACAAAGACAAAAGCTGCAGCTTGCTTGGGAGGACAGGAAGTCCAGGGAACCTTTTGAGCATGGGATGCTGTCCTGAAGCTGCAGCAATGCAAGGGTTGTTGACACTGTTTTACTGAAGGGGCAGAACTAGGCTAACAGCACCCCTGCAATCTTTCCTCCACCTTTACAGAGTCCTGTGTCCCCACACTAGCCATGGTTGCCTTACATTGTCTTTAAGTATCTGCTAGATGATTCTCGCTCTGCTGCCCAGGCTGGAGTACAGTGGCCGGATCTCAGCTCACTGCAAGCTCCGCCTCCCGGGTTCATGCCATTCTCCTGCCTCAGCCTCCGGAGTAGCTGGGACTACAGGCGCCTGCACCTCGCCCGGCTAGTTTTTTGTATTTTTTTAGTAGAGACAGGGTTTCACCGTGTTTCCCAGGAAGGTCTCGATCTCCTGACCTCCTGATCCACCCGTCTCGGCCTCCCAAAGTGCTGGGATTACAGTCGTGAGCCACCGCGCCCGGCCAGATGTTCCCTTTAATGAGCAGAAAGAAAGAACACAAAGAATGAAACAAAATGGCTCAGTCTGGGCTTTGTGAGGTTTTGTGTTGATGCTGGAACTCAAGCTCTTTTTATTTTATTACTTGCACACAAATAAGAAGGAGGGATTGAAAGCTGTCCAGGTTGAGCATAAAATCCCATCACCTGTGTAGGATCTGCCTTCTTTTTCCACAGAGGTGACTTCTAAACAGAAAGGAAAGAACCTTGGGAGTGACTGATGTTGAAGGCTAGTTGCATTCTTCATGGTTTCATTCTTTAACCCCCATAACCCTGGGAAGCAGACATTTCCATTTCACAGATGAGAAAACTGAGGTTCAGAGAGGTTAAGTCATTTGCCAAAAATCTCACAACTAGTAAAAGGCAAATAGAAGATGTGTACCTAGGACTGCCTGACTCGAAAGTCTGTGATTTAAAGTGAAGCCAATCTTAGTCTGAAATATCATAAAGAGTTCTGAGGACTTACATTTTGATTAACTCTGATGCATTCTGTGGTTTGCTTCATAAGCAACCTGTTCAAACTAGTTATCATGCTGATTCTTCATATATTCCCATTTTTTGACAGACCTTTTAAAATATTTTTAAGTAGTCCTGGAAATATAGGCAGTCCTAAGGTTTCCAGATGAACCAAAAAATTCTTAGCAGACTGATTTATTTTGACATGGGAAGTTTTGTTTCAGAACTTTATGGTAACAGAACAATTGACAATCACACCGTGTGTTTAGATGTGGCAGAAGATCCATTCAACGTGAGAAGAAAACATTCATTAGGCACAGTCGTGTGGCAGGTGAAATTGCCTGGTCTATGCCAGAAACACATCATCCCAGGTGTTCATTCACATGTCCATGGGATCTGAGATTTGAAATGGAACCAGCCTGAGCTTTGTCTAAACTCTCTTCATCTTATCTAATTTTATGCAAAGTGTTTAGAGAAACCTGCTTCCCCAGGCCCTGCCTGCAAATGGGTTATAAATGGGTTTCTTATCATTGAAGTACATCTGAATCCAAACAATTTCTTGAAGTTTTGAAGCTGCTGAATCTGCAGTTCCCCAGGCATCTGGACACAAAGGCATGCCAAGAACACAGCATTCCAATGGTATTGGCTACACGGAGTACACTTGATTGTGTAATGCAGAAGAATTACCTGCGCAGGGAAATTAGGTTGGGCAGTACCAGAATGGGAGAATCTCAGCGGTTTTCATGGTGAATTCCCCAGTTAACACCTACCACTTATGAAGGGAACATATCAAAGGAAAGTAAGTTTTGTACATAGTGGATATAAAACCAAAGACTTTAAGTAACTAGGCTGCAGCCACACAAATCAATGCTGGAAGCTGAGAATAGAAACCAGTCTTCTGACCTCTAGTCTCAGACTCTATCCATCATTCCTGTCTCACAGGGACCAAAATACACCCTTTTCTTTAAAAACAAATGGAACCAGCAGGCCCCAATGAAAGTGTGTCGTTTTTGTAGTTGTCATAGCAACCAGATTTAGAATTCAAAATATAAATTTTAACGTGTGTGTGTGTGTCTTGAGGGGAGGACACTGGAGAGGTCATTGTAACCCCTTTTTCAAAATAATAAATAGTTTAATTCTATGACTAGAATCCTAACACTTTAAAAAGCTTCAGTGATTTTAGTTTTAGAACTTCCGGACTGATGAATACAATCTTCTCTTATAGACTTTTTGCTGTTATTTTATTTTATTTTTACCAAAGTAAATTTCAATAATAAAAAACATCTCAATCTAGCTTAGTGAGAATTATATTTTAATTCTGTGATCACTTTACCATATCAAAGTTCTTTAGGAACTTGATGAGTCAATATATGGTCAGTACAGTTTACTGGATTTCAAGTAATTTCTAGCCAGAATATAATTCTCTACGTCATCATCATGAGCAGGCAAGCATTCTTCATTTATTTTGTTTCTAGGTTTAAATAATATGACAGCTTTAAAAGAGAAGATTTTGTTTTAAAAAAGTAGCCCTTCATGGAAAGTCCTTTACATGGTAAGAGGTTATAATTGTATGTTGCAGAAGCTCCTACTTGCTCCCGCCTCCCAGTATACACTTTCCACTTTTTCTTAGTAATAAGACCCCAGTTCTTTTTTTCTAGTCTCTTTGACATCAAGGCAAATGACTGCTTGCACATGTCTCTTGAATCTAGATGTGACCATGTGTTTCGGCCCATGAAATATAAGTAGAAGTGCTTTGTGCAATTCCCAGAAAGTGTCTCTGAATGGAAGAGGACCACCTTCTTCCTCCCTGGACCATGGCTGTGATGGCTGGAGCTCTGGTATCCTGCCAGGACACTGAGGTCATGAGACACATTCTGGGAACAGAAGCAATGTGAGCTGGACAAATCCTGTGTCCTGCAGACGTAGGAAAGCAGGCCCCCACACACCCTCGATGCCTGCCTTGGGACTGCTTTTACAGGTGCAACAAATACATTTCTATTTTGGATAAAGCACTGCTAGTTTGGGCATTCTCTTCCATGCAGCTGCCTAACTGATACAACATGTAAAATGGTAATATTATTGGTTGTATCATTCTATTAAAATCTGGTTTTAAAGGCACCTGGTCTTATTCACACTGAAATCCTCTGCAACCATATTGACAAACAGTTCCCAGCCTGGAGTTTATCAGACAGGTACATGCCAGCCTCCCTTGGGGACAGTTACTCATGAAACCAGTAAGAGGAGTTTGCAGTCTTCTCTGCAATTTGATGACAAAGACTTATTCCTAATAAGCTAGCTGTCCAGGAAGTGTGGGGACCACAGGCTACTTCATCAAGCTACAATAGCTGTAATCTCCAGCCTGTGAAGCAATCTTGTCCTTCATCCCCCGGCACTTTGGTGCAATTTATTATGATCATTACTGACCCTGAGTTTAGAACAACCACAGAATGGGCCACCTAATGTGAGTGGGCCACATCCTGTGTGCACAAGCCTGATGCATTTCGTGCTTGCCTTATCAAGGTCCACTTAAGTTGAGCCTACAGCCTCAGAATGGTGTCAGTGGGGGCCAAGTGCAAAGGGCAAGTGGCTATGCTCTTTGGCCTTTAGGAGCTGATCAGTTTTCAGAAATGCAGACAGTTACTTCTGATAGATAACAAGTTACAAAGAGACCTTAATTTCCTGGGAAGCTTTGTCAGGGAAACTATGTTGCAGGGATGGACTTCAGGTCCCTAAGCAAGTGAGAAGACGTAAGGCCCCTGCTATTACCTGACCTCAGAGCAGCGGTGGAGATGACTGTACAGGAGTGGACAGTTATTCATCTTTCCAGGCCCTCTTTAAATCATGATCTCAGAGGAGCAATTCACAGCACTGGGCACAGATGTGCCATTTATCCACTACACACAAAAACTCAGATTTGCCGTAAAGTGCTGCGTGATTTTCATCATCAACACTGTTTATGATTAAGATAAAATCTGAAGGCAAGCAGCCCTTCAGGTGTTTTGTGATACAGTGAAAGCCAGCAGCAAATAGACAAATATTTACATTTCTTTTAAAATGTGAAACTTTTCTTATTTCAGAAGCAGTCTTTTAGGGCAATATTGTTGATATTTTATCAGCAATACTACCTAAATACATAGCCTCTGTACGAACCTGAATGTGCATTTATATTCCACAGTGCCCTGGATGTTAACTATTTAATTGGCAAACTGGGTATTTATATATAATTCTATGTTATAAATACAAATATTAACCTTGTTTATTTATTTATTATTATCATTTTTTGAGACGGAGTCTTGCTCTGTCACCAAGCTGGAGTGCAGTGGCGCAATCTCTGCTCACTGCAACCTCCGCCTCCCAGGTTCAAGCGATTCTCCTGCCTCAGCCTCCCAAGTAGCTGGGACTACAGGCACGTGCCACCACGCCCAGCTAATTTTTGTCTTTTTATAGAGACAGGGTTTCACCATGTTGGCCAGGATGGTCTTGCTTTCTTGATCTCAAGTGATCCACCTGCCTTGGCCCCCCAAAGTGCTGGGATTACAGGCATAAGTCACCATGCCCGGCCTTATTTTATTATTTTTAGAGACAGAGTCTTACTCTGTTATCCAGGATGGGTGATGTAATCATAGCTCACTGCAACCTTGAACTCTTGGGCTTAAGCCATCGTCCTGCCTCAGTTTCCTGAGTAGCTGGGGCTAAATGTGCACAACTACCACACCTGGCTAATTAGAAAAAAATAATTTTATTGCTGTAAAACCATAAACCTAAAATCTCAGCCTCTAACAATTTCTATGTAAATAGTAAAGAATTATTGTTCAAATTCAATGATCAAGATGTTTTTTTAAGCCTGAGAGATTATTACTAATCATTCAAATTCATCACAATTGTGGGTGAAGAGTTTTATGAGGAGACAGATTAATGTCTTTTCTTTGAAATCCCCAAGTGATGTTTAATTGAATCCTTTTTCTCTTCTACCTTGTTTTACATGATTTAGCAAGTCGAATGCAGATTCTCTTCAAAAGTGTTTGCTCCTACAATAGGGAGGTCAATGGTTTATTGTAGGTTCAAAATCTACAGACTTTGAAAATGTTGCCAAATTGTACATCTTTCTAACGTGACACGTCATAATTTCAGGGCATGGCAAACTGGTTACCCTTGATTAAATGCAACTTTCAGGAATTCATCCTCTCAGGTGTCACTTTAAATGAATTTGGTTATTTTTGCAGACTTACTTACAAAAGTTCAGGAGAAAAGGCATCTGGCTCCTGGAAAAGGCAGGGCTATAAAATAGAAAACATCTCACGAAGGGGGTAAGTTTTAAAATCAGTACATTTCAACGAAGAGGAGGATACAGGGCCAATGACCAGTGCAAGATGAAGACTTTTGGTGAAGCAAACACATAAATAGCAGGAAGAATGAAGAGGGGCAGGGAGGAACCCTAGAATTGTGAAGGGTTTGGAGTTTGGAAGGACTTGGCCCTGGAAGCAAGAGGACTGTTGAGAAGGTCTGAGGTGTCCACAACAGTTAAGTAAAAAGGGGGAAAAAGAATTTAAGTAAAGCTTGTATCTGGTAAGCATCATTTGGACATAAATTGATTGTTATTAAAGCTTGTATTTCTTTTACTTTGTGGTCTCATTTGGCTGTGCTGCTTTTTGTAAGAGCACCTACTTTAATGAATACGTGTTTTCTTTTCTTAATAAAGGAGATTGTAAGCTTCTTGACAGATGAGCAAGGGAGATTGAACTAGTACTTTATTAATTCACTGATTCAACAAAATTAGTTGAGCTATATATATATATATGCTGTGTGTATGTGAGTGACTTGTTTTATTATAATAATTACTTTTTTAAAAAAATTATTTCCCCGGGTTTTTGGGGAACAGGTGGTATTTGGTTATATGAGTAAGTTCCTTAGTGGTGATTTGTGAGATTTTGGGTGCATCCATCACCCGAGCAGTATACACTGAACTCAATTTGTAGTCCTTTATCTCTTACCCCCTTCCCACCCTTTCTTCTGAGTCCCCAAAGTCCATTGTATCCTTCTTATGCCATCGTATCCTCATAGCTTAGCTTCCACTTATGAGTGAGAACATAAGATGTTTGGTTTTCCATTCCTGAGTTACTTAACTTAGAATAATAATCTCCAATCCCATCCAGGTTCCTGCTAATGCTGTTAATTCATTCCTTTTTAAGGCTGAGTAGTATTCCATTGTGTGTGTGTGTGTGTGTGTATAGATATATGTGTGTGTGTGTATGTGTGTGTATATATATAAAAAACACAGTTTCTTTAACCACTTGTTGATTGATGGGCATTTGGGCTGGTTCCACATTTTTGCAATTGCAAATTGTGTGAGCAGTATATATTTTTATATCTGTATATTTGACTTCTGAGTGATTTCCATGAATAGTCATTCATATTTGTATCACTTTGGGTAACTAATACAGTATTTTGCTGGTCTATAAAAATTTGCAAAATGTATCAAATTTTGTAGGTAAAAAGGCACCAGTTTATATATAACCTCCTGTCACCTGAGAACTGGCTGAATTAGGCAGCTCAAGTGATGGTTATTCAAAATATAGACAGCATTTGTAGTGCTCCAAAGCCTACCTACCAATGTTCAAATTCAAGCATTTCCGTTTATTAGCTATGCGACTTTGAGAAACATGCTTGACATCTCTGGGCATCAGTGTCCATATCTACAAAAGAGGGGTAATTGTAGACATATATAGTACACTAAGATGAGACAGAAGCACACTTGAGGATGGCAAGTTTTCACCTTGTAGGTATGTTTGGGTGCAAAGCCCAAAGTTGGGACTTCCAGAAAGATAGAGAAGAAGAATATTTCCCTGCCTTTGGGGAGCTTATGAGCTAATGCAGCAACAAGAAAAATACAAAAAGCACAGTGAAAGTTGTCTCTGAGTGTGCAGTGATGGCTAGAAGGTTACAGGTGTTTAGTGACTGCATTCTGGAGAAGAGATTTCATCTGGGCCTTAAGGTTCACATTCAAATTCATAATGCTGTCCTAGAAAATGCCACTGGTAGAAAATGCCAATTATCTATTGCTATGTAATGAGCTACACCAAATCGTACAGCTTAAACTAATAACAACCATTTATTATCTTGTGATTCTAAGGGTTGATGGGCTTAGCTGGGCAGTTATTCTGTTCCTCCTGGTATCAGCTGGAGGTTGCAGTCAGCTGGAGGTTCCTCTGAGCTGGGGATGTCAGAGGTAGCTCAGCTCACTCACATGGCTGGCAGTTAGAGCTGCCTGTCAGGTGGGACTGAGCTGGGCCTTTGACAATGTCAGTTGTTTTCCATGAGCCTTCTCTGTGTAACTCACTTGGACTTCTTCAGCAAGGCTATTGGATTTTAAGAGGTTGAACTCCAAGAAGATTGAAGTAAAGCTGCAGCTTTCTTAAGGCCCAGACTCAAAGGTTACAATGTCACTTCCACCACCGTCTAGTGGCCAAAATAAGTCACAGTCCAGCCCAGACTTCAAGTCAAGGAGAATAGACCCCACCTCTCAAAAGGAGAAGTAGCAAAGGATTTGTGGTCATTTTTAACCCACCACAGGGCTTTACGTACTGTATGATATAGGCGTCATATTACCTTTGTGAAGTTAGATACGTCTCCAGCCCCAAGGTGTTCAGGTAAGAGGGAGAAGACCTGGATGTCAGCATACTGTCTGCTTCTAGTTCAATCTGGTGCATGCAAATGAGGATGTACACTAATACCATGATAGAAATCTTCAAATATTTTTCCCAAAAAGATGTTGAAAAACTATATATCCCTTCTCACATTTTAGGTTAATATCCAAAATGTCTTATCACAAATTTAAATAATTACAAGGATATAAATTTTCATGTCTTACAAACACTGGAAATTTTAAGTAAAACCTTTATGTTTTCTTCTGTAAATATACCCAATAAAATCTAAATTCCAAAGTAATTTGATATCTACCATTCCCTATTTTTAAACTACCTGAATGAACTCTTTCACAGGAGAAGTTTTACATAATTTGTTTCAGTCATTAAATCTGCATTTCCGTTATACTTCTCTACAATATAAATGAGTATGTATTTATATTTAATTTTCTAAAATATGCGATATTTTAAATACTCTGCTCTACATTTTGAATAACTGTGGATTTAGTTATCATTGCAATAATTACCGTGGTACAATGAAACAAAAATGAAAATGTCTCACACATTTTTATAATTATATGAAAGAACATAACATTTTACTGAAAAATGCATCCTTAGCAAGAGGGAGTTTTTCCTCTATTTTCTTCCTTTTCCTTTTTATTGCTTTTTTCTTTTAGTTCATATGTCCCCATATGAATATTACTTATTGCTAAAGTGAAAAAAAGATTTAACATCAATTCTATTCCTATTTCTCAGTTTTCAAAGTTCAACTACTTAGAAAATTCATCCACATAAATAGATAGAAATAGAGTAAGATTGTTATAACAATGCCACTCAATTCCTTGAATACTTTCCAAACTATACTCCAGAAATCATACTACATTTTATCATCAAAAATTGCTTTTAATGATCTATCAGCTGACAATTCAATGAGTTCTCCTTCATTTTGGTTGAAAATAGAATAGAAAACAAAATTGAAAACCAATCTAACTTTATTACCAAGCATTAGTACGGACTTCTTTCCCCATTTCTCAAAGTGAGCCTCTCTGGGATGGGACCTCATGGGATGATCAAGGAGTGATGACAGACAGACTTTTGTTCAACAAAGTGGGTGTTTCCCCTAAAGAGCTAAAGGGCTGATGGATTCCCCAGGTGAGGAGAAGGCACAAGAAGGAGTTGGGGAAGGGAGGTGAAGAGTATGACCTCTGAAACTGTGAGCCACTGGTCCACAACAGTAAAAGAAGCTCAGTGTTTATACTTTAGTACGTAAGCACCGTGGGAGAATGGCTTCCCGGCTGAGCAGTAAGGAGCCCCAGAGCATTTTGAAAAAAAGAAGAAGCAGGTGGATATGTTACAGGGAGGAGGTGCAGAATCAGTTAATACAATGCATTTCCCTTTGGAAAGTTCTTAATGAATTTACATTACAAATTATAGGTAATTACATGAAATATTTTACACTGGTTGAAGAATGTAAAATGAGACTTCATGCCTGGCATCTAGCAGGAAAATAATGAGTATTTCTGAATGAGTAAATGAATAATGGGGGATAATTAGAAATTATTTGGATTCTTTCTGAGGAGTCAGTCTCTGGGGTCATAGTACTAATGGCTTTATGGTATGTAAGAGAAGGAGTGTGTGATGTACATGTTGTTATGTTTGTCCTCAACCCCAAATCATGGATATGAAACTCCCCATGTGAACCCAGTTTAAGTGAATATTAGTTAGCAAGCATTACACAACAATGCTCTGAGAACTAGAATACAAATTGTTTGTATAGAAAGATGGAGCCAGAAGGTTAATCATCCAGTGATATATGTAAAAGTTACCCCTTGAATTTTGAAATAGAATTGACATAACATTGATGACATAAAAAGAAGTCCTGTGTTTTAAAATATATGAGCAAAAACTTACGACCTCACAAGGTGATTGTGGCAGAGAAAGAGAACTAGCCAACAAAATTGGTACTCTTTCTTCCATAATACAGAGATGGTTTTGGTAGATGGTTGCCCAACTTAGGACAACATTTTCCACCTCAACTTTACGTTTAAGTCTGGCCATATCCAATTGTCTTCAATGTGATATGAGTGGGAGGGATGTGTGTCACTTCTGAGCTGGGGCATTTAAGAAGCAGATATGCTTTTTTCTTTTTACTGTCTTTTTGTCCTTCTGCTGGTTAGAGGAAGAAGACTTTGAGGGTCTACTCTAGCACCCAGGGCATAGTGGAGCCACAAGATGGAAGGCTTTAGGATCACTGAGTCACGGGTTAAAGGAAAACTGACGACTTTCCAGGAATTTCTCACTGGACTGTTACATGAACCATGAACAACAACAACAAAACATTGCATTATATTCAACAACCAAAGTGTTGGACTTGTTTGTTACAGCAGCTAGCATTGTTGTAATAAAGCATAAGTGTAAGTTGAAAATATATAGAGAGCAGAAACCACTTAAATAAATTAATGTGCGGTAGGTTTATATTTTATTTCAGGGAATACAAATTATTTAAGGAAAGCTAAGGCGTGTGTGTGCCTAAATTTTTCCTATTGACTTTAGGTAAATTCAAACATGCCTCCTTCACTCTCAGCGCTCTACTCAAATATGCTAACTTTCTAAACACCTGCATTACAAATGGTTGACAGGCACATGTAAACTATAAATTCTAACACATTGTGAATCATTCTTTGGAAAATATCATCACTCCAGCATACACCAAACAAAGAAAAAGCAGCATGTCACATTATTAAAATGATTAATAGGTAGCAGCAAAGCCAGAGCAATGGTTCCGAGTGAGATGAGGAACAGTTGTTCTGGCGGCAGCATCTGGTAACTGCATTTAAGTAGCTCTGCCTCTAGTGAGTGCGTTGGTGTCCATGATTGGCAGTGGAGAGACCTGACTGGCGGAGTCCACCACCCATCCGTCTTCATCCAACCCTCCTTCCCAAAGGCCAAGGTTATTGATGCCCCAACAAGAACACTGACAAGCTGTGTCAGACTTCTGTTCAGAGCCCACCGATCGCGGGAGGGCAACAGCTTCCCATGTAATTTATACAAATGACTTTGAATATGTGAGCTTTAATGTTGATTTTTTAAAAAGGAACGTTGAGGCCTTAATAATTTTGTTTGGAGATAACAAGAGGAATGAAACAGAGAATAGCAATCTGTCAACCCCCGTCTAAAACTAACTTACATAAAGCAGGAGAGAAATCAAATAACCTTTGAATCAGCTATGGTTAGACATTCCATTCTAAATGTACAGATATTCAGGTAACAAAACCTCTGAACTTTGCTTCATCTGTACAGAAATCTATTTTGATTACTCCCTGAGAAAATCATATCCAGCACACAGTATAGTTATGTAGAGTGCAGGTAAGTTCTACTTGCCAGGATTGTCCTAAATTCAAAAGCACTACGAATTCTTTTGGCATGGTGATTACAGTCAGACAGTAGGGCAAGCCACATCATCATTTCAGTCTAAGTTTCAGTGTAGACTACCCAAGCTAGTCTAGGTGTTTTGTTTATATGCTGCCAACCCTTTGTTTCTCCAACTTCTTTTTCTTTTTTTTTTTTTTTAGACAGGGTCTCACTAGGTTGCTGTGGCTGGAGTGCAGTGGTGCAATCATAGCTCACTGTAACCTCAAATTCCTGGCCTCAAGTGATCCTCTGGCCTCAGCCTCTCCAGTAGCTAGGACTACAGGTGTGCACAACCATGACCAACTGATTTTTAATTTTTCTAGAAATGGAGTCTCATGTTACCCAAGCTAGTCTCAAACTCTTGGCCTCAAGTGATCCTCCCACCTTGGCCTCCCAAAGCGCTGGGATTACAGGCATGAGCCACATCACCTGGCCTTCCAGATTTTTTAAATTTTGACAAAAAAACCTTTGGCCATGTTGACCTGATGCTTTGTAGGCACAGCATTGCTTTACTCTTGTTGTATGGGTACTCAACTAAATAGGTAATTCCAGAATCTATCAGTTTTCACTATATTTATTTTGCTACAGTTCCAAACAACCCTCAAATCTCTGGTTTATTTCACATTCATATTTTACATTCCCTATGGGTTGGCTTCATGTAACTTTATTCCAGGATAAAAGCTGAAGGAGCAGCCCCTACTTGAGACATGTCCTGGTCATGGCCAAAGGAAAGGAGCCTCAGAAGTGAGACAAACACACCAAAGTTCTTTATATATGTGTGTGTGTGTGTGTGTGTGTGTGTGTGTGTATTTTTTTTTTTTTTTTTGAGAAGGAGTACTGCTCTGTCACCTGGGCTAGAGTGCAGGGGCACAATCTTGGCTCACTGGAGCCTCTGCCTCCAGCGTTCAAGCAGTTCTCCTGCCTCAGCCTCTGGAGTAGCTGGAATTACAGCCATGCAGCCACGCCTGGCTAATTTTTGTATTTTTAGTAGAGCTGGGGTTTCACCATGTTAGCCAGGATGGTCCTGATTTCCTGACCTCGTGATCTGCCCACCTCAGCCTTCCCAAATGTTAGAATTACAGGCGTTAGCCACTGTGCCCAGCCCACACCAAAGTTCTTAAAGCATCTGCTCAGATGCAGCGTATACACCCTGTCAGCTCACACTGCTAGCCAAAGCAAGTCTCCTTGTCCAGTCTGACCACGTGAAGAAGGGGAGGGAGAATCTTCTTCCAGGAAGAGAGAGCCAAGAGTCGACAAAACAAGTTATCCCAGTGCACCCTCTTGGCCATACGTCTTCATTTCTCACCCTCTGTGTGACGTATCTCATGCTCTAGTGGAGGAAAACACCGCCTAATCACTGTCAATCAAAGGTCAGTGTTTCCTGTAGTCTCTCCATCAGACACTCCTTGATCTGAAGACTTATGAACAATAACAACAAAAGCAAACAACAATAATGAAAGTTATCTTTGAAGAACAGTGACACAATAAACTCTTCCATTTGTACAGGTGAAGAATGGGAGGAGCTGCACACGGCTGTCACATCAGTCCTTCTGGGCAAAAACTGCCAGGTCTCCCTACGCTGTGGTCAAAATGTTTGTTCTTTAATACTTTCCTGGACTTACTAATATTAACT
Organism: Mandrillus leucophaeus; assembly: GCF_000951045.1. Taxonomy (NCBI): domain Eukaryota; kingdom Metazoa; phylum Chordata; class Mammalia; order Primates; family Cercopithecidae; genus Mandrillus; species Mandrillus leucophaeus. The sequence goes on along the minus strand of NW_012101898.1, from coordinate 1,815,339 downwards.
ACATGGTAGAATTCTATTATCGCTCTTCCCAATGTTGTTGGAATGTAGATGAGTTCTTCAGGGAGTATTAAAACTATTTTTTCAAACTCTTAATTAGACTTTGGGATGTTTCCACGGTAGCAGCTGGGTATAGACTGCTGAAGATTTTCTTCTCTTGCTAATATTGTGACTGATATGGAAGCCCAAAGATTGACATATTATGCAAAGCATAATTATCTAGTTATGTAACCTTGAATTCCCAAGGTGAAAACTCACGAGCATTTTCAAGCAATGATTCATGATTTTTGCCACTTATTTTAACATATTTCAGTCTCCAAGGTTGAAACAATAAATCTCTAATGTGCCTCCATTTCCATTTTGTGTAATCATTGAGATTCAGCCACATCCCACACCCAGAGTGGGTGGCAAGCTGGGGAAAAGCGATCGGGCAACATTTGAATTCTAGAATCAAGACCATCAAATGAAGAGATGGAATTTTCCACGGAGTACTGGAAAGTGTAGGACTAAAACAGGCAAACTTTATTTTTTTCTTTTCTTTTGTCCAACTTCTTTTTACTTTATTATCTGACTCCAGCAGACAGCCATGAGAAGGCCCAAAAGTGACACACAATCTTGGTTTGGAACCCACATAATCAAAGAAACACGGTTAAGTGCTGTGGACGTGTAGGTAGAGCTTCATCAGGTTGATCATAAACAGCACAGATAACACAAAATGCCGGTCTCCTGGAAGGAGACTTTTGGCTTTTCCTCTGTTCCTGAGCTTAATAAACACAGGCACCAGAAGCAAGATGACTTGATACAAGACTGATTTTATCCATAACCTGAAATGAGATCCAAGTCCATACTTCTTAATTAGACTCAGACAATCCTCTCTGGCACCCAGGAGCCCTGGGGAAGTGATAAAATCTGCCTCTGATGCCTCTCTCTTACAGTCTCCTTTTTGCATTTTTCCTTTGAGGAGGCCTCTTCTTCCCCATAATAATCTACCCCCTCCCCCATCACTCCTCAAGCACTCTGGTCCTTCCAGATGATCTATGAATTTCAGATTCTTGGGAGGAGTACATCATCTTAGGGCCAATCATTCTCTTGCTTTAACAATCAGCATGAGAGCCACTTGAGAATCTTGAGTTAAAATGACACAGTGCTGTCTGATGACTGCCTTTGTAAAATCAATTTTAAAATGTTGCCTATTCTTCTACTCAGTCACTCTCTAACTTTTGCTGTTTACAGTTTTATATTTTAAAGGTGACATCTCCAGTATTCTTGCTTTGGTCTGTGGTCTTAGGTCCAAAAGCAATAAAAGGCGAACTCAACCCTAGGGTTCCATGATGTGAAGCCTTTGCAATGTTTCATTTTAAAGAGGAAACAAGAGTGTGCCACTGTGTCATTTGGGACTCACATTCAAGAGGAGACAGATATTCTGTAGCTGGGAAATTTTTTCCAGGGAGCCCTCACATTAAGGCTGATTTATTAGACCCTAAGTTTCTCCAACCATACATTTATTTGATATATTATTGGGTGCTAAATATGGGCTTGGCATGGTTTTCAGTACAAAAAAGACAAAATCCCTGTCCTTATGGTGTTAACTTAGTAGTGAGAGGAGATCAACAATAATCATAATAAAATAAAGTATGCATTGTGTTAGAAGGTGATACACACTCTGGAAAAAAAAATACAGATCAGTAATGGGCATGTGAGGAGAGGGGGTGAAATCTTAAATCAGCTAATCAAGTAGGTGTCACGGAGACAGCGGTTTATGAACAAAGACTTGAAGGATGCAAGTGTGTCATCAGGAATCTGTCTCTATTTTTGATGTTTGACCTCTGACAGCTTTCAAGTTACACCTTCCTCCCTTTCTGCCTCACAGGCAGGCAAGATGATGGTGCCAGGGAGAAGTTCAAACCACACAAGTCCAAACAACTGCTAGAAGGAGATCATGCATCCTGTGCAGTCAGACGGGGTCCTGTGTTCACATGGTTTCCATGTTTGGTGTAATGTCTTGCTATTAACATCTTGAAATGCTTAATCACTTTTGAACCAGGGGCCCCACATTTTCATTTCACTGGGCCCTGAAAATTCTACAGGTAGTCCTTTCTCCAGGTTCTGAAGCAGAACTCTGAGGAATTCTAATATCTAAACTCAAGCCTGTCCTTCCAGGTTATTAACAAAGCTAACAGTTTTTAACTTTTGAGATGATGATAACTTTTGAGATACATTTTGAGACAACTGTAGATTCACATGCAGTTGTAAGAAAATCTTCATAGAGATCCCAGATACTTTTCCCCCACTTTCTTCCTATGGAAACATCTTACATCAAAAGTATCTTTTCCCAAGGTATGAAGATAGAGCATCTTTTCTGAAACAACTTGTTAGTTTCACTTACATTTTAAATATTTAGATAAGTGGTCCTCATTCTGCTCTTGGTTTGATCTGAAATGTTAGGATTCAATCTCTCAGACTCATGACTCTCTCACCTTGTCTCAGACTCATGACTCCACAAAAGCTGCCCTTGTTAAGGTCCCCAGTGACCTTGGCAGAGTTAGATCCAATGGGCAATTCTCTCTGTAGCTGCCTTTTCATCAGCATTAATGGGGTTGATTTCTGCCTCTTCCTGGACATATTCCTGCTCCTGGCTTCCCTGCACTGAGCTCTCTTAGTTTTCCTCCTGTCTCATTGGGCACTCATGGATTCCTTGCTGGTTACTCCTTTTTCCCTGAATTCTGAGCTCAGGAACTCAATTCTTGCACTTGGTTCTTCTCACTCTAAGTTCTCATCCAGATTCATCATCTGTGAATGGAGGACTCCCATATCCCTCTCTTGAATTTCAGATATGTGCATCCAACTACCTGCCTGAGGAATACTCATATCACTTTCATACCAACAGAATCTCATTTCTTAAACCAAGGTTAAAGGCAATAAACTATTGTAAAGAAAATGACAATTAGATTAAATAGTAATTACTTGACCCATTTACTAATTATTGCCCAAGAGCTGCTGAAAGGTTTCTACTTTTATTTCTAGATTAAATTTTATTTTATTCTTCTACTTTGAGAACTTTAGGGATAATCTGAGGTGCATGTTTCTTCTACTCCAACATGAAATACGTATTTTAAAATTGGATTTTCTATTTTTACATTATTTCCAGTCATCTGTAGCTTTCAACATTTTGAATTAAATTTTATTTAAAAATATCTTGCAAATCCAATCAATGTATTAAATTTTGTGAGAGTTATCTACTTTTTCTTTTCATGCTTATTCCTTTAAATTGAATCCAGGAGGAAATCGTTCTTTTTTTATATGTATGAAGCTTATTTCAATGTCAATACTCTAACCTGATCCTCCAAATTGATGGCTTAGATTAGTGAGAAAACCATATTCAAAAAATACTGAAGTAAAAAATAAACCAATTTCCACTAACGTGAAAGTATTGCTCAGGGCCCTTGTAGCTCTGTCTGGCACCACTATCCATGTGGGGCACCCAGTTAACCATAATTTCTAATCAATCAGAAAAATGAAATTTTTTCCACTTGATGGGATAACTTAGGTATCATAGAAATAGGTTAAATTAGATCAAAGTGCTATTACTTACCTTTTTTTAAACTTTCATAGAAAACACTTTTCTCTGGTTTAACCCAATATGCATAGGCAACTCAGTAGGAAGATTGAGTGATGAAATTGATCACCAGCAGAATAATCCAGACAGTGATCTTTCCAAACAAAGCAAAAAGAAAAACAAACAAGAATGCGAAACATGAGTCCTCAGTGAAGGGGAACAGTTAACTAAGGGAACGTCCCAATCATGAGTGGGGTCCTCCAAGCAAAAGCCAACTAGGTCTCTGGAAATTCTCTTTGGCAGCAGCTGTGAGGGGCCAGCCCTGGTCATAGGAGCCCAGAGTGGGAAGAGGGAGCCTTCCTTCTCTTGAGCTTCTCTCTAGATCTGTGCATCAGAAAACAATGGGAGTAAAAATCTAAGGCCACGAAAGGCCAATTGATGAAGACAATATGATCACAACAATAGCATTTATTCTCTTTTTGCTGAATATAGAGAGAGCTCATGCTTATTGTGAAAAAAATGTAATTGAGAAATTCAGAATGAAGAATGTGATAACCACTTATTTGTGTGCTGTTGGTCCTCCATACATGTGGGTTCTGCACCTATGGATTCAACCAACCATGGGTCAAAAATGTTTTTTTAAAAAATGGAGAGTTGTATCTGTACTGAACATTCACAGAATTTTTCTTGTCATTATTCCCTTAACAACACAGTATAACAACCGTTTATGTACCATTGACATTGTATTAGGTATTATAAGTAATCTACAGATAATTTAAAATATATAGTAGGATATGTGTAGATTACATGCAAGTGCTACATTTTAATAAGGGACTTGAGTCTCCATGGATTTTGGTATCCACAGGGAGTCCCAGAACCAATCCTCCATGGATAATGAGGGATGACTGTACAAACTTCCAGTTGTTTTTTAATGCATATTTGTATAAATATATGCAATTAGGATTATATTCCATACATATTGTTTTACAATCTATGCTACTCACCTATGTCATAATATAATTACATTATACAAAGTTTTATGAGTATCTCATAAACAATTTTCCATGTGTTGAAATAGGCATTGAAAGGGCCATAAGATTCAGGAGGCTTCATTATAGCTATAAAAAATTCTTTGTCACACTTATACAAGTTTACATGCCCATCAGTCAGATAAATAAGAGGGCAAATACATAATTATCTTTGTCAGTTTGGTAGATGGAAATAATATTGTTATTTCATTTTGAAATTTTTTAGTAAAATTATTTTTTGTGTGTGAAATCTATTTCATTTCTCTTTATATGAGTTGTCTTTCATTCATCTTTTGTTTGAGACTGTCTTTTAAGCACTCTTTTTTATATTTTTACTTTTAAGTTCAGGGGTACATGTGCAGGTTTGTTATGTAGGCAAACTTGTGTCATGGGGGTTTGTTGTACACATTATTTTGTTACCCAGGTATTAAGCCTAGTATCCATTAGTTATTTTTCCTGATCCTCTCCCTCCTCCCATCCCCCACCCTCTGATAGGCCCCAGTGTGTGTTGCTCCCCTCTATGTGTCCATGTGTTCTCATCATTTAGCTCCCACTTACAAATGAGAATATGTGGTATTTGGTTTTCTGTTCCTGAGTTAGTTTACTAAGGATAATGGCCTCCAGCTCCATCTGTGTTCCTGCAAAGGACATGGTCTCATTCTTTTTTATGGCTGTATAGTATTCCGTGGTGTATATATGCCACATTTTCTTTATGGAATCAACCTAAATGCCCATCACTTGAACACTCTTTATATGTTTAGCAGCACTCAGATGGTCTACCCATATCTTGCCAGCATAAAGTCTCCTTAACTTTAGAGACTCAATCAATTATGGGAGCTCAGTGACCCCTAGCCTGATTGCTAAAAATTAGCTCCCAGGCCGGGCGCGGTGGCTCAAGCCTGTAACCCCAGCACTTTGGGAGGCCGAGACGGGCGGATCACGAGGTCAGGAGATCGAGACCATCCTGGCTAACACGGTGAAACCCCGTCTCTACTAAAAATACAAAAAAATTAGCCGGACGTGGTGGCGGCGCCTGTAGTCCCAGCTACTTGGGAGGCTGAGGCAGGAGAATGGCGGGAACCCGGGAGGCGGAGCTTGCAGTGAGCCGAGATCGCGCCACTGCACTCCAGCCTGGGCGGCAGAGCGAGACTCCGCCTCAAAAAAATAAATAAATAAATAAATAAAAATAAAAATTAGCTCCCTACAAAGCATTTTCTCTGAGTTACTTCGGGAGCCCCCAAAGGAGTGCCTCACACAAGCCAACAAGCCCAGGTGGTGAGCACCCATACCACCTGCTGTCTGCTTTCCTCTGTGTGTCCAGCTCTGGCTCCCACTTGCCCATGTCTACTGTCAAGACACAGTATTGCGAAGCCACACTGCTGCCACCAACAGTCAAGAATACCCTGAGGGAGTCAATAGAAAAACTATCTTCTCTTGAGTGGAAAAAGAGTGGTGCCAATCCCATAAACTCTGCCATGCCTGTTCTAACGTTGCAAGAATTTTCTATGCTGTGTGCAGTGACTCACATCTGTAATCCCAGCACTTTGGGAGGCTGAGGTGGGAGGATCACTTGAGCCCAGGAATTTGAGACCAGCCTCATCTCTACAAATAATTCTAAAAATTGGCTGGGTGTGGCGGTTCACGCCTGTGGTCCCATATATTTGAAAGGCTGAGGTGGGAGAATTGCTTGAGCCCACGCAGCTGAGGCTGTGGTGAGTCACGAAATACCACTGCATTTCAGTCTGGGTAAGACAGCGAGACCCCGTTAAAAAAAAAAAGAATTTTCCAGAAATAGGAAATGTGCTCTTTTTTATAATTTACACTACATCTGATTTCCTGAACCTAGAAGCATTTCTCCTAGTGCTTGTGAGTCTCAAAAAGTTTCTCATGAACTTTTAAAGTCATGAGTCCCCCCAAAGCTTCTGGTCTTGCCTAAAATACAGGAGCACAAATTCAGACTTCCTTCTTTGATCTTTGCCTTTTTCATGCCTCCCATCCATGTTGTCTTCCCTACTACTGGGCATAGCAGAGAGTGTAAACTCTTACTGAGATTTGTGCGACAGAGTGAGTTGCTGGGGAAGGAGAGGTGGAGTTTGTACTGAAGAGCCTCTGTAATCCAGCTTAAATAGCCAGATATGCCACGTCATACAAGCATACTGACCACTTGTCCCTCACAAATGTTGTAAATATTATCTTTTACTTGCTTCCACTGCGATTTATTAGGTTGAAGTAAGTAACAGTTTGCATCTTCAAGAATGAGATTAGGGAGCTGACGTCTCTTTATGGAAACAGTTAAGTATTATGAAACTATACTACTATAGAACACCTACAAAGGCTAGATAAAAATAAACTAAACTTCTTTGAAATACATAGCTAAGCTCAAAAGAAAGTAAGGAAATTCTCAAGGCCACAGAATCGAAAATAGATATTTACTCAGTTGTGTTGGGTGAGTTGGAGGCGGGGAGCAGGGGGAAACAGGGCATGCCTTTCTTGGTAACCAACGACCATAGGCGTGGATTTTAGGGGTCAGAGCAAATAAGTGCTTGGTGCATGTGTGATGATGTGGTGAAATCCCATCCCAGTACAGTCAGCCCTGTTGAACAGGCATATAAAACATCCACTCACTGGCAAATAGTTAACAAAGAGGTTGTCTTCTGGGATCTTGGTGGGAAAAACTCTTCCCTTAAAATAATAACAGTATTTCTCTCATAAGGTTTTAGTTTGATGTGACTATCCTTGGGAGCCCCCAAAGGAGGAAAGTAACAACAAAAATGTATCCCTGCCTGGTACCACTCCTGCATGCCCAGGACCTTCTAAAAGAGGGAAACTTTTAATCCAGGACATTCCGGATTTTCATAAAGCCCCACAGAGCAAACAAACTCACAACCTACATTTAAAAATCACAAAAAGAACAGGCTACCATGTGCAAAAATTAGCAGAAAACACAAACAGTAGATTCAGATACAAGAATAATAGGATAATGACTAAAAAATTAGCATGCTTCAGATACTAATGACACAACAGAAAACAGAAAATAAGTTCAATAGCCAAAAGATTATGTAAATTCTACTAATAAAAATTATGTTCATTGAAAATAAAAGCTTACTGGGCAAGTTAAAATAGTGAGTTAAACCAGATACATCCAAAATGTGGAGTTTGAACAGTTACATAAAGACTTACTCACCAAATTAATATCATTTTGGATATCAAATGCTGGTCTGACGTAATTCTGTGTGGATGCCCATTTTGGAAGAGTTAGAGGAAAATCAAATGACAGCAAAAGATCAGATAGCCCTAAAGGTTTGGATAAGAAATTTCCCAAGAATTCCTGGTTGATAGGTTCACCAATATTCTAGATAAGGAGATTTAGAGGTAAACAGCATATCCATGCTGAATTCCATCTTTAATTATAGGTTGTGTTCTAGATATTTATGCTGAATATTAAAAAGATGTACATAATGCAGCAGAGACTGATCATGTTCTGCAATACAAACTTCCTCTACTTCTTTAGCAATAAAAACCCTTGTCTGAGGACTCTGACATCCTAAAAAAGTAAGCTTATTCCTGAGATTAAATTCCTAATAATGGGATTGAATGAGTGATGTGTGAAATCTCCAAATTGTGCCTTACTTAGCAGGCAAGATAATACCAACCATCTCATTCCCTTCCTATTGGCTGAAAAGCAGATATGGTGGTGAGAAATATTGGGCCATCGAAACCAGAACATTACCAAGGCATGGTAAAATGACAAGGAGAAGGAACCTGAGTGCCCCATGACCTTGTGGAGCACAGTTACCACATTAGATGTTTATGGGAGAAAGCAATAAACTCATTTTGTGTTTAGGTCACTGCAAATTTGGATCATTCTCATACACAGCTGAATGTATATGGCAGAATTTGGTACTTGGAAGAGAATGTTGTGCGTGGCATTTGTTAGAATCCAGCTGGCCAATCTGATGTCACTGGCTTAGAGAAAGCATCTGGATAGTGGACAGCAAAAGTGCAGATTTTGGTGGGTAGAAAGCTGGTGACCCTTGTTATGCAGTGACAAAGCATCTAATGACATTGTCTCTGCAGCATCTTGGGATGAAGAACACATAGCATGACCAACAGTAGGGGAAATGATCAGAAAATTCGGAATGTTGATGTTTTCTTGTTGACACTTGACACTTTTGAGAGAAGCCCTCATGAGAGAGGCAAATTTAGGCTACAGGTGGCTGCACATCAAGCAAAAATGAAAGAGAACCAGAGCTCTGCTAAGTTAGATCCTCTCATGATGGGAACATCCTCATGGCCCACAGTCAACTTGAAGTGAATATGAGTTCTCTTGGGACTTTGCAAGTTTGATAAAGCCAAACCTTATCCAAAACTGAAACAGTGATAAGAGGTGGTTCCAAATGGACTGCAAGGGGAGGAGATAGAACTGTGTGATCCTATTTTGCTAACTCTTCTCACTTATGGACTTTTCTGCCAAAAATTGAGAGACCAGAATAGGGGAATTTCCTTCCCACAAGGACTATGTTCCTGACACTGCCAAGGTAGACACCATTAACTCGAGAGGACTTTTGGCAGTACACAGAGTCCAGAAAATAAAGATGCTAAATCTTCAGGTGTAAATGACAGTTGCCTGCTAAGTTTTTGAGAAAATTGTGTTGCCAAAGAAGCCACCAGACAAGCTTGATTGGTGACTCAGGCCACCCTGCTGGGGGTGAGTGGCAAAGGCTGTGTGTGCCCCAGCTGAACCAGAGCAATGCACTCTGATATGTCTTGGCTCTCTGTGCTCATTCAAATCTCATCTAGAATTGTAATCCCCATGTGTTGAGGGAGGGACCTGGTGGAACGTGATTGGCTCATGGGGGCAGTTTCCTCCATGCTGTTCTGATGATAGTGAGGGAGTCCTCATGAGATCCGGTTGTTTGATAAGTGTCTGGCAGTTTGCCCTGCATGCGCTCTTTCTCCTGCTGTCATGTAAGACGTGTTTTGCTTTGCTTTTGCTTTCCACCATGATTGTAAGTTTCCTGAGGCCTCCCCAGCCATGAGGAACTGTGAGTCAATTAAACCTCTTTTGTTTATAAATTTCCCAGTCTCAGGTAGTATCTTTATAGAGTGTGAAAATGAACTAATACCCCCTCCCACACACTCCTAGTGATCTCCTTCCAGAGAGTTTCCCAGGGGATACCAGATGGAGTGACTTCAGTCTCACAGCAATGGCTCTTGGGAAGCATGCATTCATTAGCAGGGATCCACCACTGCCATTTGTCTGCCACTGAAGTTTCTGTTCCTACTCTACCATTCTATATTGGATCCAATGGGTGCACAGAAAACTTGTCTTTTAGTTTACAGTTGTTCAACTGAGAGGAGGAAGCCTGGACTTAGTGGATAACACTGTGTGTTAGGTACAGATCATGAACTTGAAGGTGAAAGCAGCAGCAATAAGACATACACAGATTGCCTCCATTAGATCGAGGATACGTGTGTTCTTTATGTGAGATGAAAGGTAAGCACAGATATTGGATGGCCAGCGAGTCAACTAAGAAACCTCTAGATAGCCCTCAGTGACCATTATTTCTTTTGGATATAATACTATATACTATGTTTAGCTGGGTGCATGGTGACCCACAATCTAGGTCTGTCCATGCAAGTAAGTTCTGGCCAAGGAAATGCATGTGTGCCATTCAGGGCACATTTGTAGGGGGAAGAGTATGCACTCCACTTCTTTCTCTCCTCCCTCCTGGCTGGAATTTTCAAGGTGATGGTTAACCATGGACCATGACGATGTGGGCAGCCCACTGAGAATGGCAGAGTCACAGATGGAAGGAGCTAGGTCCCTAGGAAATTTGCAAATGGTTGCACTCCAACAGTTCTGGCTCTTCGCTTTTCCTTCTCCTTCTTCCTTCTCCTCCTCCTCCTCCTCCTCCTCCTCCCCCCCCTTCCCCCCCTTCTCATTTATTTCACACACACACACACACACACACACTTCTACACTGAAAGGTAAAGCAGTGAACGATAAATAAGAGCCTCTTTCCTGTAAGGAATTGATGAGGATAGTGGTGTACTGCAGTGGGAGGACTGGCCTAATTGCCAGGAGACCAGGCAGCAGATGCAGCTCCGTCCCCAACTGGCTCTGCAAAGCCAGTTATGTGAAGGACACATAATCACTTCAGCCTCAGTGTCTTCATCTGTATGATGAGGTTTAGGATCAATGATCTTGAAAATCCCTTCTAGCTCTCAAATCCTATCTTGACATTAACAAAATAATATTAATTTTGCTGTTTCATAATCTGCAATTATACATTCGCGTCTCCAACTCCATCTGCTTGCTGACCCTGGGAATGTAAGCCATTAAACTTGGAATAAAAATGCTTAGAAGTTAAGTTTGCCTTTTCGTTATGAAATAAAATTAAAGTGCCGAGAGTGTTTTGTCAGTTCAAATTAACATTTGGACGCAGGAAAGCCCCGATTTGTGTATATGGAAGGCAGCGAGCAGTCTTTTTAATCTGCCACAGTGTTCACATTTTCTCAGAGTTAGGAAAAGTAAAAAAAAAAATGCTTTGAAACCAAATGAGGTTTTCTTTTTCCAATTCAAAATAGTTTGGAGGATTTTTAATTTCCCACCTGTTTTTCTAAATAAAGTGAACCACGAGGCTCTGGTTTGGTCACAGCACTGAGATTTTAAATGGCCTGCACATTGCCTTGCATCTGGCTGTTTACCCAAGGGGGAAATCAGTCCTGGCAGGTATCCTCTGCTCAAGTTATATCTAGGTGTGTCCAGTCAGCCTGATCCCAATCTTTTTGTAAGAACTGGTTTTGCTGGGACTGGTAATGCCTTCTGCAAAATCCCATAACCTACAACTTCTTTTGTCCTTCATCTCTAAGGAACAATATCTTGACAAGCAAGAGCTGCTTCTTATCTAGGATCATAACTTGGGGCAGGCTACATTTAATGTGACTTGGGCAAAACTCAGGACTATCTTAAGGTGTGTATTTTCTTTAAATGAGTGAACTGGGAAAAATGACTTACTGTACCATAGAAACAAGTTGCCTATCTTAGGTAATGTCATTCTCTGAGTTAAAGCGATTTACTCCAATCCTGAGTATTTTCGTCACATTTTAAAATTAACGGGAACAACCTAACACAGCATTACTGTCATTCCTTTAAGTTTCATTCCACAAGCAACCATTTTTGAGTACCTAGGACACAGAAGTCACCATCTCAGACACTGTGAATACCAAGAAGATAAAACATGGTCTTTGTCCAGAGACTGCAAGACAAAGGAGTCTCTAAGTCATCAAGACTTAGAGGAATGGTAAGATTTTACATTAATGTTGACGTGCTTTCAGAAGATAACCTGCAGGCTGTGTTTGTTAAAGTTCCTTTAGGCAGTGGTTCTCAAAGGGTGGTTCCTAGACCAACAGCATTAGCATCACTTGGGAACGGCTAAAGATGCAAAGCGTGGGCCCCATCCAAAGCCCACTGAATCAGAAACTCAGGATGTTGCTGGGCACCGGTCTGATTTTAGAAAGCCCTTCTGATGATTTTAAAGCATGCTCAAATTGAGAACCACTGGGCTAGAGCAGGGATCAGCAACTATGACCTGGAGGCCAAATCTGGTCTGTTTTTGTAAATATATTGTTATTGGAACACAATTCACTTACATATTGTCTAGAGTTGCAACAGAAACTGTATGGCTCACGAAGCCTAACAAATTTGCTCTGACGTTTTACGGGAAGAGTTTGCCAACCCTGGCCCTCGTGTACCATGGAGGTGTTGGGGAAGAGCCAGTCTCTGAAGTCAGCAATGCCACCATCTGACTCCCAATTATGCCTCCTAGCTGTTTCATCGTGGGGGAGGTTACTCAACCTATCTGTGCCTCAGTGTTCTTATCCATAAAGTGGGCGTAATAACATTCCCCAGCACAGTTAATTTGAGAGTTCAGTAAGTTAATACTTTAAACCTCAGACTAGAGCCGGGCAAGCAAGAAATCCCCAAAACCTGTTAGTTATTGATATATGAAAGGCATATTGTGAGACACTTCGCTAGGGAATGCCACAAGCCTTAGATATTTATAACTTCACTGATGCTGTCACACATAGGGATGAATCTGACATTACGTCCACACACTCCACCCCATGACGCTCCAGGGGCTGAAATACAAGGCAATCCAGCTCACTCAGTGTTTGAGTTGGCGGAGGCTGGAAGGTGTGGCAGAATTTTCTGGGAGCAGTGTATTTATATAGGCCATTTCTGCAGTTGGCCAAAATTCTGATATATTTCCCTGGGTGAGCTGAAATGGTATTATCTCCTAGAGGTAGGGGAAGGGTGAAGTAAACATGATCGTAGCTCTTATATTGGCATGATTACATAATCACGTCTGTGCTGATTGAGCTGGAAAGTTGGGGTAGGAGAGAGGAAACAAAGGTCACTGGGGCGTCCTTCCTCAGTTCATATCCCAGAGAGGCCCCTTCCCCCAGGCACACAGCTGTGAAAGCTGATCCTACCTAGCAGAAGAGAAAAGGTGTGTGTGTGAGTGAGGCAGAGACCACCATAATTTACGTAGTCCCTAAAGTAATACATCTGGCAATGAGAATTTTGCAGAGGACATTACTGATAAGCAAAACACTTTATAGAAATAAATTGGTAAAAGTGGATATTTCATCAATAAATTGATAAAAGTGAATCTTTGAGCACAATAAGCAAACACTAAGACTCTTTTGTGATTACATAAGCTACAGAATAGAAAACATGTTTCTTAATACAGTCCAGGATGGAATGAGTTGCTATATAGTACAGGCAAAACAATAATTCTAGAACCTTAGAGATGGCCAGATAAACACAACTGGGCACTAAAGTCTTGTTTGTTCTCTTGGTCCAGTTGTTTCTCAGGACTATCGGAATGATCTATGCTTTAAAAACAGGTGAGGTTTGGTACTGAAAATAATCTGAAGTCCACTGGTTCTTGAACAGGCTGAGCATCAGATGTACCTGGGAAACGTTTCTGAAACCACAGGCCTGGATCCTACCCCTTGGAGACTGATTCACTACGTATAGCGTCAGCCTTGGCTTGTGTATGTTGAAAAAATTCCCCAGATATTTCTGATTAGTCACACCAGTTAAGGGTCATCCTCAGCTCCTTTGAGGGGAGTTATTGGAGATTCAGATAAAATTCCATTGTATAACTGTTAAAGTTTACTGTGTTGAAACTTGTATAAGCAGTTTGGTACTAGAAAGAGAAGGGAGCTTGGAGTCAAATATTCACGGGCTCTTTCGGTTATTAGTTTGGGATTTACTTTGTAGAGATTCATTCTCTGGACCACATTTTCAACATCTATAAAATGATTTTGCTTGTGGCTGTTGTCTGTTGAACATCCTGTGTCACATTGCTTTGTTCACTGAAGTTTCTTTTTGCTGACTTAAACATCTATACTGATCACACCTCTAGGAGGCTGGCCATCTGTCCTCTCCTCTAACAATAGTAATTCCACTGCAGCCCCTATTATCATGAACACATCTTGGACCACAAGTAAACATTCGGATTCTGGACCTCCTCTAGTCCTCCAGTCTGTTGAAACCATGATCCTTTTTCTCCCTGTGTCCTCCTTGTTAGCTTACATTGTGTGACCATCCTTAAAGTCGCCTCCCTGCAGACATCCTTGACTTTTGCGTTCCTCTCTCCGGTTTGTGTGGGGATGCTACCTCCTGGTTGGAATCAATCATCCATGTTATCCACACCGGTGCCTGAGCTAGCGAATGGTCCTCGAGAAAATCCCACAAATATGCTGATGGGGTTCACTTTAGCGTGATTACCATGAGCCTTGACTGGTCATCCAACACCGCATGGACATTCCAGTACACGTTCCCAGTAAGTTTGTTTGCCTGATTTCCAAGATGTCGATTTCATAGTTTCTCTTCTCTTTTCTAACATTCATGTCTTTTCCCTACTCCCTACCCAAATCTAGCCTCATACTTCATTACTAAAACATAAGCCCCCAGGGCAGCAAGCCCTTGAACAATTTGCACCACTGAAGAATCCATTTCTACCTCTACCTGGTCTCCCTGGTTCCTACTCCAATGACCATTCAAGGCGGGGGCTCTACTGTCTCCAAACGAACTCCTGTGAACTCTTACCTTTCCAAAGCCTTCGTTCCTGGAGTTATCTTATTTCTTTATTATGTAGACACTTTCTCACTGTACATGGAGTTATCTCAACCAACATATAAACATGCTTCCAATGACCCACTGTGGAATATAACCCTCTGTGCACAGGTCCACCTGCTACCAGTTTATTTGTTTCTCTTCAGGACAAAACTGCTCTAATGAGTTTCCACCTCCTGTCTGCACTTTCTTCCTTCCTATTAACCCTCTCTATTGAATTATGAAATCTTCTGAGCATACAGAAAAGGATAATAATCTAATGAACACCCAGCAAAGCATCTCTGTCTGATCTTAACATTTTTCATTATTTGCTGCATTTTTTTTTTCATTTTAGTGGAAAACAGAATCAAAGATAAAGTTGGTGGCCTTTGATGATCTTTGCACAATCTCCCTTTTCCCTCCCTTGCCATATTACTGAATTTATTATTTATCATTTCTGTGCTATTTTACTACTGTGCATGTATCCATAAAATATAGATCTGATTTTTTGGTTTACATACTTTATATAAACTGGCAGTATACTACATGTCCCTTCTGCAACCTTGTCAACTGCACTGCATGGAATGTACATTTTAGACATTGCAAGAGTGGCCACAGTGCCTTCCCAAGTGATTGTACCAACTTACACCTCTAAAGGTTCCCTTGCCAACATCTGATAACAGCTGGTATTGTCAGATTTTTTTCATTATTGCTACTCTGATTGGTATGAAATGATGCATCCTGGTTTTAACTGACTTTCCATGATTATTGGGGAGCTTGTGTTGTTATACTTATTGGCCATTGAGCTTCTGGTTTCATTTGTACAGTTTTTGCTTTGTCCTTTTCCAATGGATTGGTAGGACTTTGAAAATATATTTTGCCTACCATCTTTTGTCATTTGTATGCACTGAAAATTCCCCTAGGCTATGGCTTGTTTTTAAGTTGTATATCATCATATGGAAGTTCTAAACTTTAATGTTGTTTACTGTATTGATTTTTTTTTTCTTTATGGCTAGTCTTTATATCTTGTTTTAAGAACTGCTTCCCCATCCAGCGGTCATACAGATAGTGTCTTATAGGTTTTCATAAGTAATGTTTTGTTTCTCACTTTGCTTTAAACTAATTCGAAGTTGTTCTATAAATAGCTTAAGGGGGGGTACTAATTCACTGTTTTTACATATGAGTAGTCAATTGTCTTAGGCCCATCTATTGAGTACCTTTTTTCCCCATTGAGCCACCATACCTCTTTTGTCACATGTCACTCAAGAGGGGGTCTATGTAGGTCTGTTTATAGGCTTTGTTTATTGTTCTCTATGTCTGTCCCTGGGTCAATATCTCCATGTCTTAATTTCTATAGCCCTATGAACAATATTGATATGATGCTTATCAACCTTGTTCCTAATCTACAGACATTCCTTAATCACTCATGGAAATTTGTGTTTGCTTTGCTTGTAAACTTTAGGATGTTAGGTTTCATAAAAAGCCAGTTGAGATTTTGATGAGATATACATTGTATTGAAGGATAAATTTGGGTAGCATGGATATTTCTGTATGAATATTTTATATTCAAGGTATTATATACTGAATCTTCCAATACATCAATGTGGAATAGCATACATTTATTTTGTTCTTCTTTAGGATTTAAATTTAGCTTTATAATTTTTTCACAAAAGTCTTTCAGAACTTAATGGAACTTTCTCTTTATTCTAATTGTTGATATGCAGATTTTCCTAAGTGTTTTTATTAGATACAATTATATCATCTGAAATTAAAAGTTAACTTTTCCCTTTTCAATCACTGTTTAGATGTTGAAGAGAAATATCCATAAGGAGATTTGATTTGTCCTTACAGATATTTCTCTTCAACAACAGTGACTGAAAGTACAGGTTGTCTTGATCTTCTCTTTCAATTGAATGCCTAAGACTTTTCACCACTAAATAACAAGTTTTTTGTTGATTTTTTTTTTTTTTTGGTAGATAGTCTGTCAATTTAGGTAAATTCCCTTCTATTACTAGTTAGCTAAGAGGTTTTTTTTTTTTTGAATGACAAACACGTTTAATTTTATCAAAACATATTCTGCAGCTATTGAAATAATCATATGTTTTTTTTAAAATTTGTTGATGAGGTGATTTATATTAGCATATTTTCTAATGATAAAACATCCTTGAATTTGTTAGTATTTGGCCTATGATTCTTCTATTCACTGGAATGCTGATAATAAAATAAGGATTAATTTTGCCTTGGAAGCAATGACCAGATACTGAACCTACTGGTGATTTGATCTTGGACTTCTCAGTCTTCAGAACCATGAGAAATATATTTCTATTATTTATAAAGTAACCAGCTTAAGGTTTTTGTTATAGCAACCTGGAATGAACTAAAACAGAAATTGGTAATGAGTAGTAGGGTGCTGCTGTAGTGAATACCTGAAAATGTGGAAGCAACTTTGGAACTGGGTAATGGGTAGAGGCTGAGTTTGGCAAAGTAGGCTAGAAAAAGCCTAGATTTCCATAAATGGACTGTCAAAGGTAAAGGCTCAGAAGAAGAGTTATAGACAGAGCCTCAGTCTTCTTGGAGATTATGTAAAAGATTGTAATCAAAATGTTGGTAGAAATATGGATGCTAAAGGTCATTTTGGTGAGGTGTCAGATGGAAATGTTCTGGAAACTGGAGGAAAGGCTATCTTTGTTATAAAGTGGCAAAGAACTTGGCTGAATTGTGTCTGCATTCTAGTGCTCCATGGAGGGCAGAATTTAAGAGTGATATACTAGGATATTTGGTGAAAGAAATCTCTAAGCAAAGTGTTCAAGGTACTACATGGCTTTTCTTGACTGTTTATCATAAAATGCAAGAGAAGAGAAATGAATTAAAAATGAATTTACAATAAAAAGGGAAGTAGAACTGAAAGATATGGAAAATTTTCAGTCTTTCCAGGTTGTAAAGGTTCAAAGGGCATCCTCTGAATAGTAATTGCAAATGAATATTCAGAGACTACCAAGGGCATGGCTAAGCAAACATAACGTTTGATATGATATTAGTGTGGCTATAAGGAAGCCAGACGCTATTTATCTGGACAATAGAAGAATGATTCCAGGGGCATTTCAATCTTTGAGGCTGCCGCTCCCATCATGATCCCAGAGTACCAGGGCCTTCAAGTCAGAAAGGTTTCAAGGGAGGGGCCCAGGGCACCTGTGGCACCTCAGGGCTCACTGCCTGCGGCCTCCTCAGATATTTGTTCCCCGCATTCTAACACAGTGCTTTTAAGCTGCTCCAGCTGGGGCTCAAGTGGGCTCAGATGTGGCTTGGGCCACCCTTCTGAAAGGTACAAGTAATAAGCCTTGATGACATTCTTGGAGTGCCAACTCTGCATTTATATAGAGTGTATGAGCTGTGGAGTCATGGCTATCTCCATGTAGATTTCAAAAGATGTCTTGGAGAGCCCAGAGCCCAGAGCACTGTCCCAAAGGTGAGACAGGTGCAGAGGGTGCCTACTAGGGTAATGACCAGCAGAGCTGTGGGGTCAGGGTTGCCCCCGAGATCCCAAACTGGTAGAGCCACCAGTGTGCAATGCCAGCCTAGGAGAGCTACAGGCACTAGACTCCAACTTGTGAGAGCTACAGCATGGGCTGTGCCCAGCAAAGCCATGGGGGTAGGGCTGGTTGGACCCTTGGATGTCCAACCCTTGCCCCAGTGTGTACGGAAGGATGAACATGGACTCAAAAAAGACCATTCTCAAACCTCAAGATTTAACAGTTTGCCTTGTTGGGTTTTGGACTTCCATGGGGCCTGTGACACTTTCTTCTTGCCCATTTCTCCCTTCCTGAATGGGAATGTTATCCTATGCCTGTACCACTACCGTATTTTGGAAGCACATCACTTGTTTGATTTCATAGGCTCAGAGCTGGAGGAGTTTGCCTTAGGATGGATTGTACCTTCAGTCTCAGCTGTATCTGGTATAGATCATGTTTAAATGAGACCTTGGACTTAAGACTTTAAAGTTAATGCTGGAACACGTTAAGAATTTTGGCAATAAGTTATCAATTTTGGGATGAATTTTGTATAGGAGGACATGAATTTCGAGGGGGCAGGGGAAGAATGCTATGGTTTGACTGTATCCTCCCAAGAATTCATGTTGAAAGTTAATTCTCAATCCAACAGTATTAAGAGGTGGGGCCTTTCGGAGGTGATTAGGCTGTAAGGGCTGTGATCTCATAAGTGGGATTAGCGGCTTGTAAAAGGGCTGGAGGGAATTAGCTGGGCCCTTTTCTCCATCCAGCTCTTCAGCCATGTGTGGACACAGTGTTCCTCTCCCCTAGAGGATGCAGAAACGAGGCACCATCTTGGAAGCAGAGACTCTGCCTTCACCTGCTGGTGCCTTGATCTTGAACTTTCCAGCCTCCAGAACTGTGATAAATACATTGCTATTGTTTAGATGTTACTGAGAATTAAGGCGTTTTGTTATAGCAGCCTGAAATGGACTGTGACAGTATCTATTGCTATTCATTTGCAATTACTATTACTATCCTTGATACTTTAACAAGTGTGTTTGAATTAAATTCCAAAGTTAATCACCATTTCCACCCTTTTCTGGAGTCTTACTCTCATCCTTTATCTTTCCCACTTTCTTGCTGGTCTCTACTCTTCCTTCAACTCTCATCTCAAATGCTACTTTTTCAGTGATGCCTCTCCCATTCCCCAGACTAAACCAGACACTCATATATTTGTCCTTCATAGCATGTATCAGGGTTTAGAATTACATACTTGTGGGTTCCATAACTCAGTAAGCTGTAACTCGGTAAGCTGTAACTTCTGAAAGGGCAGGGATCGCCTCTGTGTGTCTTTTCATTCTATTTTGAATGTGCAGCCGTACGTCTGGCACATGGTGTGCAACAAGCTTGGTTGCAGATGGGAAAGCCGGGTGGGAGAAAGAGGGAGGGGCACTGGCTGCACAGGCCGCAATGTTGAGGGATGAAGCTTCAGGGCTGCCAGACCTGGAGTTACTGAATTCCCTCCATCAGTAAGGAATCACATTCTCCTGCTAAAAACAGAACAGAAACAATGATGGCTAAAGCAAAACAGAAAGTTCTTTCTTTCTCAGGTCATGAAGTCTGGGGTTAGGTAATTCAGGGCTGAGGCAGGGGCTCTATGGAGTCACAAGGGATTTAGGCTACTTTTTACACCATTATCCTTGGCTCATAACTTATATCCTCAAGAGTCTAAACTGGTGCCTGGCATTTCATTTTTTGTTTGTTTGTTTTGGGACAGAGTCTCCCTCTGTCACCCAGGCTGGAGTGCAGTGGCATGATCTTGGCTCATTGCAACCTCCTCCTCCCTGGTTCAAGAGATTCTCCTGCCTCAGCCTCCCGAGTAGCTAGGACTACAGGTGCGTGTCACCATGCCTGGCTAATTTTTATATTTTTAGTAGAGATGGGGTTTCACCATGTTGGTCAGGCTGGTCCCAAACTCCTGACCTCAGGTGATCTACCCACCTCGACCTCCCAAAGTGCTGGGATTACAGGCATGAACCATTGCACCCGACAAGTGCCTGGTATTTCCACCATCACAATCAACTTCCAGGTGGGAATCCAGACCTAGGAGAGAAGGACAGGAAAGATTATGCCCATTTAGTTGTCTGCTCCCTTTTACAAAGCCTGTCTTAGAATCCTACTCCACTTACATCTTATGGGTTATGGCTGAGTTCTATGGCCTCACCTAGCTGCAAGGGAGATTTTTTTTTAAAGCCAAGTGGTTTCCAATTCAAATAAAATCAGGTCTGTGTTATTAAGGGTAATGATGATAATGACGTGTGTGTGAGGGGTGGGTGTGATGCTGCTGACTGGGGAATGATCACTGGAACTGGAGTCAGGGAGACAGTAAGAGGAGGTGTTGGGATTTTGGGTGAGAGACACTGACACTGTGAATTATGGCAACGAGACTGGAATGGAAAGGAGGGTCTGAAACAGCACTTGATGGAGGGCCCACTGGATCCTTGATGGCTCTTCTTTCTACGGATTTGCTTCAGGAGACATTTTACTTTTGGGTTTAATTTCACTTAATAAATCATCTTTTCATTAACTCAAGGTTATTTTGAGTTAATCTCTCTGGTAAATAATGAAATAAACTAAGGCAGAGTAATCTGTGCTTCTAAATCTAAGCAGGGTGAATATTATTTTTGAAAACATATTTCCAAAGGTACTTATTTTTCCCCAAAGCTCTATTTTCAAAGGCAGAGGAACAGAGAGGACATTGATTAATAAGTATAAAACATATCTTTTTTTAAAAAAATGTATAGCCATTCTTTGCTTACAGACATTCAAGATATATACAAGACTCAATGTCAGAAAATAACAGCCTGGAAACCATCCCGAGGCTTTATCTCCATGCCACAAGCTATCTGTATTTTCTTCAGATAGTCCAAAAATCTTTTAAACTTAGCATTTTCTTTCTCTTCTCCCCAGACCATACTTATAAAAGATGACTTGGGCTTTTTCGACACACCAATTTTGTTTAAGCAAATTGAGTTGCTAGACAATATATCCAGAAATTTAACCAAGAGGACAAGGCAAAACACTTTCAGACTTCTAGAATCCTTTAATTTTCTGCACACATAGCTAAAGTAAAGCACAGTATCTTATTAAAAGGCCCGTACTGAAAGAAGAATCAGTAAACTCTTCTTAAGAAAAAAAATAAACAGGGAAAACGACACCTACCCTCCCCCAGCTGCTCCTGCGAGTCAGCACATCTTGTTAATTGTGTGGTCTGCTTGTTGTATCCTTGAGTCATTGCTTTACCCAGGCCGCTTCCTTGAACGTGGCTGTGAGGTGCGGAAATGTGGTTCTTCCGTGAGAAATGGGTTCCAGAGAGCTCAAAGATGAGCCGAGTTTGCCTGGGTTAGGTGAGGTCCAGGTCATGCTGTGCCAACCTCTGGGAACATATGGCAGTGGCAAAGTGCAACCCTCTGACCAGACATGGGCTGTGTGAGGCAGGCCTTGGTGGACTTGAGTAGAAGCTCAGACTGCAGAGCCGGGCACATGATGGGGTCCCAGGCTGTGCCTGGAGGAGCAGACTGACGTGGCCCTTCAGTTTAAGGGCCAGGAAACTGCACGTGCTATGCACATTTGTGCTCACTCTCATCTGCGCCTCAAGTATTTTCTATCTGTCTAAGGTTCTGGGTGGCTCTTTTTAAATAAAACTAGTCTGCTTAACTTTGCCAATAGAGTGGGCTGCTACACTAAAGAGGAATGCGTGTTTCTTGGGGTAAGAGAACCCTAAAGACCTAAAGAAAATCCAAGTGTAGGGGCTATTTCCCTTAAATCTCCCCACTTGTAGATTCCTAATCCATCAAAAGAATCTGACAAAAGAAACCTGTTTGGGTGCAACCCAGCCTCACCTGTACCCATAATCATGTTTTCCCGATACTTTGAAGTAGGTGAGCAATAAAGCAGCACTAGGCAGTCTTAGTGAGACATCAAACTTCACATCTTTGTACCAATGTTTAGCATTAGGAAAAAGACCGATGGGACTGATCAGACGATCTTTTCGTTTCTTCAGTTCTTAAACGTCACGGATCTAAAAGAATGAAGATGGGTAAAAAGAGAACGCTCATGGAGGATGATTGTAATGTGTCTCATTGGCAGGAAAATCCAGTTAAGATGTAAATGTCAAGAGGCCACGATTTCTGGATTGAGGTTTTTTCTATAATTTTAATACAGTCTTACCACATCTTAAATACCACAGATACCTGGCTTTCCTTGAAGGTCACTCATGGCCCACAGTCATGTCCTGATTTCTTCCAGGTGATGTTCTTTCCAGAAAGTCCCCTCCCTGTTCCTCTGGTCTGAGATGGCAGCTTAGGGATGTGGCTGAAATTCAAGCACTAGGGAGGGAAGTAAAGACAAGACAAAATTGGTCAATTAGTACAGAAACGTAAGTGATCTTTCATAGTTCCGAACAGAAGTGAGGTGAATCAGGAAATGGATGGCGTTTTTCAAGTCACATGAATCAGCGCCCCAGAATTCATCATTTTCACCAAGTGTTTTGTTGGTTTCCTCATTCTTTCACATTGTGTGCATGGCTCACCTAAAACAGTTTAGGGAAAGCTGTATTTTATTTTGAAAAGAAGAGAACTAAATATTTTTGTTTGTTTGTTTAAAAATGATCATCCTTAGTTTTATGTGATGAGAAGCAGCGTAATGCAGATAGCTTTCTAGCAAGCAATACCTTTACAAAGAAAAAAAAAAAAGAAAAATTTTGTTTAGAAAAAAGAAATACTTGTATATACTTCAAAATGACTTTGTTTATGGAAAGCCTGCTTATATGTTGGGGGCTGGGTGAGTATTTTACACAGATTACTGTCTTTCTCCTTTCAAGCAGACAACGGACATACCCCTGCCAGGCTGGTGTGTCTAAGCTCCTGGTGAAGAGACTGTAGCTGAGAAAAGGTAAAGAACTTTCCCCATGTTGGCCGGGCGCGGTGGCTCACGCCTGTAATCCCAGCACTTTGGGAGGCCGAGGCGGGCAGGTCACGAGGTCAGGAGATCCAGACCATCCTGGCCAACATGGTGAAACCCTGTCTCTACTAAAAATACAAAAAAAAAAAAAAAAAAAAAAAAAGCCCAGAGTGGTGGCGGGTGCCTGTAGTCCCAGCTATTTAGGAGGCTGAGGCAGGAGAATGGCGTGACCCCGGGAGGCAGAGCTTGCAGTGAGCCGAGATCGCGCCACTGTACTCCAGTCTGGGCGACAGAGCAAGACTCCGTCTCAAAAAAATAAATAAATAAAAAGAACTTTCCCCAGGTTAAAACTCAAAATTACATCCTCAATTTAGATCCATTTCACTTTAAACAAAGGATGCACTCTAAATTATAATTTGGTTTATTTACCTGCTTATTAGCAATTATTTTGTAATTATCACTAAAATATACATCTTTTAACAGTGCATTGGTGCAGCCTGTAAACAGCAAAACTGAATTCAACTCTCCCCCTACATACACACAAAATTACAGAATTTATCCAGTTAAGTGTTATGTTATCAGACCTATTGGGTTATGCTGTAGAAAGCTATCTTCTTCCCACTGCTTAGCTCTATATGCCAAGAATTTTTTCTTTTTTTTTTTTCTTTTAAAGTATTAACTGCAATGTTCAGAGGCAAGAAGAGGATTAGCTGAATACATTGGGTTCTAATTTCTGTCTCCTTCACCCTGGCCACATAGGCTCCACAGGTCCGTGAAAGGCTGCAGAATCCAAGCAGAAGGCAGCTTCCTCCCTACATCTTCCCCACTAGAAGCAGCCAGGCAAGACCTTGGCCTGCCTCTTCCTCACAGGGAGGCTCCTAGGCCTCTGTGCCACGTAGGCAAGAGAATCGGAATGTCTGGAATGGAGCTAGTGTCTTAAGTGCCAAGCAAGGGAAGGGAGAACGGTTAAGCTTTTCATTCAGGTCCCCAGGAGCCTGCAGCTGCCACACAGCAGGCCAGGAGCCCCCGCCACAACCCAGGGAGAAATGCTTGCCAAGGAGGCCTGCTGGCTACTGACACTTCCTCCTAGAGGCCTTAAAGGAAATCCCAGTAAGGGCTGAGTACCCAAGACAGCCAGATCACACGTGCCAGAAACTGAGCATTTGGGGATGCGCTGGGCTTTCATAGAAACCTTCGGAACTGCTTTCACTTAACTCTTTTATTAAAAAATAAGTTCTAGAAAATAGACACATCGATGGCAATTTGTATTTCCATTGTCCTCTCAGGTCTGCATGGCTACTGTGCGAGAGCTATGACACCCTGCAGCCTGCAATAGCGTCTTTGTTTTATTGATGAGCTCAATGGAACCCTTACGGACGCGCCGGACCATGCCCAGGACCAGCGAGGCCCATCCATAACCCACCACTGGCTGGAAGGGCGCTGGTGTGAACACGGGTCCTTACGGGGTCCCTACCTCACCGCGGTTAGGAGAGGGCAATTCACGCGTTTCTTCATGCAGGGACCTTCAAGCCTCCCTCTGAGGTGCAGATGGAGAAAAAAGGGCCCAGAGATACTGTCCCGCACCCCCATCCAGCGGGAAAGGGCCACTCAAGGCCAGTCAGGACTCCGCACCCAAGTTTTATACCTTATACTCCTATAACTTTACCATTTGCTCTTTTCGCGAGGCTGGCCCCCTCCCTCTCTCCCCCACCGCCTGCTTCAGAAGCTGAAAAGCTGCAACAAAGTATCCAATTATACACGTCTTCAAAGGTACTTCACTTGCTTTCCAACTATCAACTTTTCACCTGAGTACTTAGTAAGGCCCAAAGATCCTGCAAAAGTGCAACAAGAAATATTCGGCTCAGAATTGGACGAATGACTGACCATACGGGACTTCTCTCTTAACGCTCAGCGTGGCTACCTGGGGACCCCTTCACCTGCCTCCCTGATTCGTCAGATTTGTTCATTTCCTGGACTTCAACCTTCTGAAATCGACCCAAACTAGCCGGGAGGCTCACCCCCAAAGGGCTCCTCCAAGAACCCGCAACGACTGACTCTCTCGTCTTCTTTAAGGAGTTTCACTCTCAGAACGGATGAGGGTGTCACACAGAAAGAACAAAATCACAAAGTTCGAGTTCCGGAGGACCAGACGGCCCCTGCCCCCCAACCCCAGGGCCAGATTCAGCCGAGGGAAGAGCACGTACCTGGAGCCGAGGCCGGCAGAGCGGCATCGCCACGTCTCAGGTCTCGGCCGGCGCCCC
>NW_012101898.1:1758500-1788995 GCF_000951045.1 Mandrillus leucophaeus | reverse complement strand
GGCCGGTACCGGGAGACTGCAGCCGTCGGCTGGTGGGTGGTGCCGATCTCGGGTGGGATCCATCAGCAAGCACCTGGGCGGGGGTTCCGCGTACAGGATTAGGACCACCGTCAGTCCGGGGGCGCCCACAGGTGAGCTAGTGCACGGGTTGGAAGTTTGTGTACCCGCCTGTGCCGAGGTCTGAGCATGGAGAGGTAAGGAGCCGGAGCGTCGCGGTGGGCGAGACGTGACCCCTGCCCAACACCCGGAAAGGTGCGCACACTGGTCTGTGTCCGCACCCGCGCGCCTCCAGGCTCCCACTGCCGGGAGCCGGGGGCGGGGGACACGGAGGTCGGGACTTGGCGGTCCGCGAGCCGCTACCTCGCAGCCTCGCCGGCTTGGGCAGGTTTTCCTGCTTTCCTTACAGGGGAACCGGGAGGCGGTGGGACTTGGGCTGAACTCCGCCAAGCGCCTCGGTTAATGAAAGACACTAAGGCGGGGTGCAGAGGCCTGGGGAACCACCAGCCAGGTGGGCTGCAGCTAGGCAAGCGCCTTTCCCCAGGTATCCCTCCGCTGCTCCACGGATTTTACAAACCCTGGCTCAGGGTTTTGGGCCCCAGAGGGAACGGTTTTTCCCAAGATGTGCGTGGGAACAGTCGTGGAGGAGTGATTCCCGCGGCTGGCTCCCCGCGGCGCCCGGTGCCTGGCTTGGCGCGGTCACATCCTGGTTCACTGGGCTTTGGCGGGAAGCGCCTTCACCTCCTAGCCCTTTGCTTGCTTTGTACCTGGACGCCGCGGCCAGAGTTGGGATTTAACTTTCCTGCGCCTGCGGCGTCCTCGGGATTCCCGGCAGGGGGCGCTGCGAGCGAGCGCTCTGAGGACCAGGCGCCACAGGCAGTTGCTGGGTCCTGGGCGAGTGGGCGGGAGTCCCAGGCAACAAACAGCAGAACCAGGCAGATCTTGTAGTAATTTCATTTTGGGGGCCGGGGGTTGGGGGAGCTGATCCGGTGGCTATAGAGAGCTGTCAGCCTTGCTAGAAGAGGGGACAGGAAAGGTGGCGGCCAGACCTAAGTGCTCTAACTAGAAAGGTCTCTTCCAGAGAAAAAGATCCCTGTAAACTCTTCCTTGTCTGGACATCTGTCTTCCTTGTGACTGTTGCATTTACTCAGAAAGAAATCGAAATTGAGGGAGGATAGCGTGAGCTTTGTTTCATACTGTTCTGCTTTTTAGGGGTACTTTAGTTAACACATCAGGAGTCACAAATGATTGTTCTAGTTCGTTTTGAAGAAAGAGAAGTTTTACATCTAGCTTACCCAGAAGAGCTCTATCCTAATGGCTGAGTTTGGAATCAGCAGATATATTATTAATTATAGAGGTAGTCTGTTCATAAGGAGACAGAAACACAAAACCAGACTTTAATAAGAAAGATTTTTCAATACCTAATTAGGATTGCTAAATTTGTTGCTAATTAATGCCAGTTTCATTATTTTAGAGAGTGTAATGTTTATCCTGACCACTTTATACAGTTTCAGTTAAGGCGGATAATACCTTTAAGTTATGTATAACTGAAATAACTTTCTTGTCTGTGCCTGTATTTACACCAAAAGAAACATGGATTTTTTTCCCTTCCAAAAGATTTCTTTTTCTATGTTTGTTTTTCATGAAAAAACAGCCCTAAGTGTAATTGTTTGGTTCACTTGAAACACAGATGTTTTTTTCCTTGAGTTTCTTTCTTTTAAAAACTTTGGTTATAGAAGCTTGCTCATCCACGTTGCTCTGTGAGGTCACGCTAAGCATTTGTATACACATTGAAGCGTGGGGGTGACAAACTGACATCTATTTTTATGTGCTTTTAGCCAGTATGTACTTTTATTAACAGGGAGAAGACAGATGATGCTAATCATTTGATGTCTTTTGTGAATTGCACTAACTCATTTGGTTGTTGTAATGTCAAACAGCTGCGAGATCCCTGCTGCGAGCAAAGGCTTTGGTCTCCTGGGTGGTAAAGCTTGTCTCTGTCCAAAAGAAATTTTTGAGATGTTCAGAATTTGGTTAAAATAAGCCTGTGTTCTTCACTGCCGTTTCCCTTTACAATGATTTCATCACGTGTCTTGCGAGAATGAAACACAGAAACTTACAGCACCGAGGCTGTTAAAACGTATTGACCACGAGACCAAAATAAATACAAACACATTTATACAAACTTCTGCATAAATTTTAGAGAGTCAGGTGCCTTCTGAAGCCCCATCCGTGGATTTGCAGTAAGAAATTTAGTTCCAGAGTCATGTTAGCCTCTTGCTGAAGGACAGATGTTACAACCAACAAGCCTTTCTCTGTGCTGTGTGCTAGGGGCCCAAAATAACAGATGCCAGCTCTTTAGGGACGATGTCAGATGCTCCTGATGTTAAAGAGAGCTGCGTATCTGAATTGTGACACAGTTTTACTTAACTTGGTGATGAGTTTGAAGAGTTTCCAGTGATTTCTTTTTTGGTCATAAAGTCATTGAAACTGAGTCTTTTCTTTTGATACAGAAAGATGTGGAGGAGGAGCAGAAAACCTTTGCTAAATGTCCAGCCAAAAGTATAAAGGCATTGTATTATGTAGACAAGTAATCATGAACTCTACAATTAACTAACATCAAAAACTCATCCCAATGAAGAGGTTTGAGTTACAAAGCAGAGGGTGTGCAAGATAGAACAAATGAGTTTATAATATGTCCCAGTCAAGGAATCCATTTTTATAGTAGTATATGTACAACTATTTGAGTACAGCAGCCCTACATCCTGCAATAAATCCTCCATATTTCTTGATTCTAAAATTATACCAATTTTGTATTTTAAACTGTTTCTGCAATTGTTGCTATAGTTACCCAGACAAATTGCTTGGGGTATAATTATACCAAGGTGACAAGTTTTTATGTGTTAAATAATATTTAAAATGTAAATTATGGTGTCTAACAAATTGAGTTACAACTCAGTACAAAGTGTCTAAAGTGAAACCTTGTACGTTTCTGCTCACCTGCATCTACTTGCAAATTTATATCAAGAAAGTTAATTGTTTTCTTGAATCATAAAATGAACATCTATAAGTACTTTCAGTTGTCTTGAGTACAGTTGACAACATAGATAATTTCACATATGTTCTCAGCAACTTTTTAAAATTGAGATGCAGAAGTTTGATTGAAAATTAGGTTTTTATCACTCTGCTGCCCTGCAGAGATGATCTGTTATAGATAGGGGGCAATCTCCTGTTTCCAATTCCTGTATAGATTGGGAGCAACTTGGGGATAAATTCAGCGGGTGAGATGTGGTTGCTGGGAAGCACTTTGGAGAAACAGATGTGGGTATGCTTGGTAAATATACAGCATATTTTTCAGATGAACTTTTAAAGAATTGGTTATCCAGATATACAAAATCAATTTCTGATAGGGAGAAAAGAAGAAAAAGCAAAATTAAAGTAAGCTAGAATAGACATAGATAAACTTTTCAATATAAATGAGCCTACTCAAAACTTGCTTTGATTCAAAATTGAAGCCAAATAGAACAAAACAAATGAAAACTTGATCCAAGAGAAGGTATTGGATAATAGGTAATTTATTTCAACATACGAGTATTGACACAATCTTTGCCAACTAAAAGACTGTATAGCTAAGAAAACCTGGCTGTCCATTTCACAGAAGCCAGGCAACTTCAAAAACAAGTCATATTTCACCTTGTGCGTGAAATGTAAAAAAAAGGAGTAACCCAACAGTGGGCTCAAGAACACATAAAATTTTCCCAAAGGAATTGCTGTTGTCATCTTCTTTCTTCTCCTTTTTTGGTCCAAGATTAATGGTGGTTTGACAGGAGCAAAGACAAGCACACTTTATTTCCCTTTCCTACATTTTAAAATGTACTGACATAGTATTGTTGTATTTGGAAAAAATAAAATCATTCTATTTTTAAACTCTTTTTTTCCTTATTGGTTTCCTAGAATTGGTTTCCTGATTAACACCTGAGAAAAAAAAAACTATTTTAAAAGAATAATTTTTTTAGAGGATGAATTTCTTTTGTTATCGAAAGGTCATGAGCCCACTAATCTTTTATAATCTTTTATCTTCCCATCGTCCACCCATTATTTGTCACTGAATTTCTGTAGAATTGGCTAACCTAGGGTTCATGTAGAATAATGAAGGAGTATACACAGGAAAAATGTTATTTTATGTTACATTTTTATGTACAATTGAGTAAATCATACTACTGCAATAGGTAATTCAATGACAGATATGTATGATAAATAATCAGTAGAGTGATTCTATCAGAAGCCAACTCTATTGGAGAAATAATGCTGTATTTGCTGAGATGTGAAATTAAATAAGTTATAGGCGAGTGACAATCAGGATAGCACAAGGACAAATTGTTCACAGAAAATCGAGCCTCTTTCAATCAGTTCAAATCCACCCAGTGTTTAGCAACGATGTATGATGTACCCATGGAAAGAAAAACAGAGTCAAGGAAAGCAACTAAGAAAAAAAATTGCTAAGCAGTTTCCTGTGATCTGTCTGCAAAATCATAAAACCGAAACTTCTATTCTCCTGAATCACAGGAGAGATGGCATTCCTCGCAAACCGACTTCAAATAACATTCCGCACAGAGAGCTTTTCTTCCTGTAAAAACAAAACAACAAAACAAAACTGGAGATGTGACACATCTTGCAGAAGGCCCCCGAAGCTGTTCTGAGCCAGCTACCAAGGCAGCTGACTCCTGCCGGTGCCCCCAGACCTGCTGTGGAAAGAGAACACGTCGGAGGCCAGGGACATTTGTGGTTAGGCATCCTGTAACCAAATGGATTTTAGAATCAGAGCTGGCTTCTGTGACTCCTTTTACAGGACTGAGATTTAGGTTTGTTGTAAAACTACTGATTTTCTTTTTTTTTTTTTTTCTTTTTTTGGAGACAGAGTCTTGCTCTGTCACCCTGGCTGGGGTGCAGTGGCATGATCTCGGCTCACTGCAACCTCTACCTCCTAGGTTTAAGCAATCCTTATGCCTCATCCTCCCAAGTAGCTGGGATTACAGGTACATGTCACCACACCCGACTAATTTTTTATATTTTTGGTAGAAACTCCTGACCTCGAGTGATCCACCCTCCTTGGCCTCCCAAAGTGCTGGGATTACAGGCGTGAGCCACCGTGCCCGGCCTGATTTTCAAGTTAAGAACGCTGTTTGTAAATGGCGGCATAAAGGAAAAACAATTGCTCAGGATGCTAAACTTCTTTGTGTAGCAGATATTATAATGAAGCCATTGTTCATATGGGTTGACGAGTGAATATAAACTGAGTATGTTTGTCATATAAATTCCTAACTCTGGACTTGACTTTAGAAGAAAGTATTGTAGGAGAGCTGGGTGGAATGATGAGCAGAAGCCCATGGTTTAATAAAGATGCTTGCCTGATTGGGCAGGGCCGTGGGAGAAGCCTCCTCGTTGAATTAGGTACTCGCTGACAGTGGGGGATCCTGAGGGGACGACTCTCCTGCTGTGCTGGAGAGATACCAGCAGTGGTGGACGGATTCATGGCCAGAGAATGGGTGGTGTGGGTGGGAGTGGTTGACAGAGTGTAACTGTACCTTTGTGACTCATGGAATTGGGCAAAAGCTCTGTGAGGACCCTGAACACAGCGGTTGGGCCATCCAGATGGCCTTGAAGATGACCAACGGCCGGGGTGGGTCAGAATCCCACATCCGTGTCAGCTCGATGGCTGCTCACCGAACCCTGTCTTCAAGATGAGGAAAAGCGGAGGTGAAGACAGTGAGGAGGGAGGATTTCTCTTCAAGAATGGCCAGCAATATGCTCGATTACAAAGGAAGGGCCTCAAAATGGTCATTCAGAACACACTGCCTGAACAAGGATCTGGAGAACCATCTGAGGGAAGAAGACAGATGCCCGGGAATTTGCATGCAGTGACAGACCATGCCTGCTAAGTCAGGGTCTGCAGCTTCTCGCATTGGTGCTGCTCGCCTTCAGATGGGTCTGTGTGCCTGAGACCTGCTGTGGGGGTGGAATCTTCAGTTGCAGGAGGGATATGCACCCGAGGCTGGGAACTAGGGAGAGTCCTGTGTGATCCTGGCTCTGGGACCAGTCTTCACTGCTGCCACAGTCCCTCCTTTCTGCCTCCAGCCCCATCCACCTTGCAGCTAGCCTCCTGGCCTTTGCCTGTCCTCTCCTACTTGGAATGCTTTCTGACCACTTTCCCAGGAGGCTCACTGCTACCAAGTCCTGCTGCCTTGAGATCTTTGTTCAAGCATCCCCCCTTCAGAAAGGTGCTCCAAATAGCATGGAAAATACCCCTGCCCCCCATTTTCTCTCTTCCTTTAGACTCTTCTTTTTCTCTCCGTATCTTTTTTTTTTTTTTTTGAGATGGAGTCTCGCTCTGTTGCCCAGGCTGGAGTGCAGTGGCGTGATCTCAGCTCACTGCAACCTCCACGTCCTGGGTTCACGCCATTCTCCTGCCTCAGCCTCCCGAGTAGCTGGGACTACAGGCGCCCGCCACCATGCCTGGCTAATTGTGTGTGTGTTTTTTTTTTGTATTTTTAGTAGAGACGGGGTTTCACCATGTTAGCCAGGATGGTCTCGATCTCCTGACTCGTGATCCGCCCGCCTCGGCCTCCCAAAGTGCTGGGATTACAGGCGTGAGCCACTGCGCCCAGCCTTCTCTCCATATCATTTTGCACAACTCCACACACTGCCTTTATTTCTTCAAGTCTTTCACTGATACAGAATGTCAGCTTAGGAGACCATGAGGCTGTTTTGTTCATTAGCTGTGTTGTCAGTGGTGCCTAGAACAGTGCCTGGCATGCAGAAGGCTCTCGGGCTATCTCGGGTGAGTGACTGAATCAACCAATACCCTTAGATACTATGTATAGAGTATCAACTGCAATAGAGTCTACTGAGAGAAAGGACTAAGGCTTCAACAAGACTTTTGGGGGCTCACCGTGGACTCTAAAACTACTTATATTCTTTATTTGGAGAAAAATGTTCCAAATGCCTCCAAACTGATTTATTAGCACAGTCTTGAAATACAAATGTCTTTGGAAACTGGCAGGTGCGGGGGTGGGACAGGGACTGCATGTTTCCTATTTCCTAATACATGACGATTTGCACAGTAAGTCAGTGCTTGTTAAATGAATTGATGACCTTGCATGACATGGAGATTAGCATAAATATAATTTCTGTGTACAGATTGAATATTCCTAGTCAGAAAATCGCAATTCCACAATGCTTCAAAATCTGAAACTTTCTGAGCACCAACGTGACCCTAAAAATGCTGATATATATAAGGCAAATATTCCAAAATCTGAGAAAAATCCCAAATCTGAAATACTTCTGGTCCCAAGCTTTTTGGGTAAGGGATACTTAACCTGTATTAAAACATAGAAAAATTGAAATTCAGGGATGTTCTTATTTAAAACAGCACCCTCCCCTCCAAGCACACAGATTCCAGGGAACATATTGGATCGTTATTATGTATGTTTACATATTACAGAGATTTTAGACATCCTAGAATATTTTTAAAATATGGCAGGCTTTTGATTATAATTCCGAGATCAGGCTAATAAGCCTAGTCATGTAGTTGGATTTATAGATTTAATAAGTTGAAACAGAAGAATGGGTAAACAAAACGTGGTCTATCCCTACAATGGGCTACTATTCAGCAATAAAACAAATGAACTCTTGATATATGCTGCAATATGTGTGAACCTCAAAACCTTACGCCAAGTGAAGGAAGCCGGTTACTGAAGACCACACACCATGTATTTCCATTTATAGAGATGCCCAGAAAAGGCAAACCCATAAAGATGGCAGGCAGGTTAGCGGTTGCCTGGGGCTAGCAGTGGGAACTGGGCGTGACAGCAGATGGGCAGCCCAGGCCTTTTGGGCCTGATGGAAATGGTAAGAAACTGGATTGTGGAGATTGTCGTACAACTCTGTACATGTACTAAAAATCATTAAATTGTACACTTACAATGAGTACATTTTACAGCATGTAACATATACCTCAATAAAACTAGTTTTAAAAAAAATTCTGGACATCATCCCTAAAATTAGAGTCAATTAAACTGCCAGTGGCCTAAATACGAGTCCTGCTGCGTCTACTGGGAAATGTATTCTGTGTTTCCATTACTTTTACAAAGCTTAGCGCCAGGGCTAGTGGGTGCTGGGATGAGCACATTTCTTTGATACGGAGGCACTTTCTTCCTGGGAAGTCTATCTGAGCTGTGATCTCTATTATGAAAACAAGCAAACTTAGGTTGTTTCCGGGTGAGACAATATAACCAGATTAAATCAGTTAAACTCATCAGCCAGCCTCGCTGCTGAATGTTGGGTGTACCCCAATTCCCAGTCGTTGTTTAGAGTATACCCCTCTGCCCATTTTATCATTTCATGTGCATAGCTAAGGGGGAACATCTTTGACAACACAGAATCTCGTGGACTCCTAGCATCATTCTGTTCAACAAACGAGGTTGCTGTCCTTTGATGGGGGAGAAGCTCCCGATGCCTGCTTCTATGTCCTTGTACACTCTCTTAGCAAGACCTTCGCTTCAGCTGGAGAGGCAGGTAACTTCTGACATCCAGAACCAGTGGCAGAATGCAGATTTTTAAATGCCCAGAGCCTAAGTATTTAAAGATGAGTGTTTCCGCCCCCGCCCCCCAACCTTAGAAAGAGAAGAATCAAATAATTGCTTCTAGCTCTTCTGAGTCTGCTTTGGCACATTTTGCAGTTAAAATACAAAGCTGAATGTAGGTTTTGGGTAGAGATACATACAAATTGCCTCTCATTTCCTTGCTCTTCCACTGTTTTCTCTGGGTAGAAGTGAGTGTCTTTAGCTCTCCCACCTTGTTTACTGCACCTTCCATCTGTTTAGTGTGTTAAAATCCTCTCTGCCTCCTGCCACAGGCTTCCTCAGTTCTCTTGTGGGCACCTTGCTTTCCCCACACCAGTTGGTTTCCACATAGTGGCTTTCCGTGGGAGTGTTTACTTTGGCACAGGTGGTCCACGGTCCAGATACACCCAGCATGGCTTTTGGGACGTGGTCCAGGTTAGCTGGCCTTTAGCACTCATATGCATTTCTCCATTGGTAATAGAGTATTTTTTTATCCAGTCCTGTGATGCTTCAGGTCAGCATTTTCATAGCTCCTAATTTCTTCAGTCTTTCTAGTTACTTCTTCCCAAAAATGGAGAGCAACAGTGTTTTAAGTCCTAGTGCAATAGCTTGATTTACCGTTTGCCAGGGTCATTTCTGACCAGCTCACTTTGAACTTGCCTCTTCCCAAACATGAAGCCTAGCTTACAAGCAAATTAAGAGTAACATTTACAGAACGACCATGTTTTTCTATTACCGATCCTAAATTATTACCCTTCATCAGCGGTACAGAGTTATTTATGAGGATGCACTAATAGTTCCTTCCGCTGATTAGATGGCAGTGGGGTGGGTGACATTTTCATCTTTCATACCTAACTTTTGATGGTTTTGGTTAGTCGATAAAATACTGTTTAGGTAGGTACTTTTTGTGGTTTGGTTTTGTTTTCTTTCATTTTCAACAAGCTAATGTTCTCTAGATTTCAAGGATAATTAATTAGCCATTCAGTTAAACAGACTGGCTGGTTACAAGACTGGAAAAATATCTGTGTTAGCAGGGCAGATATTTAGTTTTGAAACAGAAGGATTAAGAAAGCAAGGGCATATTCTCGTGTTTTAAAATCTCCTTTAATCATAGATTTGTATTGGTTCTGGTAGCTTCAGTTGATCATAATTAAAGCAGCTAATAGTGTTATGTACAGAATTATGTGAAGACATTGTCCTAAGTGGATAAAATGTATTAGACCATTTTTTTAATGATTTCTGCTTTTTCTAAGCATTTTCTTTTCTGAAAAGCATCCAAATGTTAGCCTCCAATATTGATTTTGGACACTCTAAGATGTATGGGATTTTAACTTTATTCTGGCAGGCGAGAAGCTAGGGAAGGGCCTCGAATGTTCACTTCACAGCCTGGCAGGGTGCCCATGTCCAGTGCCTCGTGTCTGCAGCACCTCCTGTCCTCCTGTCACTGTTCTGAAGCTTAAAATCAGAATATCTTTGCCAGTGTGTCAGTGAAGAGAAACCTTATTGAAGCTTGAGCCTAGGAGTTAAAGATAGGCATTGTATTTAAGTGTAATATTTCCAGGCTGTAAATATAAAAGAAAAATGGTGTTTTACAGAGCAGGGGTCCGTTGTCAGATATTATTGAGCCTTTGCCCAGGACACGGTGTCTGGATGATCTAAACTGGAAAGGGGAATCCTGGACTGCAGTTTCCTGTCTTTTGTTTGTTTGTTTCTTTGTTTTGTTTTCAGACGGAGTCTTGCTCTGTTGCCCAGGCTGGAGTGTAGTGGTGTGATCTCGGCTCACTGTAACCTCTGCCTCCCGGGTTCAAGTGATTCTTCTGCCTCAGCCTCCCAAGTAGCTGGGACTACAAGCATGCACCATCATGCCTAGATAATTTTTGTATTTTTAAGTAGAGACAGTGTTTCACCATGTCAGTCAGGCTGGTCTCGAACTCCTGAGCTCGAGTGATCCACCCACCTTGGCCTCCCAAAGTGCTGGGATTACAGGCATCAGCCACTGTGCCCGGCCTCCTGTCTTCTTGCACAGGGCTGCTCTTCAGATACCCTTTAGTGACTTTCCCCCATCTATCAGAGGAATTTTCCTTTTCCCCCTCCTTATCATTGTCCTCCTCTGGTTAATTTCTCTGCTAAACCAAAATAATTTTAATTATTATGCTTCCTTGTTCACGAGAAAGTTTTGAGCCAAGCCGTCCTCCCCCAAACCCATGTCAAAGTGGGTGCACCAGGTTTTGTGCCCTGTATCTGATATTATCAGGTATCTCTAAGCATCTGGCTGCTCTGCTGTGGGATTCAGCCTGCTGCTGCTATGATGGGAGCAGGAGCACATGTCCTTTTTCTCCTAGTCTTGTTCCTGGGTGATTTCATGTTGGCGCCTACAGACGGGACCACATCTAAGTCAGTTCTGAGTATGACAGGCATGTATGGCTATTCAGTTACATCCCGACGTCTGCGTCACATTGGATGGTGCTCTCCAGCTTGGGAAGAGCCAGCATCTGCCCATGGGGTAACTCTCTCCTGGCTTGCCGCACGGCAGTAGAGATTCCCTCCCTTCTTCAGTCCTGGTTCCTGGTGGGAAAAATCTGGAGTCTCTTAAAGATTTAAAAGACTCTTAAAGCCCCCCTTAAAGGCCCCCCTCTTCTCCACCGCTGAAGCACTCTCGGTTCCTTCGCCTCCTTACACCTCAAAGGTGGTGCTGAGCAAGTGGGAAGACCTGAACCCAATCCAGGTGTTTGAGTTGAAAGTATTCTCACTCTGCCGATCCACTCCTTCCCTACATTTTTTTTTAACAATGCATACTTTAGTATTTTTTCTAAAGCTTTCTTCACCTAAGAATGTCACACTGAATGTCTATTGTGCAGCAGTCATGGGTAGGTTGGGAGAGCAGAGGTGAGAGTTGGGAAGGAGGGGCCCCGTATAGAGAGAGCATCTCAGCGCGTCCAGGCAGCACATCTTGGCTGTTGCAGCTTTCCACGCTGACTCCGAAAGTCAGGCCTGGAGCCAAATTTACTTTCCGTCTGCCAGCAGTGATGGAATTCCTAGGTTCTATCACCAGCTTGCGAAAAGAAATCATTCAGGAAACTGCAAGCTGGCAAGTAAGAATCGCAAAGATTCATTCACTTGAAAGCTTACGCCTGCGAATGTTATTTAACTTTGAACAGTGTTTCCAGGCCCACCTGCAGAGTTTCCCGCTCCCTGAGGTTTGTCTTGGTGCAGAGGAAAGCCCTTAAGTATTCCCAGCCAGGATCTTCAGGATGAAGCTGGGAGGTGGGAAGAAGAGCAGAAGGGCTTTCCCGGGGCTCACACCTCATTCAGCCTTGACCCAAGGCTTTGTGCAGTCGGGTTCCTCTCTAGAACTTCAAGGAGTCAATGTAGGTGCTTGGACTTTAGTTCCTGAAGTCATATACAAGTCAGGACAAGAGTCAGGCTTCACTGTGGTCATGTGCCCTGTCCATTGAAATCCTGAAAGACATTTTTAAAGGGAGTATCTATTGAGGAATTGTCTATTGAGGTAGGCTGAAGGAAATCAATATTTTGAACTCGGACTATGGCTAGAGGAGAAGACTGACTTGCCCAATGTAAACCCCAAATAAAATTCTAAACAACCCCTGCCCCATGCTGCCCACGCCATTGCCACTGCTGTGCCTGCAGAGTAGTCATTCTTCTATTTTCTTTGCTTTTAATAAACTTGCTTTCACTTTATGGACTCACCTTGAATTCTTTCTTGCACGAGGTCTAAG
The DNA here is from genome assembly GCF_000951045.1 of Mandrillus leucophaeus. Lineage (NCBI taxonomy): Eukaryota > Metazoa > Chordata > Mammalia > Primates > Cercopithecidae > Mandrillus > Mandrillus leucophaeus. The sequence goes on along the minus strand of NW_012101898.1, from coordinate 1,776,640 downwards.
AACTCTCTCTTGGGGTCTGGATCAGGACCGCTTCCTGGTACCACAATGTCCCATGAGGATGCAACACTGGCTGGCCTGCTCCTCAGAGTGGACTCCATCGTGGCCCTTAATAAGTCCTGGCTGCAAGATCACACCCAGGGATCTGTAATCAAGAGTCCTTTTAATTAGTGGTAGTCACACATGGACCTTAGTGCAGTTTTGGATTTGTTGCTAAGTGTTTTTCAATGAGCCTTTAATTTGTTGTTGTTTAATTAAAAGTGTATGTTCTCTGCAGAACGGGCTTTTGGGCCCACACTTCCTGCCTTGAGGTTTTTGGAGCTGGCCCTAAGTGGGGAGAATAAGCATCTTGACTGGGGGCGTGGCAGAGTCGTCATTAAGAGTGGGGACAGAGGGCGCAATTAGTGAATTACTCATAGTGGGGCCTCCTGTGGGAGGCCCTCAGGGCCCAGTGGCCTTTGTGGATTCTTCTTTAATTGCACTTTTAAGTGGACACACAGTTGGCTACTGGGTTTAATTAAGCCTGCAGGGCTAATATGAACACAAATCAAAAGCAGGTTAGGGAAGGCTGCTTTCTTGAAAGTGTATAGGGTCACTCGCTTTTATCTTTGTTGTTCTTCAGGTGAGTGCTGGTGTATCTTTTTCAACACAGCTGTTGGGGTTGACTTTGACCTCTGCTGGTTTGCTGTTTTGCTTGATACTTGCAGTGGCCCAAATATGTTGCAGTTTATGTCTGATGTTTTAAAAACCCATGAGGAAGGGGGCCACGGGTTCCAGCTCACTCGATCTTTTGTGTCTTCCCTATGTGTGGGAAGAAAAAGTTTTTGTAGATATATTTAGAGAAAAGAATTTGACCTTAGACTTTTCAGAAGTGGGAGAAGGCTAAAGGAATTTGTATAAAGACATAATTAGAGGCACATAGGAAACTTCTGAAGTCTGCGTGTTTGAAATGCTTTGCTTTTCTGAGCCATTGGGAGTTTATTAGCTGTTTTCTTTTCCCACATTAACTTTCACGTGATTAATTGGATTTACTTAATTAAATGCTCCATATTTAAGTAGAGTGGAGGCACAGGGAGTATTCTGAAAATAGTATCAATTGTTCATATTGAATATTTTAGGTGAACATTTTATACCTAAAATATACAATATGGTCTGCTTATACTTGGAGAGAAGACATTGAATTCTATATTTATAATCTTTTACTGTGTGTGTAACCTTTTACACTGAAGTGAAAGGTCTATTTTAAAAATCTTATGGACAACCTCGAAAATTCCGTATCATGAAATTCGACTCCTTTCCTGCATTCCAGAGGAGCAAGCCAATGCTGTAACTAGGAGCACGTCTCTGTTGCTGCCACAGTAAGTTGAAATGTTCAGGAGGGTAGCTGGGCTATTTTTAACAAGTTCAAATGTATCCTGTGGTGGAATATTTCCAATGATCCAAAATTAGTGACAGTATCTTGGACACCACAGTATCATGGAAGCAGACGAATTGGCATTTTCAACATCTTCCAATTGTCAACGTAAATCTAACAGTAGGATTGATGGCTTTGGCCAAACAGTGCTTCATTCTTTGGAGAAAACAAAAGAATAACCTCTAATTGTGAGCATGGGGGTCGGAAGCTTTGGAATTAGATGCTTGACAAAGTGAGCACTGCATGAAATTGGGAGCAGTTGCAGGCTGTTAGAAGATGACAGTCTCTTGGTGGAAGGACCGTTAATACCTACCAGGGACATGTTTATTGTATTGGCAGGGAGCATAAAGGAGAACAGCTGAGGTTTTTCCCCCTCACTCTTCTCTTTTGTTTACATGAAAAACAGGGTCAAAGGAGAAGCCTAGTGGAGAAAGGGCTTGGCTATCATGGCAGCCTTTTATCTGTGGAAAATAAAAGGAAGATACAGTTGCCCTCTGTGAAAAGATCTGTGATAACACTTGTCCCCAGTCATTGGAGAGACAAATGACCATTTCTCTTTGAAAGAATTATATTTACATTTCCCCATGTCTAGAGAAATGCCTTCTTATTAAATGTACATGCAGGTCGGGCACAGTGGTTCACACCTGTAATCCCAGCACTTTGGGAGGCCGAGGCAGGTGGACCACCTGACGTCAGGAGTTCGAGACCAGGCTGGCCAACATGGCGAAACCCCGTCTCTAAAAAAAAAAAAAAAAAAAAAAAAAAAAAAAATTAGCTGGGCATGGTGGCAGGAACCTGCAATCCCAGCTATTTGGGAGGCTGAGGCAAGAGAAATGCTTGAACCCGGGAAGTGGAGGTTGCAGTGAGCTGAGATCACACTATTGTACTCCAGCCTGGGCGACAGAGCAAGACTCTGTCTCAAAAAAAAAAAAAAAAAGTTCATTGATTATTGTTTTTCCCTAAGGTTTTTTGTTCACGTGTAAAGTAATCCATAGTTGATAAAAGGATGGGGGGATATTTAATGTCTTTCTTCTGACAAACACTTTCTGTTGTCCTAAACTGATATGACAGATGGGATAGATTTGAGTCAAAGGGATATGGATTTGGTGAATTATCATGCCTTATTCATTGAATATTGACTGCCTCCAGGTTGACAAAAACATTCTATAGATTTCTAGAACCTGGAAGACACGGCTGAGGTTTCCCAGTTTATCTCTTTGTCCACAGGTAGGTCTTTTTCTAAACTTCATAGAGAGACGGTCATCTATTATCTTCTTAGAGAGGGGCTTATGATGGGGTCCCATTATAACTTGGATCACCTGTTTGCTTTTAGTGTGTCTTGCTCCAGCAAAGATACTAGGGTAGATGGTAGCATTTGGTCTATGACGCAGGAGACTTACTAGAAACTTTCTCTGGGACTCACCCTAGGCTCTGCCCTGGGAAGACAGTGTGTAGAGACTCGAGATGGTTGTTGCTCTTTCAGTATCTGTTTTCCAGTTGGGTGTTCCTTGTCCTGGCACGGAGACCATTTTTTGCCAGCGTGCCTCAAGGACCCGAACCAATGCTGCAGGTTCAATTCAATCAAACCCTGAGGCTTTCCTAGGAACCTCAGGGCAGAATTGCAGTGACGGCAGGAGGGAGGAAGAGTAGGGTGTGGGACAGCGAGTGACAGAAAGAGTCCTGTGTGTCTGCATGCCCTGATGGAGCTTCCTCACTTGCTGGGGCTGAAGGGAGCTTCCAAGGTACATGCCCATGTGGCACGGATACACTGTTGGTACTTGTCCAGGGCTCTGAGAGGAGCCTCCAGCTCAGGGTACACAGCCACATCCGTCAGACCACACAAAGCCAGGATATGGGGTCTGCAGATATAGTTCCCTACGAATGTAGGTGGCCTGAAGATCAGAAATGGCCTCAAGAGTGCCTGAGAAAAGATACAACTATTTACAGTCTTCCTTTTCAGGATCATAGAGAAGTTTGGAGCTGGCCATCTCTCTAGGACCTTGCTCTGGGGGCTGTTTCTGGTCAGAGTGCTTGATGCAGAGACCTTCATATCTGACGTGCTCGAGGTCTCACAAGGACTCCCATGCAAGATGCTTCCTGGAGTTTTTTTTAGGGACAAAACCCACATTATTCATCTTCGTTGCAAGATGACCTTTTCCAGTGTTGAAAACACTTTGCAGTCAGGATAAGGAAGGGGAGGCTGACCTTTCTGGGAACGGAAGAGCCTCAGGATGTGAAGAGGGTACTTGGAGCTACAGCAGTTAGGTAACGAAGCTGCTTAGAACTCACTTCCGAGGAGGCTTCCCTGCTGACTGGCGGCACATTCTCGCCTCTCTCCCTCCGATTTCGTAGCTCCTTAGCATGGAGTTGGGGTTTCCTGGAAAGCTCCTTTTCCGGGTGATTCCATTGTGCAGGTCAAGATTCCTTGATTAACCTCTGAGCTCTGGAGAAGGATCTCTTCTCGCTTCTACTGCCCTCTATAGATGCATCCTGAGTGCCGCTGAGGTCTGAGCTGAGTGGTCAGAATGCCAGCATTTCTCAAGATGTGGGCAAAGGCAATCGATTAATCATTTTTCTTTACATAAGGGCTTGTGAACCAGAATAATTAACTTCTATTCTGTTTTCTTCCTTTTGTCCTTTTATGTAAACCTGAAAGAGAAGCACCTGGTTCGGGGATATATTTTGGCAAATAACTTTAAAAAAGAGAACATTTTCTTAATTTTTTTGGTCAGTGTGTTGGTTGAGACTGGAAGAGTTTATAAACTATGTATGTAGTTTCTTTTTGGATGTTTACTTTGGATAAATGTATTTATGCTGTAATTATCCATCAAATTATGTGCAATCTCAAAAGACTACATATAAAAATGTGAATGTCATTACAAGACGGGAATCTCAGAACTCAGCTGATACCACCAGCACCATGTGTAAGCACATTTCTTTTTTCTTTTTAACACATGATCTGTCCCTTCATGGTATAACTCAACACAGCAAACAGTTGCCGGCTTTGCTTGTGGAATGCACCTGTGGAAATGGTTGCATCTAACATGGCCAGAGGCGGCAGAGAGCCAAGGCAGCAAAAGAATTATGCACAAATGTCCATCCTAACGTGCCCCGCACACCTCCCTGGGGCTTCCCAGCCTCCGCCTTGCCTTTGCCTGCTCTTCGGAGCCTGCGCTGGCTGCTGAGCCTTGTGGAACACCAGCTATTGAGGCTATTTCCACGTGACACCTTTCGGATCTAATGGTACTTGGGTTTCAGGGAACTATGCCTAGGGCTACAGGTCCAGTGATACAAGGGAGGATGAAAGAGGGGAGGATCTGGGTCTTCTAAGTATGGAGAGAAAATGTAATAGCTCAGGTTGCCAAAAAGGATTTTTATTCCACACTTCCTACCCCCACCCTCTTCCTGAGGAGCTTCAAGCAGAATGAATGAATAATAGGAAGCTAAGTTCATAGTTACTTTCAAATATACCCATGGGATATTATAAGGGTTTAAATACTAGGAGGAGTCTGGTATTTGAAAGTATGTTACTAGTTTATAATGTGAAGAAAAAAAAAATTCTGGCCCCAGTTTAGTAGATGTCTTAATACTGCTGGCAGAGGCCTATAGGTCAATGTCTGAAATATTCCTGGCATAAGAAGATTACATGTTTTGTTTTGTTTTAATTGAAATATATTAGTAGCAATTTCAGCTCTGTAGCTCAGCATGACATAAAGGCCACAGTTCCATACCCAGAAGCTACTGGGAGGAGCTGTGCATCTAGTGGGTGTCCAGGCAGGGCAGGTCACGCTCTTGGCTTCCCAGGCAGGGGCAGGCTGCCCACAAGGGCTGGCCAAGTAGGATCCTGACCTCTAGGAAAGGTGCTGACAAGTCTGGCAGCTGGAGAGGAGGCTGTGGGGACTTCTGCTTCAGCCATGCAAGGCAGAAATGATGAGAAGCAAAGCTGGCAGGTGGAGGTGGGTAGCCCTTTCACCCGAGGCTTGGCCACCATCCGTAGAGCACACAGCCACGGGTGGGTGGCAGTTCCTCAGACCTTGATGGAGCTGACAGCTGGTTGTGCTTTCAAAACTGGAAGGAGTGACGTGTGGTCATAACCAGAACCATCTGGATACAGTGCTACCACGGGCTCAGAATAGAAAGTGCAGCTCTTCTGTCTAGCTCTATGGATTTCCCGTAAGTACCAAGTCCTACAAATAAAATCACCATGACCTAAGAACCAGCTATCCCTAATAGGCCTGCGTGGTCTCTGGAGCCAGGTTCTCCTGAAATCTAGAGACTCCCGGCTCCCAGGTGAAACGTCTACCTGGGAATGTGAGCAAACAATGTAGTTCTCTTATCTTTTTCCCTCTTCCCAAAAGAAAATGCATTACATTGGTAAACTCATTTGTTCTGGAGATGTATTGCTATACAAAAAATTATCCCATCATTTAATGACTTAAACCTGCAATTTGTTATTATGTTTCACAATTCCTCGGGTGGACTGGGCTCAGCTGAGCGGTTCTCCTTGGGCCTCATGTGGTAGTAGTCAGCTGGTATCCTGCCACATGGCCTCTCTCTCCTTATGGGATGGCATGGGCTTTGAGACTGGAAGTGGACGTTTCTAGACCCTTTAAAGACTGTGTCCAGGCCAGGCATAGGACCACTTCCACTGTATTCTACTGGTCAAAGCAGTCCTAGGGCTCAGATTCATGGGGTTGGAGAAAGAGTGCCCATGGATGGGCAAGTGGCAAATCACACTGCAGAAGAATTTGTGGGTGGGGAGACTGTGCTGAGGCCATCATGAAAAATGCCATCTCCCACCCCATTTCTCATGTTTAGTGAATAGGAACCCAGAAAATAAATGTGTAACCAGGGACCTGAACTTGTAGCCTGAAGCCAGGCTGCCCTAGGACTTCTTGGGGACCTTTGGTTGTTGATGGCTTGACGGTTCATTGCTAAAAAGACCATGGGAAGAAATTGCTACAGTGTAACTGAGGGCTGGCACCATTTTCTTTAGGAAATTGGGAGGAACTGTGTTTTAGGTCACTCTCTCTAAGCAGATATTCATATTTTGCAAGCTGAAGTCTTTGCTAGGCAGTGGGAACTTGCCTAAGTTGATCATATTCTATTTCATTTATATAAAAACAATGTTTGGAAACTGACACATGGGCACATAAGGAAATGCAACATGCAAATGTCAAATTTACAAATTACAAAATGGGTGATTTTTTTCATAAAAATAGATATTTTTATTCTGTGAAGAAGATTAGTTGCAGAATTTCTTTAAATATCAAGATCTTCTAGGTCTTTTCACTATAATTATGAGGCAGTATAAATGTAGTGGTTAGGTGAGCAGATTTTGGATCCGGGTTGCGGGTTTTGAAGCTCAGTCCTGGCCCTTGCTAGCTGTGAGGACCTGAGGAACATGCTCAATCTCTCCATGCCCCACTTTGTCCAATTCTAAAATGATAGCAATAATTCCTACCTCATAGGGTTTTGCCAGCATTAGAAATGGTTAATGCATGTAAATTGCCTGTTCCATAGTGAGCACTCCATAACGTTAGCAAGTTTTACTGTTGTGATGATTCAAGAAATAGATATTCTTGTTACAAGCTGAAGTGTGGTTTAATGTCTTTGTTTACTTAAAAGCACTTTGCAAAATGCAGTTGAGTCGCCGCCTCTGTTTGGTCACCTGCACAGGGACGCCCACACAGAGAGCAGGAAGGAAGGTGAGAGGAAAAATTGGAATTTGCTAAAAATAAAACCAAGGCTTGGAATTGTTGCTTGACTTTGCATAAGAGCAAACATCTCTTGATGGTAGGAAAAAAGAAAGAGAAGTGTGCTGGGCATCTTCTACTTGTCCTTCCAGATCCTCCAGAGCCCTCTCCAGGCTCTGGACTGCACTGATGTCTTGCTAGCCCTCTGCTTCTGGTTGGCTTCTTCCCATGGGGGACATGGAGAAGATGGGAGGTAGAAGGGCTTGTGCTCTGGGGGGTCTCCCAGGCCTGGCTGCATCCTTCCACGCAAGGCCTCAGCACCCTAGGGACCTGGTAAGTGCTCACTTCTCCCACCCTGTCAGGATTCAAGGTGATAGCTGAGCCCACTGTGACCAGCCCTGTCCCTGCACTATGCCTTGTGTTTCCCTGGCCTCTATCAATACTTTCCATCTTACACTCCCCTTACCACACCCAGGTGGAGTTTGCCATACAACCCTTCTGAGACCCTGGCAAATGTCTGTCACCAAGATAATGACCATTAACATCAATTTTCAGTTGGTTTTCTGATTGCAAAGGGGAACAATTTGAGAAGTTAAAAACTCCAGCATCTTTTACTAAGTATGTCAAGAGCTATGTAGATGCATTGTCTTGTGAAGTCACTGACAGCCCAGTAGGGTGGGTAGTTTTCCCAGTTCTTGAATAGTCACCTAAAGCCCACGAGTGCTGAAGCAACTTCCAGAATCCTGGCCCTCTGAGCATTGCCCGCAGGCCCTGTCTCTCTGGCCACAGCAAAGAGTGAACTAGGGGACCTGAATGTACAGCTGAAGCCAAGCTGCTCCAGGGCTTCTCCAGACCTTCAGTTGCTGATGACTCAAGGGCTCATAGCTAAAAAGTTCATGAGAAGAAATTGCTGCAGTATAATTAAGGGCCAGCACCATTTCTTTTAAAAAGAATTGGGAGCAAGTCTTTGCTATTGTGAATAGTGCTGCAATAAACATATGAGTGCATGTGTCTTTATAGCAGCATGATTTATAATCCTTTGGGTATATACCCAGCAATGGGATGGCTGGGTCAAATGGTATTTCTAGTTCTAGATCCTTGAGGAATCGCCGCACTGTCTTCCACAATGGTTGACCCAAATATCCATCAATGACAGACTGGATTAAGAAAATGTGGCACATATACACCATGGAATACTATGCAGCCATAAAAAAAAGGATGAGTTCGTGTCCTTTGTAGGGACATGGATGCAGCTGGAAACCATCATTCTCAGCAAACTATCACAAGAACAGAAAACCAAACACTGCATGTTCTCACTCATAGGTGGGAATTGAACAATGAGATCCGGACACAGGAAGGGGAACATCACACGCCGGGGCCTGTTGTTGGGTGGGGGAAGTGGGGAGGGATAGCATTAGGAGATATACCTAATGTAAATGACGAGTTAATGGGTGCAGCACACCAACATGGCACATGTATACATATGTAACAAGCCTGCACGTTGTGCACATGTACCCTAGAACTTAAAGTATAATAATTATAAAAAAAATTGGGAGCAACTGTGTTCTAGGTCAGTCTCTGTAAGTAGATAATTCTGTCTTTGCAAGCTGAAGTCTTTACTGGGCAGTGAACAGCTGATTTACATAATTAAAGGCACCTGTGAATTAGTTTTGATAAAATCAATAAACTGTATGACCCTGTGACAGCTCTTATATATGTGGTTTAAGATACATTTAATGTCAGGTTGATAAACATGCACATATCTATTTAGCTATTAGTTTACTTACACACACATCCCACTTGGCTTTCTAGTTTAATGTTAAATATTTTTAAAATGCTTTTGGATAATTGAAGTAAATGGAAAAGAGGAGAACTTTCCTCATTCAAGCAAATTCTTCTCTACCTTTCAATATTTATAAATCCCTGGGAAACATTTGGTGGCAAGACTTTGCAGCTCGATGTACAATGCAAGCTTTATAGCAGATTATGTTTTGACTGTAATGTGTGGCCTATTAATGAAGAAGAAAAGGCTCCTTTTGATTACTTTTCTATTTGATAATAACCCCAAAGGGATTCCCAACTCTAGAACTCTTTATAAATCTTTAAAATGTAATTACTGCAATCATTAGAGTAATTATTCTTTATCATACAACCCTAAAAAGGGCCACAGAAATAGATATTCTGAATAATACAGTTTTTGCTCTAGACTCAATTATTTCACTTCTATTATAAATTAATTTTCCTAATGTAACTCTTCTATCATACTGTTTACATATCCTTCTATTGATTCATGCTTAAAGGAAGAAAAGATACAATTTCTCAGTCTGGTGTTCAACAAATTTTGATCTCTGAAACCTTATCAAAGTTTTCTCATTCTAGTCCTACTTTATGTGAGGTTTTTAGCAGGGACAGGGTCTGGAACCTAATGGGGGCATTTTGAGGTATCCCAGTGATTGGGGATGCTCCTGGTATTTGGGTCCCCAAGGCCAGTACAGCCATTATCATCCTCGCCATCCCTTGGGTCCTTGTCTCTTCTGTCCTTGGCTTGAACTGTTGTTTTGAGAGCCTCTTGTTCTCCATCAGAATTCAGTTTCTTTCTCAAGTCCCAGTTTATGTCTCGAGTCTCAGATGGACACACTAGTAAGGATTCCTTTTGCATTGTTCTTGACTGCTTCTGAAATCCTGGTGCCTTTACCGTTGCTGCCAGTCATTTTAGGTTAAATCAGGGATCAGCAAAGTTTTCTTGTAAAAGGTTGAAATAATAAGTATGTTAGACTTTTAGGGTTGTATGGTCTCTGTCATGACTACTCAGTTCTGCTGTTGTAGTGTGAAAACAGCGGTTGAGACTATGCAAACATATGGCATGACTGTGTTCCAATAAAACTTTATTTACATAAATAAGCAGTGGGCCAGATTTGGCTTATGGCCATAGTTTTCAACCCTGCCTTCACGTGGTCTTTTTGTGAGGACCCCCATCATTGCATTAGGGCTCACTCTAATCCAGTATGATCTTGTATTAGTCTGTTCTCACATTGCTTTAAAGAACTGCCTGAGACTGGGTAATTCATAAAGAAAAGAGATTTAGTTGACTCACAGTTCTGCATGGCTGGGGAGGCCTCAGGAAACTGACAATCATGGCAGAAGGCGAAGGGAAGCAAGCACTCTTTTCCACATGGAGGCAGGAGAGACAGAGAGCTCAGAGGGAGAAGCACTACACTTTTCAACAACCAGATTTCGTGAGAACTCCATCACAACACAGCACTAGGGGGATGATGCTAAACCATTAGAAACCACCCCCATGATCCAATCACCTCCTACTAGACCCCTCCTTCAACATGTGGGGATTATAACTTGACATGAGATTTGGGTGGGGACACAGAGCCTAAACCCTATTAGACCTTATCTTAATTTAACTCTATTTACAAAAACTCTATAAAATAACAATAACACTGAGGTTCTAAGTGGACATGAACTTTTGGGGAACAGATAGACACTAATTGACCCTGTACACCATCTGTAAGGGAGCAGAGCACAGAGGCTGACCTGGAGGTGGCACCTTGTTGACAGAGCTGTTTTCTGCTCCTGGGGATCGTCACAACTTATTTGAATTGGACCTTGTCCAGAGAGTTAAGTTTTTGAGTGCTTTTAAGAACTTGCTGATTTTTGTGTGCCTGTGTGCCTCCTCCTCCAGACCAACTGTTGACAAAGAGAGTTCACCCAGGAGGGTGATTATTTTGCCATGATTGATGACTCACTGCTGAGACTCTGAGTCATGTCACTTTCCCTTTGTCCCTCGTTAGAGATTTGTATGGCAATTGAGAGACACTTAGAATATGTTTAATTGTTCGGCTTTTTAAAATTTTTGTGAACAATTTTATACAATATGGAGTGGTTGCAATTCTAGCTAAGATATGAGACATCCCAGGAAGGATTTTCACTTGAAATATTTACAATTCCTGCATTTTTATGGGATTCATGAACCTAATTAAGATTATCATTTTAGATACTGAAACCACCCCTTCAAGGAGAGACCAAGAGCTTACATCTCTAACAGGGCTGTGATAAGATAAGGCTCTGGAAAAGGAGGCAGCGATGCACACATTCTGCCATTGCTCAGGTGCTGTGTTCTGCTGGAATCCAGTTGTTCTCTGCAGACCCGAATTTGGCAATTATTGCAGTTCTCTTGTGTATGTTTCATTTGTTGATTTCATTTTCCTCTTGACTGGATGAGTTGCTTCCCATTTTACTTAAATAAGGAACAGATTTCTTCAGCTGATATTAGGTTTTAAACACTCTTATTAGCTGTGTACATGAAATCACCTTTGTCACTTACTACCTGTTTTATCTTGTTAGAAAAAGATACTCAAAATATGCATGTGCATCGTCATTTAGAAAAGTAAAAATGGCCCCAGTGAAACGGTTTAAAGAAGGCTTCATAGTTATGAAGAGCTATGAGAAGGGAAGCCGTGTCCGTCTCAGTGCATAAAAGGCTGTGTGCATTCAATTTCAGTTGAGGACCAGTTCTCTCATGAACTGAAATGTTCCAAGTCAACAGGAGATGCAGAATCATATTTGTCATTGGAGACCAAATTTGGGAAATTTCAACTTCCTTTAAATATTATTAGTTCCATAGTTATGGTGGACCTCAAAGGTTTGGTTTAGCGTTCCAGGTTAAAATCATTCATTTTGGAGGGCGTGGAGTTAAACACATTCAGGCGAGTGAGGAGACATACTCTTTACCTCTCTTTTTTTTTTTTTTGAGATGGAGTTTTGCTTTTGTTGCCCAGGCTGGAGTGCAATGGCACAATGGTGCAATCTCAGCTCACTGCAACCTCCGCCTCCCAAGCGATTCTACTGCCTCAGCCTCCCGAGTAGCTGAGATTAGAGGCATACAGCACCATACCCAGCAAATGTTTGTATTTTTAGTAGAGATGAGGTTTCACCATGTTGGCCAGGCTGTTCTCGAACTCCTGACCTCAGGTGATCCGCCCATCTTGGCCTCCCAAAGTGCTGGGATTACACATGTGAGCCACCATTCCCCTCCTACCTCTCCTTTTATTTGCAATTGCGCCCTTTGTCTCTCCCTCATTTTCTCTGTCTCGTATATGCAGGCTGACTGCTTCCAAGGTATGATATTTTTTATTACATTAGTCTGATCTTGCCTTTCTACATGGAAGTTGTCACCATCCTTTCTTGAGTCATCTGTGGGTGTCACCATGGTGTCAGGCTGTGGAGGTAACAGAGGAGGGAAGAAGAAAGGGCTGCTGAGTTCAATCCATGCAGGCGAAGGCTATTCAACACGGAGGCTGTCTGAGACCCTGTTCTGGAGCCCAGGATGGTCTTGGACCTCAGAAAATAGGTGGAGCCTCTCAGTGGCTCTCTGGATCCCTAAAGACAGGGAGGGAGGATCCTGAGGACAGGTGTGACAGACAGCCTGAACTGAGCAGGTACTGTCCCCTCTACCCCTCCTCCCTGGAAGGTGTCTAGGCCACATCCTTGGAGTCAGATCAGGCACTGCTCATGGGGGTGAAGGGAGGCCCAGAACACGGCTGCAGGGAGAACATGCTTTATTAGAAAAGCTCTTTCCGAGGACTTGAGGCACTGTTGACAGAAAAGAAGGTTTTCATTGTAGTGTGTGGCCCTGGAAGAAATAGCTGGGACCAATAGGGAAAAAATAATTATTCAGAGCTTCAAATAAATGGAATGGCCAGCTGTGAGGGCTCCAGTAGATTTCATAAACCGCTCAGCAGTAGTAGACCAAGCAGTGTTAAATCCTGACTCATTTACCTGTACAGTTGTTTCACATCCACCTTTTTCGTTTGTTGCCGTTTTTATTCTAGAATCGTTATTTCTAGACAGAGAACATTTGAATCTTTTTTTTTGTTTTAACAAGATAAACTTTTAAAGACATTTTATTTTATTTTTATTTTTTATTTTTTTAAGACAGTATCTCACTCTGTTGCGCAGGCTGGAATGCAGTGGCGTGATCTCCGCTCACTGCAACCTCCACCTCCTGGGTTCAAGTGATTCTCCTGCCTCAGCCTCCTGAGCAGCTGGGGTTACAGGCAGCGTGCACCACCACGCCTGGCTAATTTTTGTATTTTTAGTAGAGACGGGGTTTCGCCATGTTGGCCAGGCTGATCTCGAACTCCTGACCTCAGGCGATCTGCCTGCTTCAGCCTCCCAGAGTGCTGGGATTACAGGCGTGAGCCACCAGGCCTGGCCTAAAAACCTTCCAGGATAGTCTTAGATGCACAGAAAAGTTGCAAAGTCAGTTTGGAGAGTTCCTATGCACTCTGTGCCCAGGTTCTCCTATTGCTAACGCCATTGGCCACAGCTAATGCACGACACTGATGCATCATTACTCACTGAAGGCCGCGCTCTATTCTGACTTGCTCACTTTTTCCCTATGTCCATTGTTTGCACCAGGATCCTGTGCAGGACCTTCCATTGCATTTAGCTGTCCTGTCTCCTTAGGCTTCTCTTGACTGTGGCAGTTTCTCAGAGTTTCCTTGTTTTGGATGACCTTGACGGTTTTCAGGAGGACTGATCAGGTAGTTTGTCAAATGTCCTTAGTTTGGCTGTGTCTGAGATTTTTCTCATGACTTGCCTGGAGCTAGGATTTTCTGGAGGGAAACACAGAAGTGAAGCACCATCATCATGGTATCAACGACGAGTGCTATGGACAGGACTTACCAGTGATGCCGCTGACTTTGATCACCTGGCTGAGACAGTATAAAATATGTAATAACAGACCATCCCATATCTTCAGATAGGCCCAGGCGCTGGTGAGCAGTGCCTGCTCTCCCACCTCCCTGCTCTGAGCTCCCATCCTCCCTCACCCCCCAAGCCCCTCTGACTCTGCCCCAGTGTCCTGTCCTTCAAGAGGCTCACATTCCCCTCACTCATGTCAGCGACTCCCTCCCTGCCCTATTCCTGCCACCCCGTTCCTCTGTTCTCTTCTCCAGCATCCTCCATAGGTTTACTCATGTATTTGGTGGTTTACCTCCTCCCGTGGAGTGCGGACCCCATGAGGGTGGAGATTCTGCTTCCTTCACTATATGTCCAGTCCTCACAACAGTGCCTGTCCTGGAGTAGGTGCTCAGGAAATGCTGGACGGATGAATGATTTGTAGGAGGAAAGGTCACAGCACTTAGAGAACGGTTCTGTACCTCTGAGGTTACAATTTGGGGGTGGGAATGGCTGTTGCTAGGCCAGGTGAGGGGCCTTCCTGAGGTGCCATGGCTGGAAACCATCTCACTTGGCTCTCTTTGGCTTTTCCCACAGACTTACATTTCAAGAATTGTGGGGTTCAATGACACTCCATTTTTCACTTTGCTTTACACAGGTCTAAACTTTTGGTTATTGCATGTGTTGTGACAAAGTTTCAGAAGCACACTGTCTAGGAGTATTAAAATAGTTTTCAATCAGGGAAATGCGTCAGAGTTCATTGAAAACATACCATTACAGCAAAAGGAAAAAGGAAGGCTGACGATGTAAGAGAAAGGACTGGACCGCGATCCAACGTACAGACTTGAAAGGGCAGGCTGGGTTGGTCTGAGCTGGGTTTCAGCGCGGTTTTGGCCCAGCCTGGTTTTAGCACTTAATTGTGTGGATTTTGTAATACTTCGTAGTGATGGTTTTCTAGTTCTTGGCTTCAGCACATGCATGGTGACGGGAAACGTATCTAAGGAATTTAGACATGGAGGGCTCTGTGGCAAGCTGTAAAAGACTTCCTTCAGCCTTAATTACGTGGCCAGAGAAAATAAATGAGCAAATTAGAGAATTAGCACCAAATTAAAACGAAGCTGGAATGGACACAGCAGCTAGTTCAGATTGTTTTTGCATTTTGGCGATAAAAAGATTTTTCTTGCTTGCCAACCCAGCATTGAACAATGGAAAGTTTAGGGACATACTTCACTGTTAATGCCGTCTGAAGAAAACAGTATTAAACTTAAGATTTTTTTTTTTTTTAATTTGGTCAATCCATCAGCAATGTGCTATGAGTGCCAACATTTAATTGGGGAAAAAGATTTTAGAATTCTTTTTTAGGTTTTAGTTGAAAGTGTGATGCTCACTTAAAAAAAGTCACAACTAGGATAGCTCTGCAAATGATATTGGCATTTATTTCCACACTCCATCAGTGTACAATAACAGAGTGATGCTTAGCAGCTCTGTGTTTTACAGAGAAAGGAAGAAAACCCAACACAAACACACGAAATGAGACAAAAACTCACATAAATATGCTGGGAAGAGTGGAGCTCAAAATTATATTTACGGCTTTATAATATGCCATAGTTATTAATTTAACCCTGATAGTGGTAATTCAGGTAGCAGGTATCCCCAAATGAGTCTTTGCTTATCAAGCTTAAAAAAATATTTTCTGCTCTTGCATGGAATGAAAAAAAATAGGTGAAAGATAAACGTGTCATTCTGGGCTATAAAAGTATCACTGAGATTCATATTTTTAAGGAAGTTCTTTACTCCCTTCTATTGTGAGTCGGCATCTCCTCTGTTTTTTAAAATAAAGCGGTCATTTTCTCCTTATGGGGTTCCATTAAGATTAAGCATTGCACAAGCTCATCTGAAAAGGAAGTAACATTTGATCTGAAAGTGGGGGAAGGATACAGCAACATCAAACAGATAAATGGGAGAACACACAGAGAAGTTGCTTATGGCAGTGGAATTGGATGGAAATTTCTGGGCAGTGAGTAGGTTGGCATCACTGGGTGAAGTTTCCCTGCTTTATTTTCTCCCCATAAATAATGTGTACATTTATATCAACCTTTAAATGGGATATCCAGAGGACCAACTTAGTAAACAGATAATAGCTGGAATTTTTGAGATCAGTCATTCAGCTTCCTTAGGTGTAAATTAAGTATTTTCGACAATACATGCATTTCTTAAATCTCTAAAATTGGTGATAGGCCACCTACTGACCTTCCGAAGTTAATTTACTGCCAAAAGAATATGCCTTTTACCTGAGGAATTAGCTGGCTCAGCTAAGGGCCCGTTTTATCATCAGGATACATAAAATGGTAGATTTAAATGGAGTCACAGCTAAATAACCCATTTGTAAAACCATAATTTAACAATTCCATAGCAAATCAAACAATTTATGATGGTGCCTAAGCAAAGCACTCACATTATGTCTTCTGCAGATCCAACTCTTCCTGGGGAAGGTTTCGGTGGATTTTTTCATAGTTGTTTTTTCTTTTCTTTTTTTTTTTGTGTGGGTGAAATAGAGTTGTTCTGCTCTTTGTGAATTGCAAGTCATTTTCAACGTTTTTGTCTGGTTTCCATAGTTACTACTTACGCTTTTGGAAGAGAAAGCAAATATTTTTTTTAATGTGATGAGGCAAATCACTGCTTCTGTTGGCCTTTTTCACCTGTTGCTACCATAAACCGTGACCAGAAGGGAGAACAATCCTCTATGTTAGTTTTCTGTGTTTTTTCTTTCTGTCTAAATCTGGAAATTGAGTCACTATGATTACAAGAAAGCAGATTGGAGGGAGTCAGCTCATTGGTAAGGCGCAGCCCTTAGATGCTTTTGTGACATTATTTTCTTCATAACCTGCTAGGAAAACAATCTTTATAAGCTTTATAGGTTTAGTGATGCACAAAAACTGATCATTTTGCAGATTAATTACATTAAAACCCTTCTGTTAGTCAAGGGATTCCAAATCATCACTAGCTTCATTAATTATTAAATTAATGTTAGTCAATTATTTGAAAAAGTGAACTACAACAGGTAACTTTTTTGATCTTGTTTGCACTCTTGGTGTTTATTCCACTGATTCTCCAACCTAAAGGCACAGAGGACCTGGGGATTCTGTGGAAATTCAGATCCTAGTACGGGGGTGCTGGGGTGGAACCTGAGAGTCTGCATTTCTGTTTCCAGTTGATACTGATGCCACGAGTTCTAGGACCCCATTTAGAGAAGTGAGTATTGATGCCACACACACTTTCAGAGCAACTGAAATCCTTGGAGTCAATTCCCTTTTCCTTCTGCATAGGTATTTACTGAACAGGCCACACGAAATTTAAACTTAATTTATGGTTCTTTATTTAGAAACAATGTGGCATTCCCCATAGGCTTCACAGAATTGGTTTCTCTGTTGGGGTTTTGGTAGTTCAATAGTGGCCACAAGGTGGGCTTGCTCCCACCCACTCCAGACTGGACATGTTTTATTTTGAAAAGAACAGATCGTACTTCCTTGGCATGGATGTGCCTGTGTTAATGTCACTGAGAAGAATGTAAACACCCAGGGATTGGTATGATAGCCATGAAGTGCACTGTGTTCACACTGACAACCTTCTGTACTTTTGAAGAAGCCCATGTGAGAATACCAGGATTTGGTAGAATGCAGAGATCCTTTGCAGCTCAGTGGTCTTATTTTGGCACCATTGGGATAGGATGTAAATAATGGGCGAGTTATTTAACTAAGAATGACCATGGATCCCTGGTTCCTAAATGCCTCTCAGTGCTTCCCCTGTGTCCCAGAAGATGCTGCCCCCGTGTGGCTCCAGGATGGCCCATGGTCACTACTTGTTTGACTCTTAAGTCTTCCAGTTGCACGGGGAGGTGAGCCAGGCTTCTTGCACTCAGAGGCAGTTTGATACTCTTCCCTCTTCTGGGGTTCCAAGATGCTCTGATGAAGCAACGTCTTAGGGAATGGCTCACTCCTTGAAAATGGTTGACCCCTTTCTCCACACAAACCATCATCTCTCTTCACACTGGTTCCCTTGGGTGGGATGACAAAGGATTCTCTTGTTCATACTAAAGTGAAGATACGTTTCTAAGTTTTAAAAACGTGTCCAGTGGTCACTATAACCTGCACAGCTGAGTATATGGGTAGCTCAGTGGGAGAGAGCGTGGAAATGGTAAAGAAGAGAAATCTCTTTTTCTAGATATTCTAAGTGCTGCTTCCAACGGTGCTGCGAAATCCCTGCCATGTGTAGGTTCCCAGTTCTCCATGTGATGGGCAAAACTCCTGCTCTTCATGGGTGGCAGGTGTGCGTGTGGTGTGTGT
>NW_012101898.1:1755615-1757300 GCF_000951045.1 Mandrillus leucophaeus | reverse complement strand
GGTGTGTGTGTGGTGTGTATGTATGTGTTGCATGGTGTTTGCGTATCTGTGTCTGTGTGGTGTATACGTGTGCAGCAGTATGTGTGTCATGTGAGTGTGTCTGTGTATATGTGTGTGCATGTCTGCACACCTCTGTAAAGGCAGGGTTCACACTGGACTCAGCAGTGCCTTGCACAGTGCTTTATATACCGTAGGTGTTCTGTAAATTTGTTCAGTTAAATTGAATTAAACACATGGTACCTGGGCTATGTTTGGTTCAATGAAAAGAGATTGTTTTTGTACCGATTTCACAAATGTCAAATAACTATATTCAGAGGTGAGAAAATGATTTAATAAAAGTGTCCCTGTCCCACTTTCATTTATGAGGTGCCACATGGGTGGCAGTTGATGGAGAAGTGAGCTGTCCTATGGGTCTCCACCTTGGCCCCAGGGAACACAGCTGGGTTCTTAGCATACTATTTTTTGGGGGGGTTAAGAAATTAAAATCCCATGATTAAGTGAATTTCAGATTTCATACTGACATTAAGCTGTTTTCTTCTTCATCTCTTTCTTATCAGTTGCTCTTCAGGAGCTGGATCTGACATGTAGCAGCACCTTCCTGACAGCTGCTATTCCTGGGGACTATCAGGTTAGCCGTATTACCCTTTGGACTGGCCGGGGTGTGACAGAACATATCTGTCGTTTGTTAGCAGCTGCAAGCTCTTCTGTTTGTGTCATTCTTAGGGGGGCTAAAATTAATTGGGAACATTGCACGCTCTCCCAAGTTCTTTGCCAAGTCCTCTATTGCCATAACCATATTATACATGCATTTTTCACACTTATTTCAAGGTTCTGAATGAAAATTTCTTAATGTCAAATTAAGCTGCCCTATATTAACTTTTAAAGGTGTTTCTAAGGTTCAGTTGCATGACGAACTAGAGATGGTCTCTGCCTTCAGATGGTTGGACTTACAGTTTTTGACTTCATGATGGTGCTAACATGATATACATTCAGTAGGAGCTGTACTTTAAATTTTGAATTTTGATCTTCTCTCAGGCTAGTGATATATGGTGGACACTCTCTTACCATGCTGGGCAGTGGCCATCAGTCACAGCTCCGTCAGCCACTCGATCACAAGGGTAAACGACCAATACTCTACAGTGGACTGAGTTGCCAAATGATTTTTGCAACTGTAGGCTCCTGGGAGTGTTTTGAGCATGCTTAGAATAGGCTAGGCTAGGCTATGATGTAGTTCAGTATATTAGATGCTGTTATAAAAATACGATTTGAGTGTAGGAGAAAAACGTTTGGAGGAACATGACTTTAAACTTTTTAGTATTCTAGGTTGGCAGAATGAGACTACTGCAGGATCCCATCCCATAATTTTTTATCCGTAAGGTTAATGATGCATGGAGTTGAGGACTAAGTTTGAGTGGAATCTACACTAACCAAAACTTTTTTTTTTTTTTATTATACTTTAAGTTCTAGGGTATCTGTGCACAACGTGCAGGTTTGTTACATATGTATACATGTGCCATGTTGGTGTGCTGCACCCTCTAACTCATCATTTACATTAGGTATATTTCCTAATGCTATCCCTCCTCCCTCCCCCCTCCCCACAATAGGACCTGGTGTGTGATGTTCCCCTTCCTGTGTCCAAGTGATCTCATTGTTCAATTCCCACCTATGAGTGAGAACATGTGATA
>NW_012101898.1:1680465-1754505 GCF_000951045.1 Mandrillus leucophaeus | reverse complement strand
GTTCTTTTGGCTTAGGATTGTCTTGGCAATGCGGGCTCTTTTTTGGTTCCATATGAAATTTAAAGCAGTTTTTTCCAATTCTGTGATGGCATTGAATCTATAAATTACCTTGGACAGTATGGCCATTTTCACAATATTGATTCTTCCTATCCATGAGCATGGTATGTTCTTCCATTTGTTTGTGTCCTCTTTAAAACTCTTTTTAAGAATGATCGTTTTGAAGGAATTTTAGCAAGCATATTTTCATTTGCAAGGTGATTTTAAAGTAACAGCTGACTTTCCATATCTGTGGGTTCCATGTCTATGGATTTAGCCACCTGTGGATCAAATATATTTGGGAAAAAAAGGATGGTTCTATCTGTACTGAACACGTACAGACTTTTTTTTTCTTGTCATTATTTCCTAAGCAATACAGTATAACAGCTATTTACTTAGCATTTATATTGTATTAGGTATTGTAAGTAACCTAGAGATGATTTAAAGTACATGGGAGGATATGCATAGGTTATATGGAAATGCTGCACTATTACATATCAGGGACATGAGCATCTGTGAATTTTGGTATGGGAAAGGGTCTTGGAACCAATCCCTCAGGTATACTGAAGGATGACTGTAGTTCTAAATGATTGACATTAAGAGGTTAACCTCTGCTGCTGCGGAGGGTGTGATAGTGACCTCCAAAGATGTCCCTGTCCTAATCCCTGGAAGTTAAGAATGTTACCTGACATGGCAAAATGAATGATGCAGATGTGATTAAGTTATGGGTCTTGAGGTGAGAGATTATTCTGCATTATCCATGTGGGTCTTAAATGTAATCATGAGAGTCCTTATAAGAGGGGGCAGAGGAAGATTTGCTGCAGAGAGAGAGGAGAAGGTGATGTGAAGATGGAGCAGAGAGAGAACTGGAGATGCCTTGCTGCTGGCCTTGTAGATGGAAGGGAAGCCCTAGCCCAGGGAGGCAAGCAGCTCTAGAAGCTGGAAGAGGCAAGGAAGGAAATAGATTCCCCTCTAGAGCCTCCAGAGAGAGCAGGAACTCGCTGAGGTCTTGGTTTTGTCCCAATGAAACCCATTTTAGATTTCTTACCTCCAGAAATGCAAGAGAATAAATATGAGTTGTTTTAAGGCACCAAGTTTATGGGAATTTGTTACAGTGGTAATTCGTTACATAGGAAACTAATGTTCCACTCCACTATCTCACTAGTGAGCTTTTGGCCTAAGAGTATTGAGTTTAAAAACATAACATTAATGTTTAAATGTATAATGAGCCTGTATGAAGCTATAATAGCTATAGTAATTCAAATAAGGGGAGAATTAAAATGTAAAAATATTCTAAAGTCGACTCTGGGGCATAGATTGTTAGGAAAAGCTTCAGAAGTAGATGGAATCAGAGAATCTTTAGTTTCTTGGCATTTTAAGACACAGCTCTGTGTTGTACCATCTGTTTTGTGTGAGGAGTTGCTGCCGCCACAATATCATACAATCACTGGTTGTAAATTTGGTTGAAGACATTATGATCTCTTTCTTCCCAACCTTTCCTCTCTTTTCCCTCCGTCTTCCCCTAAACACAAACATGTGTTCCAAGTGGCTGAAGTTTTCTGAAGAACCACTCTATACGCTGTGCACATTTTTCATTTAATGCAAACTTCTAAGACATCCTGAAAAGAAAAAGTGGTTTTCCTTTTAAAGAAATTTGATGGAATCTAGAGGATTTGATGCCTTTTTGGGTGAAATCCAGTGATAGGATTCTCTGCTAGATTATTACTTTTTCACTCTGTAGATAGTAAAGTTTTCTGGTTTAATACTATTATTGGAATGAATTATTAATGTCCCTGAATTTACCAAGACACACATTTAATTCATGTGACTGTGTGATTCTTTTTAAAAAATATATCTTGAGATGGAATATTTATTTTCTTGAAAAATTTTAGTAGGAAAATTCACATCAGCATGTTGTATTTACTCTAGTCCTCAGCTAGTATATATATATTTGCATCTCATTTTAGCAAAATAAGGCAGAGCATTTTTTGCAACTTGGATTTGGTTTCCTTTTATTCTTCATTTTCATTAATGCATTCCTTGCTTTGGCACAGAACTCTGTTTGGTTTGCAACACTCTAGGAAAAATGCTTAATTACTGAAAAACTTTGAAATTCAGGAAGAACATGCAGGGGAGTGTATTTGTTCAGGTCACGTTTATGTGACTTTCAAAAACAGATAAAAATAATCTGTAGCTAAACCAAATTGGTGCTTTCATTGAAAGGATTTGGTTGTCAGTGGGACAGAAAGAAATGGTGTCTAAGGCTTCCTTTAATTTAAAATGCCTTAAAAGGAAAAGCAGGATGCATAACAGAGCCTCTGCTGGCATGGGATCAGGCTCTTATTGAGATCTTTCCAGAATACTCGACACCGTGCAGCAGAATTGAACATTAATGTTGACTTTTAAAACCACTCCATGTGCATTGAGAGACTGCTCAGTCACTATGAACATCTGATCTTAAAAAAAGAATAAAAAAAGATAGAAAGGAAAATAACACTGGATTATGAATTAGAAGATCAGAACTTCAGCTTTTGGATTCACCACTTCCTACCCGCATCACTTTAGACAAGTCCCTACTATGCACTGAGATCCGGCTTCTTCATTTGAAAAGCAATGATATCTACTTTGCTTCCCATTCGGAGGGCTTAGGAGGCTCTAAGGGTTAGGTGTATGGAAACACATAGTAAAATATGATGTTATATATAATAAAAAGGAAATGCAAAATTATGAAGTTATTTTGATTGTTGCTAAAGTCATACAAAAGTAGATGTTTAGCACGCTTTTTTATGTATGGATGAGGTTGAGAATAATCAATTCTGCTCTTATGCTTTGAGACAAGGGAGGTGGAGCTGGGTCTATGTCAGCTCCTCTCTTTTCTAGAAGCCACAATTTTGACTTCCTTTAACGTTCGTTGCCAGGAGCATAAGGCTGATGAATATTTCTCTGCCTTCATTCATCCCCAAACCGTGAAGGATATTTCCAAGACTTTTCTTCTTTTGTCTCTGGTCAAAAGAGAACAAGATGTCTGTGTAAAGAAGAAGACAAATCACATTTTGTCAGAATACTGTTGTCTGCCTTAGTGTTACATACTATTATTTATCATAACTTGCCCTCAAATTGTTTGTTTTCTAGTTGTTAACAGGAATTCAGCTTCATTATTACTTAATTTATTTTTAATCAACAAAAATTATATATATTTATAGTGTTCAACATGCTGTTTTGATATACGTACATCTTGTGGAATGATTAAATCCAGCTAATTAACATATGTATTACATTATTTACTTACCTTTCTTGTGTGTGGTGAGATCATTTAAAACCTACTCTTTTTTTTTTTTTTTTGAGACAGAGTCTTGCTCTGTCGCCCAGGCTGGAGTGCAGTGGCGCGATCTCGGCTCACTGCAAGCTCCACCTCCTGGGTTCACGCCATTCTCCTGCCTCAGCCTCCCGACCAGCTGGGATTACAGGCAGCTGTCACCACACCCGGCTAATTTTTTGTATTTTTAGTAGAGACGGGGTTTCACCATGTTAGCCAGGATGGTCTCGATCTCCTGACCTTGTGATCTGCCCGCCTCAGCCTCCCAAAGAAAACCTACTTTTAACACAATTTTAAAGTATACAATAAGTTGTTAGTGTAGTCACCATGTGGTAGAATGTTAACTTTGTTTTTAGATTATATCTGGGGCACAGGTTCTGCACAAATCAGACTATAATATTTCAGGTTAGAGAGATCTTCTGAGAGAGCTAAGTGGTCTCAGTTTCTTTAATCAAGACTGCTGTCTCCAGGGTATCAGAGACTTTTCCTTGGGTTCTGAGTAGCATGAAATGATACTGCCCAAATAATTACCATTTGAGATAGTTTTCACTATTGGAATTACCTTCTGAATTAGCCAGATGCAAACATTAGGCTCTGTTGTAAAAAGAATATATCTCTTTAACTTAAGGGAGTATAAACTGGGAACAGGATATATTCCAATTCTGTATCAAAATGAGTAACAGAGATAAGAGGAACATTATATTATGACATCACAAAATCTTTTGTATGTGATGTGCATTTGACAAGCTGTAGAAGGACTGTGTAGCACTGTTGTAAATATACCTATAAAATTCATCACTCCAAGAGTTAAAGAATATATCATAATGATTCATTGTAAATGATTTCCATAAGGGTTTGGATGATTATATGAATTAAAGAGCCATTAATGACTACTGGAAAATTCAGAAAATTTCTGTTACACTAGATATCAGGAAACTCACGACCACAGATGCAGACGAAAATTTGAACGGCCTAAGACAACAATGACTTCTCAGGTATCTTCTAGAATTGGCATGGCAGGCCGAATAGACTATGGTTCAGTTGGTGACAATTTGTACGTCTAATAGTTGTCACCAAAAATATGCTCCAAACTTGTTTAACTCAGTTCCTTGAATTATCTGAAATTATATTTTAAAACATTTCTCTACTGAGAAATTACAAAGATAGCCTTAGGTTGAAATTCTAATTGGGAGGTACATGAAGGGAATTGTGATATATACCAATATATGCAAAATTTTCTAAATTTGCTTTAACTCGGGAGAAGGATTAGAAATGTAATATGTTTTAAGAAAATGCAATTTTATTTGTTTCAACTATTAGCTGTAAATGGAATAAGGCTGACAAATAGTTCCTTAAAGGAACTTACATAGTTCCTCAAAAAGTTTGCTATAACCCATTTATGAAATTCCTTTGCAACTAAAAGTACAATGTAAAATATCTTTTACAATGCTATGTAAAAGAGTTCTTACAAAGAACTTGAAAAACCAAGTTTCCAAAATGTATTATTTACTTCCCAATAGTTTGTGCTTACCAATCTAGAAATAAATAGCATCTATGAATTACATGAAGTTACCATTTGTATGTCAAAATCTGTCAAATACTGGAGATTTTAATGTGTTCAAATACACACTCATTCTCCCAATAAAGCAATAAACATTTGCTGTATTATCACTGTCTAACACAGTGCTTGGTGTGCTGTGAATCCTCACTGACCCTTTGTAGAAGGAATGAATGAAGTCGTAAATGAGCAGAAGATTGAATGAGTGAATAGGTGAGACTTCTGGGCTGGGCGTCGAGCCAGATGCCATGGGAGTTAAAATGGCATGGCTTTCAATCTTAAGGCTGTTTCTTTTAATGTTCTTTCCAGATTCCCTGAAATTAATTTTTCCACCATCGTGGCCCCTTGGAGGTCGCCTCACCAGAGAGTCCGCCCCTAGACATTCTATCCCCATGTAAAATCCGTTGCTTTTTCCTCTGCATTTAGTTCCTTTCTCCCTCCTATCACTCGAAATAATATTCTTTCTAGTTTATATATTTTTTGTTTTCTGTCTTCTCCAGTAAGGTGCATGATTAGAGGCACCTTGTCTTGTTCAGTAATGTCTCCGCACTTCCTAGAAGAGGGGGTGGCCTATGATAGGTTCTCAATACATGTTTCTTGAATTAATGAGTGGTTTGAGGAAAAACTATCTAGTGAGAGCAGAGGATTTGCCAATGGTCTAACTCAGAAACTACACTTTAAGATGAAATTCTGAGACTTCTTACAGAGTTTAGAGTATTACAATGATAAACTTTGGGTACATATGGATAGTCTAATACCATGGTATTGCAGGGGCTCTGAGGCTGTAGAACCCATATCCACTCATTCAGTAATTTTATGCTGGGGCCGGGCATGGTGGCTCACACATGTAATTCCAGCACTTTGGGAGGCCGAGGCGGGTGGATCACCTGAGGTCAGGGGTTCGAGACCAGCCTGACCAATATGATGAAAACCCATCTCTACTAAAAATACAAAAATTAGCCTGGTATGGTGGCATGCACCTGTAATCCCAGTTACTCGGGAGGCTGAGACAGGTGAATCACTTGAACCCAGGAGGCGGGGGTTGCAGTGAGCCGAGATCATGCCATTGTCCTCCAGCCTGGGCAACAAGAGCGAAACTCTGTCTCAAAATAATAATAATAATAATAATAATAATAATAATAATTTTATGTTGGATGCCTACTAAGTGTCAGGCAATGGGTACTTAGCAGACCATAGAAGAAATGTAAAAGTGAACTTTCCAAGTTCTTCCTCTTATCCTGTTCCTCCTTTCTTCAGCTCCTATGGTCACCTGCCTTCCCCTTGTAGTGATACTGTCCTGGTGAGTCGTAGAAGGCACCACCTTGTACCCACCCATTCCCTCTGCTTGGCCAGAATTGCTCAGTGCTTGCAGATTATATAACCTCCCTTCTCTTTTTGAGGCATTGATTTATCATGCCTGCCATTTTCACTGTTGAATCCACAGAGCTCTGATAAGCATCCTTGGGGTTGCCTCATTGTAAATTTGTCCCTAGTTGTAGATTCACTTTTTCTTCATCCTATGTTTTTAAGCATTTACTCTGTAATAGGTACTGAGAATACAGTGATGGAGAAGACAAACATGGCCGTGAAACCTGTCAGAACTTCCCTCGTGCCAAAGAAGATGGGTAGTTGTGAAGTCACTGCAGTGAATTGGCAGGAGGGCTGTGGAAGGGAAAATAGAGGAGGATCTGGAGCACAGAGCAAGGCAGTGGTAAGCAGGGGACTTCAAGGAAGACCTTACAAAGGAGGACCATTCTCTGGACACCCGCAGAAGGGAGAAGGCCTAGGTGGACAGAGGGGAAGGCTATTCCAGGCAGAGGGAGCTGCATGTTAAAAGGAGTGTGGCTTAAGAAAGTTTGCAGCAGCCGAAGGACTGAAATGCTGTATCTGTCCATTCCACAGTCAGTGGCATGCATTGATGGGAATTTTACAAACTACCCCTTCTGCAGCGTGGAGAATGGATTGTAGCAAGGAGCGATCAGATGCAAGGAGACCACTTCAGTTGTGACATTTAGAGTGGTGATAGGGGAGTGGGAGGGAATAGGTCCACTTAACAGATATTTAGGAGGCTCAATGTACAGGATTTCGTGACTACTGGATGTGGGGGTGGCGGAGGCTTCATGAGGAAGAGGGAGATGATATTCCCTGGTGTCTTGCTCAATCCATGGAACAGGTGCTCTAGTGATCAAAATGAGAAACAGTGGAGAAAAGTGTATGCTCTGGTTGTTTGTGGAATGCAGGGTGATAAAGCTTTGTATCTTCAGACTCAACCTACTCACAGTGACTCATCTTTCCCTGGTTGCTAGGATTCTATGATCACGTTCTGGAAAAGCTTCCCCAAGGCATCTTTCTGAAGTTTTACCTTGTGCTAGAAGAGCAGCCTTCCACGGTGGGCGCCTCTAGGGTAGAGCACAAGTTCTGCCTGGGTCACCATTCAGCATTTGCAGGTGCCTGTTTCCTTCTCTCTTACACTGACTGAGACTTTATCTCAAAGACTTTACAGGAGATTGCATCAAACATGGAAGCCAAGAAATAAGGAAAGACCTCAGGAGTACATCCTGTAAAGGGCAATAAGCATTTAGAGCTGTATTGTGTAGAAACCATGGAAAAGCCTATTTGACAAGAGAGCCAATTTATTCCTGAAGAAGGTGATTAAGGCATGTGTGGGAAAAACAAAATGATGGCATTTAGATAAACTGTTACCGGGAAGTCATACTGCACCAGATGGTATATTCTTTAAGACTGCTCACATCCCCTCTCTTTGAGGAACTAGTTATCATGTAAATCTGCACCAAATACTCTGGGATGGTTTTAACCTGAAAGTGACTTGAAGATAATGGAGATACAGACCCACTACTTTAGGGCAATGGTGAAAACTGAATCACACCTTCTGTGTCGACTCAGGTGCTTCTTTATTACAGTGAGAAAACATGATTAAACCTAATTGCAATGAAGCACACCCATGTCATTTATTAAAATTATTTTATTTCTAGTAACATAATACTTATGTTATCTTACTAATGGCATCTCCTTTCTAACAAGAGTAAACATTGCTCTATGAGGAATTGATGCCCATTTGATTTTTTTATTGGTTGTAGCAAACTTAAAAGAAATCAGCTTTCAATAAATACTCAGTACGTATTTAATTTTAAAGGTTATCTCAGCACGAGCTCATGCGTCTGGGTGGTTACAGAAAAGAGCTCCCTGTAGGAAACATGGTGATCCTTGGATAGCACATAGCGGGGGAGGCATGATTTCAGCATGAAAGTGAACCCATGGAAATTGGTGTTGTGTTCCGCGACCTGATAACTGGGGGTGCTGCTCTGGAAGCTCCCTGTTGGCCTTGGCTTGCAAGTAATTTGTTTTGATAAATTTCATCACCTTCTTAACATGTCCGCTTGCAGTTTTTGCCCACAATTAGTAAGCGGTGCATGGAAGCCATACTGAGATTTTGTACCCCATAAGCCATCTTAGACCTTATCTTGAGCGTGCAAGAGACCTAGGACCTTTCCTTTCAACCCTAACCCATGGGACCACATTTCGTTGTTCATTAAGCATGGCCTCCGCTTTAAATGGGATCTCTTGTTGGCAGTCTCTCAAAGCACTGAACTGTGTAAGACTATCTGGATAGTTACTTGCAGCCCAAAATGAAAGGTTTCAAATATGACCCATTATATTAATGATTTTTTAAAATAATTTGGGAGTCACCCTGAACATTAGAGCTGTTTAATAGCTTATTAGATCTTCACGTATTAACACACTGCATAGCAGCTAAATATAGATATAAACAAACTAAGAAATCAGGCAACTTAAGCAACTTCTCACCAATGGCTTGAATTTAAAGCAATGTACATAGCCAGGTAAAAGAGTGTCCCCATTATAGCTAAAATAAAATTAAAACTTTTGGAACTAAATTGGCCTTTGTCTATTGCTCAATCAATCTTCTAATGATTCTAAAAAGAAGCCTAAATTATCTAGTCCTTTCTATTCTTTTATCAATAATGTAAATTACTCTGGGTGAATGTGTTACTTTAATTATACTTGAAAGTTTCACATGAGGTTGAGGACCACCAGTAATCCAGTGCTATTTCTCTTGATATCTCAACTCATTCTGTATGGTTTTAGTTTCTGCATTTTTCATCTGGCTGTATTTTGTGGCTTACATGACAGTTAATCTACCAGGACAAATTTCTGATTGCTCACTTTGAGACTGTTCCTATTGATCACAGAAATTGTAAGCCAGAAAGTCAAAGACAACGAAGACAAGCCATGCTGCTTATCCATAACTCTGCACCATACCTCCTAGCAGTAGTTAGAAATAAATCATTGTCTTAGCTTCAGTAGTTTGGCCTTCCTCTTGGGAAAAGCTGCCAGCAGAGGTATTTTGGGAGCCACCTGCAAGGTTCTCCCTCACCAGAGTCCTCAGCTCTCAAGGACTGTGTTTGGGTTCTGGCATTCCGGCTGCTCTCCTTTCTGGAAGAGAGAGACTGAGTAACTCTCCTGCAAGCGCTTCAGGGGGAGTCAAATGAACCAGTCTGGTTTGACAACTTGTAGCATTCAATCAAGAAGCCTTCCAAGAGGAATATGAGGCTACCATCTAGCAGACGATTTCCTGTCCTCCAAAACATCCAGGCTGTATCTGAGATCACACACTGTTAATTATTGAAAATAACTGATGGAGTGTGGGTGTGGTTTGAAAGTGTGAGTCATAGGCATGTGAAGTTTAATTTTTAAAAAATTATACTAAATGGATTTCCTCAGGATAAAGCAAACCCAAATGAGCTCTTTATTGAAAGTGAAATGCTTTCACCTTTTGCCTTTTGTGAACTAAGAAATAAGTGCTAGACTCAGGGCAGGGAGAGGAAATTGGGACTCACATCCTTGGTCCCCTTGATATGAAATCAGCTTATCACCATTGTAGGAATACTAAATATTTCTAGATTTTTTTTGTTTGTTTTAGAATTTGTCTTTTCTGCTCAAATGCAGGACAACTAGTAAAACTAAATTAGAATTTCGATTCTTCAGTGTTCTGAACTTTGCTGGAATTTTTGATCAGGAGAAATTATGTACTAAGTAACAAGTTTTTATTTCAGTTAAAAATGAGTTCCACGACTGCTATGATGATTGGATACTATCTATTACACCAAACACAGGGGTGAGGAAAACAGAGAGGAAAATGGAAGCCTTTGGAGAAGGTGATAGATTGAAAAATGAGGATATGACATTAAAGGAACCTGTTGCTTTGGCCCTTGCCATTGGTTGGACATCAGGGTATAATCCACTGGCGGTGTTGGTGCCAGTGTGGTGTCTCTGCTTGGGACCCATGGTGACCCAGCTCCCATGACCTGGCTCCCAGCTCCTTCTTTGCCCTCATTCACTGATTCCTCCCTTGCACCTGTCTCCAGCCTCACGTACTCGCTTTTCTTCAGGAAGGGTTCTGTGCCGATGTCACTTCTTCAGGGGCAGCTCTACTGACCACTCTGTATAAGTCCTATGAAGCATTCCCCTTGCCCCTCAGCATGCTCTGCCCTTCATAGCACTTATGCTTTCCTGCTGTTACATTCAAGACCCCGGTACTTATTGGGTTATTCCCTGTCTCCTCATGTGAATCCGTGCTCTGTGAGAAAGGGGACTTTGCCCTGCTTACTTCTGCATCTCTAGAGCTTGCAGAAGTTTCTGGAAAACAACAGAAGCTGAATATTTGCTAAATACATTAGTGAAAATAGGTTTTTTAAGCTTTTGCGGAAACTGTATTTGTAAAAATAAACATTTTTTTTCTCGGTTTTATAACATTAGCAAGAAGATTGCAATGTATAATATGATGCTAGTGAAATGTATTTCTTTTCTTTTCTTTTCTTTTTTTTTTTGAGACTGAGTCTTGCTCTGTCCCAGGCTGGAGTGGAGTGGCGCGACCTCGGCTCACTGCAGCCTCCGCCTCCTGGGTTTAAGAGATTTTCCTGCCTCAGCCTTCCGAGTAGCTGGGATTACAGGCATACACCACCGTTCCTGGCTAATTTTTGTATTTTTAGCAGAGATAGACACCATGTTGCCCAGGCTGGTCTCAAACTCCCGACCTTGTGATCTGCCCGCCTCAGCCTCCCAAAATGCTGGGATTACAGGCATGAGCCACCACGCCTGGCTGTGAAATGTATTTCATTATAATTAGAGGGGATGCTGAATGCCAGATGTCATTTATTGAGCACTTTGTCTGTTCCAGGCATTACTATGGACATTTATTGACTTAAATGATGCCAAATCTTTGGGCTTTAAAGAAATCTATGACTTAAAATTAATCTTTGTTTCATCCTAAGAAGTTGTTTTATAATATGCCCAGTGTGGCAGGCAATGAACTCCTCTATCCTTAAAGAGTGATGGCATTTTAAGGGCAGTGCTATTGTGCAGATCTTCATCCATGACAAGGTGTCCAACATTTGAAGTGTTTAGTTTTAAAATTTTAAATGCAACTTTAGGATACTATGTAAACTACACGGAGATGGTTCCATGTGAAGTTCAAACCATTCAAGGTTGGCTCCAGCATGTGGATGAATCTGATCAGTAGCACATGGTAATGGAGTGAACATGGTTGTTGTGATCCCAGGCTCCTGTGTTTGGCTCTGAAATTAACTAACTGGGAGCTTTTCATGGAAATAGATGGTCTCTAGGACACCACTTCCTAGATACAGACAGGCTTTCCCCAGCAACCTGCTAGGAGCGTCCAAGATGTTACCTGTGCCTGGAGCCCTGGGGGCTCTTTTGGTTTCCTCTTCTCTGCTGAACCTCACAGTTCTGCCTTAGATCATGCTCTGTGTTCCTAAGGAAGAAAATCAGACAAGTCCCTTCCTCCTGGGGGGTGAGGAAGTGCCCCACTATGCGTACCTTATCCTGCAAATGGGTGAGTGGTTTCACAGTGTAGTTTGAATTCTCTCTCTCTCTTTATTTTATGTTATTTTAAATACCGGAGAAGCCAGAGGCTCTGTTTCCTTTCACTGACAGCTTTATCCCAGTTATTCATATATTCCCTCAGCTGTCATTATTTGGCCACAGTGCCAAATGATCAAGAAAATGCCTTCGCTAAAATAAAACTTGTAGCTCTGGTTGAGCCCGGGTTTAATGTGCTACCATCCCTTTGGGAAAATATCCAGGAAATCAAAGAGTGGAACAAAATCTGTTGACCCCTGACACTTTTCTTCTTGTCTTTGCTTTCGTTTCCTTCTTCCTTCTCCATTACTCTGTCCTTCCCCCAGTTAGAACCCTTTGGGAAAGGGTATTTAGTTGTAGAGTGGCCCCTGTTTTCTCAGGCATCTTTTCTCTGATGGATTTCAAAGGCTTGCTCCTCTCCTTGAAGTTGAGGACTGCAGTGCTAAAGGCCTCCCACCATGACTGCGCTCTCTGGCTTCCCTGGGAGCCTGCCAAGTACCAAGTGACAAGCTCAGCACGTGTTTCCTTGGACAGGACTAGGCTGGCTGACACTTGAGGAAGCCCATGCAACTCTGTAAGCTCAAGATGCAGGATGTTTAGAGATACCAACAGCTGAAAGTGACTCCAGGCCAGCTCTCTGTTATCTCTGGCATACGTTTTTGCTGGGATACTGTCAGTCTTGTCATGAATGTCTTAGCTACTTCAAATCATGTGCTTAAAACATGGTTGGCTCAGCCTGGCATTCTTACCCTGGGTCAAATGGTGCCTCTGATATTCATATATATCTGTGGATAATTCCTTAAATATAAGGGGAACGTCATCATGTTGCAAATAGTTGGCTGCTTCTGCTTTTATTTAAATTCCAACTGTGCATGTTATACCCATCATCTGTCTTAACTGCTACAGAGCAATAAACCCTGTGCTCAAGGAGAAATAACCCATGCTGAACACAGGAATGTGTTGTGTTTCCTCAGTTCTTAACCTGGATCCTTCAGCGACTTCCTCAATATTGTTATTTGTTATTTAAAAGATATTTAGGGACAAAGAGTAAGAGCTGATTCAGAATGCTCATGATTAAATATTTGTCCATTTTGGTTTCTGTTTGAATATTTTGACTAGGCCACAAAAAATATAGATACCTCAATTCCAACTTATGCTTAGTAATTACAGTAGAACAATCTAGAAACTGATCAAGTTATGTTTTCTACGGGTGGATGAATGGAAAGTTTTGGGTTTTCCATTTTGTAACAGGAAAATGAGTAGCTGCACCTATGGAAAGACTCAGTTGATGGCACATTAGCCAACCAAGACCTGTGTTTTGTCATGTAACAGCTGTGTGTCCTGAGTCCTTGGGTGCTCTTGGGGTGACCATTGGAACTCAGGCTTTTTTCTCTTTTGCTCGGTCATCTTTGGTGTGAGTAGTTTTTGTCTTCTTGGTCAGTACTTAAAGGGTGTGAGACAGCTGCTGCCCCTGCAGCCCAGAGCCCGGATTCCAGTGGGAGGAGGGAAGGGAGCTGTTCCTTCTTCTTGAGTAGGGAGAAGGGATATGGTAACATCAGCATCTACTTCATGTTTCTGAACTCCTCCATTGGGGACCTTGCTTTTGGATGCTTTCCTTTACCTGCTTAATACTGTTTCTGTATTCTCTACATAGGAAAAAACCCAGAAGGATGTGTGTGTATGTTTTTGTGTGTGTACTTAATAAAGTATTTCATACACACACACACACACAAATACACAGACACATATAGAGACATATGTATGCGTTGACATTTATCTTTAGAGTAAAGGTAATTCATTGGCAATTTAGATTCTCTTCTACATTTTAAGAATGCAAGTAAGCATAGACTTTAGTTTTCTATGTTACAGGAAATTTCAAATAGAGGTCAGAGATTAAATTGTGTTAGCAACCATTTTGACACAATTGCATGAAACCGCTGAGGTGTTTTGTTATCCACGTATATTTTAATTGGAGAAAAGCCATTTTATTCAGAATATTGTTGATTCTTCCCATAGTCTTTGTATTAAATCATCATGAATATCAAGAAAATTAGTGTAAGAAATTCTAGCCTCACACAGGGACCATTATTATCAGTATCTAGTTTTTTTTTCATAAAGGGATGGTTAATTCTTCTACTAGGGTATTAATTCAGCTTGATATTTAATTAACAGTTTAGCTTCTGAAGATATTGATGAAAGATTCTCTTAGAGTCAATGCCAACTTAGAAGGGGTGTGTTGGCAAGCTCCAGGAAGGCAGGGAGAGCCTCCGGAGGGAGCAAGTCTACTTGGAATTGTAGCGTAAACATATTCCTCTCCTAAAACACATACAGTGTGGACCGCAGCCAGGCACAGACCACACCTGAAACTCTGCATGTGGGGTTGCCAGAATTAGCAGATTTTTCATTGTAAGTATACCCTATATACTGCATGTAATCTAGTTATATTAAGATGTTATTCATTATTTACCTTAAATGCAAATTGAACTGGGTGTCCTATATTTTATCCAGTTCCCTATCCTCAGCAAACCTCAGTGTGGGCCATTGTGTGACATCAGCATGGATCAGCTCAATGGATTCCCTGAGGATGGAGTGGGATGATGTCTGGATCAGTCAGGAGAAAACGAGTGTCTTGCTGCTATTACAAGACGCACTTTCATTACAAATGCACACGTCAAAAGCTAACATGATGAAAACCGTTGGAAGGTTTGCTGTTTTGCCAGACATTTCTTAACATGTGTCTTATGAGCAGAAGCTCTCTTGTCATTTGGAAGGAATATCACTTCAGAGGCCCCATGGGGATGACATCCACCCCACCGTCAGGATCAATATGTAGTGAATTTATGAAGGAACAAGTCCAAGCCATGTGCTGCATTTAGTAATGCATTATAATAACATAAAATGAGCTGAGGATTAATCAAAACTTTATAAACTGGTGCTGAATTGACTTAGCGATTTACATCTGGCTCTGTGTCGTTGGCCCATTGACAATAACTTATCTCCAAAAAGTTGCAAAGCCATTTCTTCTTAATTGCATATGTTGTGCTGTAGGGTGATATAGAATATATTAAAATATGAGTAACAGATGGATGCTGGCTAATGGAGCTTCAGATCTCATGTATTTTCTTATTGTTTTCTATTTATTTATGAACCTATTGCTGTAAAATAAAACCTTTTTTTTTTTTTTTTTTTCCAGGGCAGCACCAGCTTCAGCCTTTTTTTTTTTTTTTTTCCCCCAAGCCTTCTTATTTCAGTTTCTTCTTGCTACATTACTGTGTGGTGGAAGCACTTCTGTGCTCTGTACTTCATATGACGTTTAGTTTTCATTATTAGTGGATGAAAGTTAATGATACACAGCCACACTGGGGCACTTTGAAGGAAATGACAATATCTGTGTATAGATGATTGTGGTTTTATTATTTATCTGCTATTGCTGTAGTATCTTTGTCTTGAGTGATAAAAGAAAAGTAAAATACTAAAGAACTGAACTGTCCATTTCTGGACTGTGAGTAAAGATGCTGCCTGTCAAACTTCCTGTTCATACATTAGTTTATTTATAGAGTGTACTCTGTATGTAACATTGACTGATAATGTTACTCTGTCTTCAGACAGCTTGCAGTTTAATGGAGGAAGAAGACAAACATGCAAATAACTAGGTCAATGAGGCATCCTTTACATTCCACTGGAAGCTAGGCTGCTTTGTACCATTGTTAATTTCTTTGGTTTTGGAGTGCATTCATTAGCAAATACACCCCTTGTTCTTATCCATTCTCTGCTTTTTTCTTTATTTGGCATTTGATGACATTTTTTAATGTGGGGAAATTGAGTCAGGTGAGGTGGAAAGAAAATAAGGACATGACACTACATTCTTTGATGTTTTCCCTTAAAAAAAAGTTCTTCAAGTGCTCCATAAAAGTTTGTGAAGTTTTAAGAGCATAGGACTTGGATTATTGTGAAGAGTGTCTCTAGGGGCCAGTTAACCATTTCAGGACCCTCTGCTCTCATCTCCCTTGTTCCACCAGGTGGCACCACAAAAGCATGAGCCTCCTCCTCATGGAAGGTAGGAGAAGGACCTTTCTGTGCCTATATTTACATCCACTGCTTTGCGTTTACTCACATAGTTGCAGCATTATCATAATTGAAACATGCATACATTTTCATGACGTTCCTTATAGCTTGCAGTAACTAATATATCTGTTTGATAGAGTGAATGCTGTAACTGTTAATCATATACACAGAATATGTCAAATACAGACGAAAACTCATGCTAACAATTCCACACCTAACCGCCGCCTAAATCGTGCTAAATATGTCATATATATTCATGGTTTAAGTTTGATTCCAGCTATGCAGCCTTGAGTCATAATGGCCGCAGGCATGACAAGGTTATTGGGTCGGAGTTGGTTATTGTAATACTTAGACAACGTGCTCATGGGAAACAAACGACTCCAGGGTGTGTGCCGCGGTTTTGCAGTATGAGGCTCATCTACTGTTCCCACTGTTTTATTCCCTGCTGCCCTATCTCGGCTGGGAAATGCACCCTGTGGACCCCACGTCTTCATAATGATGGCGCCTCAATGACCAAGCACCTTTCATGTAGCATCCATACCGTAGTCTGAGTAAGCTGAAGGATAACAAGTTTAAATTTATCTCTCAAAAATGTCAGAACCTCCAGAAATTTGTATTAAAATTTCTAAATTATATTTCTGAACTGAAAGAAAGTATTACAAAGTTTGCAATTATCTCCAAAGAATTCGATGGATGGTGAATGAAAGTCCTTTTCCCCTCATGGTGAAATTGCCGTATTGAGACTCCTTGTATTTATTTATGATAATGGTACTCTCAAATATATTATCATAAATATAGTGCCTGACCCGGGGATGGTTATGACAGAGGAATAGTGCCTCCTGGGCCATATGGCCCAGACGGAGGAGGTGTGGCTCCAGATCTGTCAATTTGCGTATCAAAGGTAAGCTCCATGTTGGGCCCATGGTCATCTTTAAGAACTGACTAGCTCAGGGAGGGGCAGTCTGTTCCCAGCCAGAAAGCTTTTTTAAGCTATCAAAACATCACAGTATACAGAAAATTTAAAATTATTTACAATATAACCACTTACATACGGGATCAGATAGACTGTTAGGGTTAACTTGGGATGGTGTCTTTGCATACATCTCTGTATACAGCTTTGCCTGTGTCATGTCCCCAAGGAGTTACACATAATTTACTAACTTAGAAAATAATAGAATGAATCTTCCTCTAAGCAGTAGCCAAGAGTCAAACGACAGACCAAAAGAGGGACTCACGTGAAATGTGCGATTTTAGGAAGAAATTAATGAAGGCAAATCAACCTCGTGGTTAACAGCAATAACCTCATAGTTGAGCCACTGTTCCATCACTTACTTGTGTAAGTAACATCCCTGTGTCTCTTTTGCCTCATCTGTAAAATGAGGACAATGATACTACTTCCACATAGGGTTTTTTGAAGATTAACTGTCACCATCTGTGACATGCTTATATGCTTGGTATCTTGAAGTGCAGACTAAGTATTTGCCAACACAGTCTTTATCAAGTGCCTGCTACCAGAGTACGCTGTGCCACTCAACATCAAGTCTCACAAGTTGTGAGGTGTACCCAAT
Organism: Mandrillus leucophaeus; assembly: GCF_000951045.1. Lineage (NCBI taxonomy): Eukaryota > Metazoa > Chordata > Mammalia > Primates > Cercopithecidae > Mandrillus > Mandrillus leucophaeus. The sequence continues at coordinate 1,737,044 of NW_012101898.1, read as the reverse complement.
TATTGAGATATGCTAGGAAACAAGTATCTGAAGCTCTGGCTAGTTTCTCCATTATCGGCACTACAGCCGTCTCTATCCCCAGTCAATTGTGTCTGAACCTGATGGAGTGTATATTTGAAAATATCTTAGAAAAGCAGCAGTCATAAAAAAAGTCAGGGCCTTTTTTTTTTTTAAATGATACTTGTGCATACATTTTGCAGCAAGATAAACAACGGTGATTCTTTTCCCGAGAAACCAGTGATGCTGACTATATAGAGGCTGCTTACTCTTAGGAGCTCATCATTGATCATCAGCTGATTGTCTCCTTAGCTTTGTGGCTTTACTAGCTCCCAAGTGTTTCTAAGAGAAATACTGTGTCCCTGTAAGTATGTAATGTGTTCAACTAAAGGGGAGAGAAAAATGCTACCATGTGATATTCTCTTTAATAAGGCATTGCATTTGTAAGACTGTACCAGATTAACCAATTTAAAAGACAAATATTGAATTCATATGCAAGGCTATTTCAAGGCCTTTTCTCTCTATGCATATTAAAACACAAATGAACGGTGATTATCTCAAATGCTCTGCTTGGAGCTTTGTCACTCCTGGTAGCTGGTAGCAGGTTGTGTGTGTGGTTTTATGGGCTTAAAAAAGATCCTCATAGACTTATCTGTAAATTATGGATATGTATATCTAAAAATTTTGTAAAAGTGAAAAATCAAGGCAGTGTCTATGGAGACCCAGCCTTCCTTAGGTAACTGAATACTCTAGGATGGTCATTTTTTTCTTGACTACTTGGCAGGCAGATTGGTGACCGAGCGGACAGAGTTTATACCTTAAATTCCAACAACTCTGAATTTCAAATTTTGACCCTGCTGCATCCCAGCTGGGTTGAATTAGACATGTTTTCTGACCTGAAAAAACATGGTAATATTTCTTTTGGCTGTATTCCCTGTAATTCTAATGTTAGTGGTAGCTACTTCATTACAGTTCAGTGGCCTCTGTGGACTGTCTAGGTGGAAGTTTCTAGTGCTTCCCTACAAAATAAACTTCAATTAGTATATTACACCTAAGCTTCATTTGAAATTCATTTTATCAGGTTATGCAATTATACATTCTTGATTAGTTGACATTGTTCAAATGTTTACTTAAGAAATATTGAGACTGGGCGTGGTAGCTCACGCTTATAATCTCAGCACTTTGGGAGGCTGAGGTGGGCAGGAGTTCAAGACCAGCCTGTCCAACATGGTGAAACCCCATCTCTACTAAAAACACAAAAATTAGCCGGGTGTGGTGGTGCATGCTTGTAATTCCAGACACTTGAGAGGCTGAGGTAGGAGAACTCCTTGAACCCGGGAGGCGGAGGTTACAGTGAGCCGAGATCACGCCACTGTACTCCACTCTGGGTGACACAGAGCGAGATTCCATCTCAAATAATAATAATAATAATAATAATGAAATAAAATAAATATTGAGTTCTCACTATGTACCCAGCATGCTGGGGATATAACAGTGACAAAAATCTGGATCCTCATGAAGTTTCCAGTCTAGTGTGTATGGATGGGAGAAGGGAGCAGAGGGGTAATGAGTAAACCAATGAGCATTCAGTTGAAAAGGTAAAAACAAATACTATGAAGAAAAATTAAGCAGACTGAATTAAGAGTTTAAGTAAATAAGAGGGACAAATTGCTAAACTTGAAGAAGTAAGAATAAACTACAAATAGTCTGATGTATTATTTACCGATTACTGTCCGCTTTCAAATGTAAAGGAAATGGGTTTGCCCTGTCAAGAACTACTTGGAGCCAGAGGCCCCGTCAGTTTTCTGTTCATCCTGCTGTGGACGCATCCTGCTGAGTGTACGCTGGTCTCGCTGTAGTCTTGTTGAGGGGCTGGTTACTCAATGATGTAAACTCCCTTAGAGTGGGGCTCAGTCTTGTTCCTTCACATTTGAGGGCTTGCTACAGGGCCTGACACTAGTAGGGATTCAATAAATATATATTTAGTGGAGCACAGATTCTGTTTCTAGACATGGTCCTTGTGCAAACAGAGAGCCAAGCTGTCTTGCTTGGGTGTATAAAAGCAAAAGGCAAAAGAATTCCTGTAACCATCAGCTTTCCCCTCCAGTTTCAGCTCATTTACTTGCTTGCTTTCCCATGAGTGGACTTCACGGTAGCTCTTGAATTTGCTCTTATGTGACATTGTCATTCAGAGACTCCTATTGTGGATACTCCCTGCCTGCTGACTCCTAGCGTTGGTGGTTTAATCACTGCCGGGGTAATTACTCATTCAGCAGGGACTCCAGGTATCCCTGAAGATATCGAAGTCCCATGGCTTAGAAGGAACACAGATTTTTGTTTTACCTAAAATAATGGCAGCCTCAAAGGGGAAACAAAAATAGAATTTAAACACTTTGGATTATCCTACGATTACTTTTGTGCACATAGGCACAAATATTCTTTTCCTGAAATTTCTAGTTGAAATTTCAGAATAAATATTTTAATATAAATGGACAGTTAACAGAAAGTGTTAAAAGAAACATGTCAAAGGGTGCATTTGTTATTTCTTAGGAAGAACCTTGAATACTTCAACTGGGTGCTTTGGAAAGCAGAATTTTTTGTACGTGATTTGATGCCATTGATATACGCTAGTCTAAAGCCCAAAATACTTGTTTTGGAAACATCTCTTGCCTAATATCTAAATTTAACCCGTAGTATTTATTATTCGCTGACTGAAAACAGACACATCGTACAATCTGTGTTTTTTCATCTAAAAGATGGCAACAATGATTTTGCACAGAATTAAAAAATTAGGAGGATAAGGGACATTGTGGAAATTCTAAAGTGCTGTACAAATGTTAGTTTGGTTCAGGGGGCCATTGAAGGTGGGGATTTGGCAGAAGCTGACTCATCCATAACCTACTAAGGGAGAAGATCAGGGCCTGGGGGCTAGGAGCAATGTCAATTAGGAAGCATCCGCCCTCCTGATGAGCAGCCGGGTTGGGGAGCCACTGACCTCAATAGTTATCGATATGTGTCCTGAATAGACTCTGTTCTGATTAAGGCCTCATCTGTGGAGGTTCATCTGGAAAGCAAAGAGATTATATTCAGAAGGAAAAGGAGATCTATGTGTGTCACCATATACCTAGTCAATTTTTGAATGGATATTGTACTGTTTTGATGTTCTATTTCTATGACTGTCTTGAGTTTGAGAGCTAAAAGATAATTAATTTTGATGTGTCCCGTTTGTCTCTCCTATAGCCCCCAGAGGTAGGCACCTTGAGGCCAGGATCTTAAATGATGTCTTAAATTTTATATATTATTATGCCCACAATGCCTGCCTAATTATGCAAGGGAGAAGAGCTCTGTGGATAGTTGCTGATTTAATTTGGTTTGAATAAACAGGAATTTTTATGCTCAGTCTTTATGAAGACCATTTTGAAGTACAGGTCTAGATAAGAATATGGTTTACTTATATAAATGTATTTTTAAAAATTTACCAAAAAATAGGTACAATATTTAGCACATGCTAGAAATAGATGCTGCTTGTTAAAGTTATGGTAACCTTGCATCCGTTGCATTGAACCTGAGCATATTAAGAAATGAATTCAAACAGACACTTCGTCACTTGCTGCTAGAAAATATTCTTTCAAAAGTTTCCATTTCTGTAAAGCTCAGTTCTGAGAGGCTGCTAGTGTGTTCCGTTCATGTTTGGCTGACATCTTCCTGAGACTGCATCAAAGAAATAATATTTGCTTTCTGTGAGTTGTGAACATTACAGCATGGGAAAAGTTGCTTGCAGGGGCATACCATGCATTTCTAAGAAGAGAAAACACAACGCTATTGACTTCGCATATTAGGAGTTGGGAGGAAAATAACTTTAATCCTATTATCAAAGACTGTCAGGCCCTAATTAGATTTTTCTCTTCTTAGTTCCATTGCCCCATGGCTTTCAGTTCTGTTTTATAAATAGAAATACTGTGCTGATGTTCTCCCCATAGAAATAAATAAGTTAATAATTAATAATTAATTTTACCAGGGCATCATTCTTGAGGAGTTTTACAGTAATCAAACTAGGCAAGTGTGGGAAAGATAGAGGCCATTTTGAAAAAAATGTATGAGTTTAGGATTGTGCAACCTTTTGAATAAACATTAATATGAAATGACAGTATGCTTTGTAATGTTATATATATATAGATAGATAGATGCTGCCACATACATATATATTTATGAACTAATAGGCTTATATATATATATATTTATGAACTAATAGGCTTTATTTTTAGAGCAGTTTTCGGTTAACAGCAAAACTGGGCAACAAGTATAGAGTGTTCTCCTATCCCACCTTCTCCCTCTTACATTCACAGCCTCCCCCATTATCGACATTCCCCACTAGAGTGGTCCTTTTGTTGCAATCGATCAACCTACACTGGCACATCATTATCACCCAGAGTTCACAGTTTACATTAGGGTTCACTCTTGGTGTTGTATATTCTACGGATTATACAACATATTCTAATGACATGCATCCACCAATAGAACGTCATGCAGACCAGTCTCATGCCCTACAAATCCCCTGTGCTCTCTGCTTCATCCCTCCCTCCCCTCAACCCCTGGCAACCACTGGTCTTTTTACTGTCTCCGTGGTTTGACCCTTTGTAGAATGTCATACAGTTGGAATCACATAGTATGTAGGCTTTTTAGATTGGCTTCTTTCACGTAGTAACATGTATTAAAGCGTCCTCGATGTCTTTTCATTGCTTGCTAGCTCATGTCTTTTTAGCATGGACTAATATTCCATGGTATGCTATTTTCTTCTAAATAAAGATTTCTGTAAAAATGGAAAGCAAATAGAACTGGAAGTTGTAGACATTAGGGAGATGATAATGAGGAGCTTGGGTCTTGGGGAGGTAAACAGATGTTGGGTTGTCTGGTGTCCAGGACCAATGTGTTAACTTCTTGCTCAGAGTGCAGTGTGCATAGAGCCTGGTTTACTCCATTCAGATAGCTCATGGGGTCTGTTTCTGGATTGCTCAAGAGTCTAACTGTGAAATGACTAGAAACACTCCCTCTGATGTGACATAGAATCCCTGCATTAGCTTTCCTATTTGTGTGAATTTCAGCAAGGTTCTTAATCTTTCTGAGCTTTACTTCTCTCTTCTGGAAAAAGGTACAATAACACTTCATTGGTAATTTATGTTTTTCTGGCACAGAAGAAGTCATCAACAAGTGACTATAGTTTTTTATGGAACCTACCACTTTCCAACTTATAACATTTATTTTTGAACGCTCTTGGTTGTCTTTCTCACCTCATCCCGGTACGAGCTCCAATGCTTATCTGATTCGTTTGCTGATGGGTCCTCAGTTCCTAGAAGAATGTCTCATACACAGCAGGCATTTAATAAATAGCTCTTGGGTGAAGGAATGACCTTTCCAAATGGATGGATAGACTTTTTAAAAGCTGTTGCGTGTCTTCTGTCTGTAATCCAGGAAGATTGGCCATAGATCTGCCAAGGAAGAGAGAGAATAGTGGCAAGGAGTGTTTGTCTGTAAATTGAGGACCACTGCTGGCGAGTCAGTTGATTTTATCTGTGGTTCCCTCTTGCAATGCATATATTGAATAAGAATATCCACTCATGATTGTAGGACTACCAGGTTTACCTTCAAGGCATTAGGGCATCATGCCCCTTTCTGATGGGTAAAATGGTAGTGGTAATACAACATCTTTTTAAAATTATTATTAAAGAATTGTTTTTTGGTGTTTTTTTTCTTTTTCTTTTTACTTTAACATTATTTTGGCAGTGGTAATTTAAAGGTGATCTGATTAATGACAACACTGAAGTTGATGATAGAAACCTAAACCTAACTTTAATCAGGAAGTTTGCCAATATTTATTGCCATTTATAAACTGTTACCTCCTTATTGTTTTGCCTGCATTTGCATCCATTCAAGCCTTCAGGTTGTGTATGCAATCTACATATGTAAATATGGAATAACTTCGAAGTGCTGCTGTGGATTGGGTGGCTGATGGGGGCGGGGCAGGGGCTGATGCTAAGTTGCAAATACAGACTCCAGCTCTCGGGAGGCCTAGTGAGGGAAACTGAGGCAAATGGGTGTGTGTCATACGACTATTTCTGTCCAAAACCGAACTTGAGGACATCACGAACAATGTGCTGACCACCTTCTGTAGACATCTAAGGAGAATAACTTGTCCCTGTCTCTGTGGGCAGACTCTCCTGGCTTCCATTTTATCTGTTTCTGCCAATGGGTTTGGACAACTCTGTGGCATAAGAGCCACCCCATGAGGCTGACAGAAAACAATAGGTGGAGTGCCTGCTGTAATAACTTTGTATATCTAGAAGAAGACACAGTGGAAAGGCAGGCCACATATGACAGTGGGGACAGCCTGAGCATTGACCAATTGCCACTTACCAACTCCGAGATAATTTGAATAAAAGAAGCCAGATTTAAGTCTCGCCTAAGTGTGAGGTCATTGTCAGGGACACTCTTCCCCTGGGCAGGCTTCCTTAGACCTCTCTAAGTAGGTTTGCCCCAAGGAGTCACAGGGGACAGCCCTGGGAAGAGGGCCACATACTCAGGACAAGATATGGGATTAGGCATTAGTGTTGGAGCTTTGCAGACGAGTTATTTTAAGAGCTGCCCGTGACCCTTCACACCTGCCTACTTGAGTACAGTAACTGGATACTGCCCTGATTTATTTTTTTATAATACATCTGCTTTAATGAATGATTTTGATATCTCGTGAAATAAAATACTGATGGCCAAAGCATAATTTTAGTGTAAAAATTATTATTTTTTTCAAATACAGAGAAAAGTAATGGATCATATGAAAGAAGAAAATGATCTTCTGTCCTTTCTCATTCCTAAACATCTGATTTACAGTCTCCAAAAACTACAGTGTAACCATAGGTTATGTCAAAACAAAACTTGTGTCAGTTTAAATAAGATATATTATGTTTGCCTTTGGTTTTTCTCCTCTGCTACGTAAGGCCTTTAGTGAATTCATATTGGACCTGTTTTAATATTCTGAAATTGCATACATTGCTATTTTTTACATTTTTAGTCAAATTGAGCAGAAGAAAGTTGACAATCTTATTTGTTACATGCTTTTATTTTGATGAAATTTGCTCAGAGATTTTATATATTTTTTATTATCTTACCTGCACAGTCTCACCGAGGAATTCAGTATGTTTGGGGAGTAGATGGGAATCATTTTCTTCTCTAATTATGAGTTTCTGGAGTATTCATTTCAGCTAGCCTGCCAATTGTACTGGCTTATTTCCGTGTCTTCTGCAAGATCACATAGCAAGAAGAAAAACATCGACAGCAGCATGGAGCCACAGGCATGTGAGGGTCAAAGAAAATTTGACATCGCATAACCAAAGATTAGAAATTTTGAGTGGTACTTGAAGTCAGTGTACTTAAAGCAGATACTCACTTGAGTAACTTATTAGATAGAAATTTGCACTGTGATTGGAATGGATGATGTTAGAAATAAGCTATCCACTGATAATTTATAGCAGCTATTCCCATTTAGAGCCACTCCTAGCCTCCAAGCCCTTTTTCAAAAACACTTTTGTTTCTTAAGTGTTAAATACCTACTTCACTTTAAAATATTCGATTTGAATCATTTTGATCATGCTATTTGAAGAGTGGTTTTCTCAAAATTTCTTATACTTAAAGTGAATATTATAGATCAGACATTGGCTGTGTAACCCACAACATCTGGCGCAATCCATTTAGTTGTGGCAAAATACATTTACTACCATCCCTGTGGGTGCCCTGGCCCTCCTTCCCACTTTACATTTCTAGCCTGGCGTAGGGCCTGTTTCCTAAGAGGGATTCCAAAGGTATGTATTTTATGGAAAGGCTGACATTTTGTTCCCTTTTGCATAATTTTAATTACATAGAAGGAAACCCTTGTGTAGCCCAAGCCTACCACTGCACCTGCCATTTAGTAAGCATTCTGAGAGCATTTAGTAAGCATTTAGTAATATATATATATATTTTGTGCTAACATTTGGTTCTTTGTTGAACAATTCTTTGTTGAACAATTTTCATTAGAAGTAAAGGAACTCATTGTTAGCTCAATTCTGTGTTAGCTCAATTCTGTTTCTTTTAGTTGGGCCAAAGCTGAAGGATGCTTTTTGGATGTAATGGTTGTATGTGTCAGCCTGCCTGGCTGAGTATTGGGAAAGCCCTTGAGAAAATGGTGCATGAGCCCTGCCCAAGATTTCACATTATTCAGAGGCCTGATACTCATGAAAATGTTAAGTGGTTTCTCTCTGGAGGTAACCACAAAGTAAACAGCCAGAAATGAAACCAGTCAAACCAACCAACCATTGAACATGTCAAAAGATGCTTTTGAGAAGAAGATGGCATTGACTTAAAATGCAAAAAACACAGGAAAATAGTCCATATTAAAATATACTCGATTCAGAAGGAACTTCGTACATAGATTTCTAACATTCTTCTTTCCAAAATCTTTGAGCCTCATGGTGGATTTGTCCTAGACCTAATGCCCTTTTGTTTTCAGAAAATACCCCAAATGGAAAAATTTTATTTTGGAATATAACAACTAAATGTTATAAATAAATATGTGTCATCTGGGAACACACAAGGGCTGCGTGAGAGAGCATAGGCCACATCAATTTAGGAATTGATTAACTTGAGGACAAAGTCTTATGTCAGACATATGCCCCATGCAGCTGTCAATGTTCAATAGATACGGAGTTGAGATTAGTCATTGATTTTTCTGACCTGAGGGCCATAATGAATAATATGCTTTCAGGCAGATAATAGGACAGAATGATGTTAGAATATAATAGGTCAAAATTAATGTCCTGAGTTATTTCACAAGCTTGCATGTGAAAGGGAGCATATTTTACATCTGGAGTCATCTTATAAGTGCCTCTTAAACATTGTGCAAGATGTAAAATGCCCAGTGGTAAGATCTAGGAGGGTGGTTCCTCTGAGACTTCATCTTGGTTCACGTGTAGGTGAACATGCCAATCTAGGCCCATTTTATCTGTTCAAGAAAGGATGAAAGAGCCAGTAATTCAGCCGGAAACTCAAGAAGCCAAAGTGGGGACTGAATAGCCTCGCAGGCAAGTGTTTAGTAGAATGTTCAACAGCTCCTTCAATACCTATAGACACAGAACATAAACTACCCTATGGGGTAACCAGCTTCTTCCCCTTAAAGGTGGCGAAATGACGAGGTCAGCTATCCCAGTATGATTTAATGCTGTATGGAAGTTCTAAGCAATACAGCTGGATATAAAAGGATAGAAAAATTTTGCATGTTGAAATGGAAAATATAAAATTATTCTACATTTTTGGCCCCCAAAACACAAGATGATCAATTATAAGCATTAAAAGAAATAAGAGTTCAGTAGGGGTATGAGTCACATACCCCTACATAAATGTGCAAAAGTTAATTTTCTAGTTACTAACAATTGCTGGCTCATATGTCACAACATAATGTGATCCATTCACAATGACAGCAACAATACAAAATACCTAAAAATTAAAAGAATATGTGGCACCCATTATGGACAAGACATAAAATTCCAGTAAGCAATATAAAAAAGACTGGAGTGAGTGGAGGAGTGTCCTATCATTTTAGAAATTGTGTATTCTATTTCTGTGTTAGAGATTACACTTAACACTTTCACTTAACTCTTTAATGTAGAGTGAACTGTATCTTTTTCCTCCACATATGGAATTATTATGGAATTCTAACCCACAATCAAACAAGAACCTTCCTCTCCCCATTTCACTGCTTTCCCTCTTTCCCCCAAACCTCCACCCTTCAGCCTTGACACCTGAGCTTATGGGTTGCCTGGAGTCTCTGGAAGCCGATTCCCATGGTCGGTGTCTTGCTCAAGCCTATCCCTTCCTACCTCTGTGACCTTGGCCAAGGTTTTAATTCCCTGGCCTTCGGTTTCCAAATCTACAAAATGATAATAGTAGTAAACGCCTTTTAGGGTTATTGCGAAGATTAAGTGAGCTAACACACAGAAAGAGTTTAGAATAATGTCTGCTGCCATGTAAGACCATCATTAATGTGAACTTCTTATTTTCTAGAGGTTTTAGTTCCAGATTGTTACTAATTTTTTGATTTCCAATTAACAGTTACTTAGGCTTAAATAAAAGTTTTATTGGTTCTTGTACTTACCAGTGTATCTTTCTTACTTTATAGTGTATGTTACTTTTCTTCCCATGACTTGTGATAGTGTTTTGTTTTGTTTGTATGTATTTTCTACTAGTTTTTTTTTTTTTCAGAGAGGATCTATGGGTGGCAAACTATGAATTCTTGCATATCTAGAAATCTCCCAACTGAACACAAGTTTGTGGAGTAGAGGGTGCTAATTTCAAAATCACAGTATTTTTTCATTTGAAAATTTGAAAAGATGACTCTATTGTCTCTTAGCGTTCAGTGTGGCCAATCAGAACTCTGAAGAGAAGCAGATTATCATAGGTAAAATTTTCTACCTCTGGCCCCCTCTTTAGATAGCTTTTCAGATTTTCTCATCATCTGTTACAGAATTTCATCACTTTATGTGTATGGTTTCTTCTTGCATTCCGTCTATATTCTTATAGTCTGAGGAGTCCATTTTTTCCATGCATTCTAATATTTCTGTTTCTTCTTTTTTTTTTTCTTTGAGTATTTCCTCCCATCTATGATTTTTGTTCTTCCCCTCTAGAACTTTCTTTCAGCGGGTTCTGGAGCTTACACATTTCTCCTGACTGTCTCCTTGTTTCAATGCCATCTTCCAGCTAACTGATTTGATGTTTAGCTGTGTTACCTTTGCAATTTAACCCATGGAGTTTTATTTATTTATTTATTTTTGATTTTACTTTAGGTTCCAGGATGCATGTGCAGAATGTGCAGGTTTGTTACATAGGTATACATGTGCCATGGCTGTTTGCTGCACGTATCAACCCATCATCGAGGTTTTAAGCCCCACATGCATTAGCTATTTGTCCTGATGTGCTCCCTCCCTGTCACAACCCACCCTCCAACAGTGCTGGCATGTGATGTTCCCCTCCCTGTGTCCATGTGTTCTCATTGTTCACCTCCCACTTAAGAGTGAGAACATGTGGTGTTGGGTTTTCTGTTCCTGTGTTTGTTTGTTGAGGATAATGGCTTTCAGTTTCATCCATGTCCCTGCAAAGGACATGATCTCATTCCTTTTTATGGCTGCATAGTATTCCATGGTGTCTATGTACCACATTTTCTTTATCTAGTCTGTCATTGATGGACATTTGGGTTGGTCCCCATGGAGTTTTATATTTTTAAAATTGCAAATAATCCTATTTTTTATTTCTAAAATATGCTTTCCCCATTGCAGCCTGTTCGTTTTCATTTAAATTAGATGATATCTTAAATCTTTAAGGATATTAATTATACTACTTTTAAAGCCTGATAGTTGCTACTTTAACTCCGTTTCTTCATGTGTCTGCTCTTCAATGCCTTTTTATTTTGATGTTGGTTTTTCTAAGAATTTTGGTCATCTTGAGAGTCCGTGATCTCCTATCTGTGGGTTCAATTTTGCTTTCCGTATAAATGGAGATCACTGAGGATGGTGGAGTTGGTATGTACCAGGCTCTCATTTTCTGGTGCACCCAATTATCACCAGTCATTCACGGCACCTCTCTGCCTCTGTAGCCCGAGAGGTCACCCTGGTGGCTCTATCTAGACAGACCATGCTCCTGCTGCTTGACGCAGGATGGGGCAGCAGGCACTCCTTGTTTAGCATTTCTGAACATGCTCCCTGAATTAATCTCTATAGCTTCTGTTTCGTTTGCTCATTGCATTTGTTGCCTCTGAGCTTGGGGCACTCCTAGACATACTACAGCATTTTCCAGCAACCTTTTTAGTTCATTTCTGAGGCTGCAATTTCCTCTGTTAAGATGAGCTGGGTTTTTTTTCTGTCTTTCAGGAATTTCTCGAGGTTTCTGACCCATATGACACCTTCTCCTTGTCTTCTGTCAGTTTTGTGAAACTTCTCTTTTAAACACATCATTTTTTTTTTCTCTTCAATTTCCAGGGTCTGAGGGTGGGAGAAGGACAGGTACATGTGCTCAGATGGCCATCACGGTCCCACCCAGAGGCAAATGTCTAGACCATAAAAGGCTCCACACATGTTCCCCCTGGGTAGTGTTGCCAGATAAAATACAGGGCACTCAGTTAAATTTAAACTTCAGATAACCAATGAATAATCGTGTTAGTCTAAGTCTGAACTGTATTTTTATTAACAAATTATATATCTTCTGTTTATCTTAAATTTATATTTAATCTAAATAAAATTCGATGTTTCTCTGAAATTCAAATTCATGTCCACATCCAGTATCTTCATTTGTTATATCTGCAGCCCCACTCATTGGTGTCTGTTGCACAGATACTACGCTGACTCTGGGGGCACTTGTGTAATGGAGGGTGGGGAGGAGGAGAGAAGGACCGGAACTTTTGGGACGCTGATGCAAGACCCTCCCTAGAACCCCAGTGCTGTGGATCCATTCAATACCATCCACCCTGAGGACTACATTCAAGGAAATCCTAGTTCCATTGAGACCGACTTGCCTGGTATCAATCAGGCCATTTCTTAATTACACCTTCAACGTTGAGTATATGAAGAATCCAAATAACATTTAACTGTGATGGAATTTGTAATGATTAATAAACCGATATGTAATGATTAGCAACACTTCAAACGTGCTACCGTGAACTTTACAGAGTCATTTCTGGTACTTTTCTTGAAATGTAAAAGACTTCTTCAGTAGCATTATTAAAACATGCTCATTCATGACACTTCTAGGGTTTCCATTTAGTGTCATTGACTTCAAAGGTGTTGATGTTGACTGTGACAGCCAGCCAGCGATTTGCCTACAGCCTCCTGATGAGACACTAAATAACAACTGGTGTATTAAAATAAAGAGATCATGGAAGGAATTTCTTTATATTATTCTGATTGTGGGAGGCCAAGGAAATCATGTTGGTGGCTAATTCTTGTTGATGTATTTGTCAAATGACTGTAAGAACTGGGAACACAGCCTTCAGTTTTAGTTAGCAGAGGAACACAGAGCACGTGCTTTGCTGTAATTCTTGAAATTCAAGCTTTTGAAAAACTTGTCTAAAATGTAATGGTTTCAAGTTGAAAATCTCTTCCTTTTTCCTCTGAAAAATCTGTGGCTATCAAAAATTCATTTTATCCTTTCCTTGTTACTGTGAAGTGACAGGGTTTGATTTAGTACTTCCTGGGACCCTGTCCTCCCGAATATGATTCTATGAATATGGAATGAGCTCCCAGCGCCTGTCTGGTTTGGAGTTCTGTTACTTCCTGTCTGTTGATACATATGTTGGCCACACAGCCTGTGTCAGGCAGAAAGAAGGAATCACTCCTGGCATGATCTGTGTCTTTAGTGGGCTTTTTATTTGTCTGTTCTTTTCTCAGCTGTTTTTTTCTCCTCCCCCCAAGACTTTGTGTATTCATTTATTTTTTAATTGCACTCATTTTGTAACGTAAGAGGTTTCCATGTTTAGATCTAAGTTACTTTTTTTCCTGTATCTTTTGACATATAAAAATGTTTAAATCAAAGGCTTTGTTGGCAGGTACCAGGGTAAGGGGAACCAGAGAAGAAAAGGGAAATAAAACACAGGATCCGTATTGCGGGATTTTCAGCCAACTTTAAGTGGTTAGTAGTTTACTCCGTCTGTACGTTCTTTTTGTCATGTTGTACTTGTTTATGGTACACAATCTCAAGTTAAGTCCATATGCCTAATGCATAGTACCTCTTTATGCGTGCAGAGCTTGTTCAGGCTTTTGTTATGCCTGGTATTTTTCAGTGCTTCCATTAATTTACCTCTTCCTGTTGTCTCTGCATTCTGGTATGTCACTCTTTTAGCAATGATTAGCAAACAGTGCCTGGAATTGTCAGATATATTATGCAGATAGGATGAGAAATCTTTCCCTTACTGAGATGTTGAGAGAAGAGTGAGGGAGAGGGGGTAAGGTAAAGAAGTTGAGAAAGAGATATATAGAGATACGTGAAAAGATAAATGGAGAAGGGTTGGAGACAGCCCCAAAGAGAGAACATGGTGGGAGAGAAAATGAGAGAGAGGGAGTGGTAGAGGGAGAATGAAGAGAGATAGGGAATGAGAAGGTGAAAATCTTTGTCAATAAATGCCGTGAACAGGAAATCTCTTCATAACTAAAGTGCTCCTGAATCTCAGTTATTGGCACGGCAATTTAATGCAATATTTACCACAATAAAGTCACAACAGGAGAAGAAAATGAGCAGTCCTTTGATGTTTGAATTTAAGTTAATATGTGCTCATCATGAATTTTTAAATTCCTAAGAAGTTCATAGAGCAGAATTGGGAGTGACAAAGGAAACAATCTCCATTCAGTTTCTGAGAATAAATGATCAGGAAAGTCCAGCTGTGTCAAGACAGAAGCCCCATCCACACAAATCCCCTGTCAAAAGAAGTGGGTCACCAGGGCCCCTGCCCGGCTTCTTTTCAGTTCCACTTCCTTTGCCAGGGGTGCTCTGTGCCGGAGCTGTTCCTCCTACCTCGTGAGAGCCAATTGCGTGTGTGTCTCCCTGTCTCTGTGTTCAGTGACATGGTGATAGTAGCTTAACGTAGGCTATGGTGGGAGTGTTTACACCATGGAAATTGGCACACACTACAGGTCAGGGCTTCTCCAGATGGGTGGTCATTAAACATTGACTGGTACACCACTGGGCATCCCCAGTTCCCTTCCAGTGAGCGGCATCCACATCACCTGTTATTGTATGCCCAAGAGGGGCTGTTTTTCTTCCCACCTCCCGCTCACCCAGAATCTTGGCCTTTAGGGATGATCACTCTAGGTAATGTCTTGTGTTTTTCCTTTTTCTTCCTTCCTCAATCAAAATTTATTTGCTCTGAGTTCCATTCCTGTAAGCTGCTGCTCTACATTACGAGGCGCCCAGTTCCTCCGATCTCAGACCCCATAATTGTGCTGAGTTAATAAGATATTTTTCTTCTGTGCCACATTTGGACACATGCTATAGATGTCCTGGATCTTCTGGAGGAGGGAAAGTCTGTAATTTAAGTGGGTGAAATGTCAGGCACTGTTCAGCTCTCAGCTCCCGGCACATTCATGGGCATCCCACTCGGTACTCTACTGGACTTGGTGAGCACAACAGAGATCACATTAAACAAGAAAAGAAAGCTGTGTTTGGGTTGACAGAGGTAATTTTTGGGTCAGTGAAATTTCACGCGGCGCTGAAACTCTATGTTTTGTTGACTGAAACATCAGTTTGATTTTAGTGAAACAAAAGTGGTTTGGAGATATGATTTCCATTTTGTGCTCTCATCAGGGATCTGACTGATCCCAGGTCTCCAAGGCCTGCGATAGATGTGCGTGTGCATAAGAAATCTTGCTCCCCACGGTAGGGACATGGCCTTTATTTAGCTATCAAGGACAAGTCAATGGTCAGGGGCATCTTCATATTGGAATCTTGTCAGTGGCCTTTCTGTGATCTCCTGGTCTAAGTATCTGCCTTTTTGTGAAGCCTCAGAGCTTGCAGCCACCCGTAATTATTATAAAATCTGGTCTCTAAACAAATTAGTGGAACCAAAAAAGAAAAAGAGAGCAAGAAAGGGAAAAGGAAGTAAAATATATACTAGAAATGAAGTGCAAAGGTTATAAATACCTAAGGAAAAAGAAAATCTCTAACAGCTTTGGGAGAAATCTCTAGAATTTCTAATGGTTCGTCCCAGTGAATAGGACTAAGTTGGTTTAGATATTCTTCTTTCCAGTGATTTTAAAAAAATAATTCCCATTAGCTACGGTAGTCTATAGGGCTTTGAGTTGACTTCCCATTGACCACAAGAGAGTGATAGGGACACCTTCCACATTGTGATCTAGACCAAAATAAACCACCAAAAGAGGTCCTCTTCAGGGACCTCCAGCAGTTCCTGCAGCCTAAATTGTAAGCAAAGTCAAAACAGGAAAGGTCTTGCATTTGCTTCACCAGGCATATATTTAATACCATGTTTTGGGCTGGGTGTGGTGGCTCCCGCCTATAATCTCAGCGCTGTGGAGGCCAATGTGGGCAGATCACTTGAGGTCAGGAGTTCGAGACCAGCCTGGCCAACATGGTGAAACTCCGTCTCTACTAAAAATACAAAAATTAGCTGGGCGTGATAGTTATGCACCTGTAATACTACTCAGGAGGCTGAGGCAGGAGAATCGCTTGAACCTGGGTGGCAGAGGTTGCATGAGCCAAGATCGTGCCACTGCACTCCAGCCTGGGTAACAGAGTGAGACTCTGTCTCAAAAAAGAAAAAAGAAAAACAAAAAACAAAAAAAACAAATAACAACAACAACAAGAAACTACGTTGTCTAGTCTCTTAGTGGTTAAGGTAGGATTGTTCATCACTAACAGTAATAAACTGAGCGTATCTGTGTGTCAATGGCTCTAAATTTTACATGATATAATTCATCCGTGTCTTGCCCTGGATTAGGGCTGGAAAGTTAGGGCAGGAACGGTGAGGACTGATGCTGACACGTCTAATTTACACATCCCCAATGCATGGATCTGCTCTGTGTGAGGCACATGTGTAAGTGATGAATGTTCCAAGCCTGTTTCCCTCCTCTGAAGGTTCAGGACCACTTGAACTGTACGTCCTCCAGCTGAAAGGCAGTAAGAACAGATCTGTGATGTACAATTTTCCTGGTTAATTGAAGAATAGACATGGTGTATTCATACTCACAAAAGCAGGATTGCCACCAAAAATGAACCTAATTGTCTAAATAAATAACTCTAGGGTCTCATTGCCTGCAGCCTTTCATTTATTGAATTATTAATGCTGTGTCCCCCTCCCCACCCCCAGAATAGCAGCAGCTAAGGACTGATTTGCCTCAGGCGGTTAACATTCTCCAGTCAGTTGTAAATTGTTCTAAGGACCTGCTATAGCTAAGTTATAGCTATATTATTTCCTCAGCCTTCAAAACAGCTTTGGATTCAGGGACATTGTAAAAAGTTAAGTTATTTTTAGCCTCAAAAATATATTTTGTTGCTTTCCTATAGTCTAAACCATTGGTTTTTACTGGAGGTGATTTTGCCCTCAGGGGACATCTGACAATGTCTAGAGATGGTTTAGTTGTCACAACTTGCCCTTGTGTGTGTGCTATTGGTGTCGAATGTGCAGAGGCCAAGGATGCTGGTGAACATCCTACAATGCACAGGGCAGCCCCCAACAACAGAGAATTATCTGGTCCCAAATGTCAGCCATGCTGTGGTGGCGAACTCTTGGTTTAAATGAGGAGGAAAAAAAAACATTTATCAGAGGGTTTCTTAGGTGGGTAGTTCATTCATTCTTTCAAGAAGTATTTTGTGAGTGCCTGTTATACTAATGCATTACCTCCAGCACCTTAGAGGTGATGTGTGTGATCATCCACCTCCTCTCCCTGCAGCCTTCTCTTATCAACACCCTCTGGTGACGCTAGTGAGGGAGTGGCCATCTCCAGGGTGCCTCCCAGCCCAAGGTGTTCCTCCAGCGAACAGGTTGTATACATGATTCTTGATGGGGAAGTAGAGCAAAGATTTCCCTTGTTCTGAAATCCTGGTGTGAAGGAAGAATTAATACCCGAAGAAGATTTTATTCCTTGCCACAAATGCCCCACGTCATGTTGCCAATAATAACCATTTCCATTTCTGGATTGTATTAAGTCCAGGGCACTGTACATACATTCTTTCTACCCACACAATATTCCTACAGGGTAGGTGTTGTTACAGATGAGGAACCTGATGCTCCAACACTCCAGGTGGAACACATAAGCTGCAGAGCCCACATCCATGGCTTTTCTTTGTCTGGCATCCCGCCATCCCTTATTGTAGAAAGGTTCTGCTATTTTCTTTATTAAGATTTTTTTTTTTTCATAGACAGGGTCACACTAGGTTGCCCAGGCTGGAGTGCCATAGCACAATCATAGCTCATTGACCTCAAACTGAGGCTCAATTTATCCTCCTGCTTCAGCCTCCTGAGTAGCTAGACTAATACAGCCATGTGTCACCAGGTAGATTAGTCTGTTTTCACACTGCTATAGAAAACTATCTGAGACTGGGTAATTGATAAAGAAAAGAGGTTTACTTGGCTCACAGTTCTGAATGGTTGGCGGCAGTAGGGGGACTCAGGCAGTTTAAAATCATGGTGGAAGGTGAAGGGGAAGTGAGGCATGTTGTACATGTAGGTAGCAGGAGAGAGAGAGAAGTGCCACACTTATGCCATCAGATCTTGTGAGAACTCACTATCATGAGAACACCATTGGTAAAACTACCCCAATGATCCAATCCCTCTTGCCAGGTTCCTCCCTCAACATGTGGGGATTACAATTCGAGATGAGATTTGGGTGGGGACACAGAACCAAGCCATATCATCCCACCCCTCGCCCCTCCTAAATCTCATGTCTTTCTCACTTTTCAAAACACATTATGACTTTCCTCAAAGTCTTAACTCATTCCAGCATTAACTCAAAAGTATAAGTCCAAAGTCTCATCTGAGACAAGGCAAATCTCTTCCACCTATGAGCCTGTAAAATCAAAAGCAATTTAGTTACTTCCAAAATACGGTGGGAGTACTGGTATTGAGTAAATGCTTCCATTCCAAAAGGGAGAAATTGGCCAAAACCAAGTGCTACGGGGCCCATGCAAGTCCAAAACTGAGCAGGAAAGCCATTAAATCTTACAGCTCCAAAATAATAACCTTTGACTCCATGTCTCACATCCAGGGCACACTGATGCAAGGGTTGGACTCTCAAGCCCTTGGGCAGCTCTGACCTTATGGCTCTGCAGGGTACAGCCCCTGTAGCTGCATTCACCGGCTGACATTGAGTTCTTGCAGCTTTTCCAGGTGCACAGTGCAAGCTGTCATTGGATCTACCATTCTGGGGTCTGGAGAATGGTGGCGCTCTTCTCACAGCTCTACTAGGCAATGCCCCAGTAGGGATTCTGTATGGGGACTCCAACCCCACACTGCCCCTCTGCATTACCTGAGTAGAGGTTCTCCATGAGGGCTCAGCCCCTGCAACTGACTTATGCCTCGATATCCAAGTGTTTCCATACATCCTCTGAAATACATGCAGAGGTTCTCAAAGCTCAGTGCTTGTTTTCTGTGTACCTGAAGGCTGAACATCACGTGGAAGCTGCTAAATCTTGGGGCTCATACCTTCTGAAGCAATAGCCCAAGCTGTACCTTGGCCCTTTATAGTCATGTCTGTAGCTGGAGTGGCTGTGTTACAGGGCATCATGTCCCAAGGCTGCACAGAGCACGGGGCCCTAGACCCAGACCAAGAAACCATTTTTCCCTCATGGGCCTCCAGGCCTGTGATGGGAGGGCCTGTAATGAAGATCTCTGAAATACTCTAGAGACATTTGCCCCATTGTTGCTTATGCAAATTTCTGCAACTGGCTTGAGTTCCTCCCTGTGAAATGTTTTTTTTTTCCCTTTCTACTGCATGGTCAGGCTGCAAATTTTCCAATCTTTTGTATTCTGCTTCCCTTTTAAATATAAGTTCCAATTTTAGATCATCTCTTTGTGAACACATATAACTATATGCTGTTAGGAGCACCCAGGCCACATCTTGAGTGCTTTGGTGCTTAGAACTTTCTTCTGACAGGTACCCTAAATAATCTCTCTCAAGTTCAAAGTTCCCCAGGTCCCTAGAGCAGGAGCACAGTGCCACTAGTTTGTTTGCTAAAGCATAGCAAGAGTGACCTTTGCTTCAGTTCCTAATAAGTTCCTCATCTCCATCTGAGAGCAACTCAGCCTGGAACTTCATTATCCACATCACTATCAGCATTTTGGTCAAAACCATTCAACAAGTCTCTAGGAAGTTCCAAACTTTCCCCCATCTTCCTGTCTTCTGAGCCCTCCAAACTGTTCCAACCTCTGCCCATTACCCAGTTCAAAGGTTGCTTCCACATTTTTAGGTACATTTATAGCAATGTCCCACTCCTGGTTCCAATTTCCTGCATTACATTGTTTTCACACTGCTATAAAGAACTATCTGACACTTGGTAATTTATAAAGAAAAGAGATTTAATTTACTCACAGTTCTGCATGGCTGGTGAGGCCTCAGGAAACTTACAATCACTGCAGAAGGTGAAGGGGAAAAGAGGCAGATCTTATATTGTGGCGAGAGAGCAAGCGAGAGAGAGAGAGAATGAGAATGAATCGCACTTTTTTTTTTTTTTTTTTGAGACGGAGTCTTGCTCTGTCGCCCAGGCTGGAGTGCAGTGGCGCGATCTCGGCTCACTGCAAGTTCCGCCTCCTGGGTTCACACCATTCTCCTGCCTCAGCCTCCTGAGTAGCTGGGACTACAGGCACCTGCCACCACGTGAATCACACTTTTATATCATTATATAATGAGAACAGCATGGGGAAATGGTTCCCAGGATCCAATCATCTCCTACCATGTTCCTTCCTCCCTTGATATGTGGGGATTGAACTTTGAGATGAGATTTGGGCAGGGATACAGAGCCAAATCATATTACCATTCCTGGCTAGTTTTTCTTTTTAATTTTGTAAAGACATGGTCTTGCTATGTTGCCTAGGCTAGTCTGAAATTCCTGGCCACAGGTGATCTGTCCTCTTGCCTTGGCCTCCCGAACTGCTGGGATTACAGGTATGAGCCACCACATCTGGCACAGTTCTGCTGTTTTCTAATGACAATGGGTGTTTTTATTTTGCCTTAGTAGATGTTATGGTAAAGATGTTGGAAAAGTATGTCACCTGAAATGAAGAACAGGCATTTCAACAATAATAAGGCGTAGTGTGCAAAAGCATGGGTAAGGTGAGAGATGAGTTAGGCAATTGGGCTGGAGAGGCAGAGCCCAGGGTGGTTTGAACTCTGTGTGGATGGGAATCCTGACTCCATCCAGCCTATCTTCAGAGGGCTGTTGCTATTCCCATATCCTTCCCGGTACCTGGTATGGAGGCATCAGTCTCCTTAAGGTTTTATCAAGACACCAAAAAGGCAGCTAACAGTATGAAAAGCTGTTCAGCTTCACTCAGAATGAAAGAAATTTAAACTATCAACTATTTCTCACCTATTAGTTTGGTAAAGATTAAAAAAAAAAGTAAATCCCCAACATGTGCAAGGGTTGATGTAACTGTAATAGCTGTTTGGTGCTTTAGGAAGTTTCTATCAACATTAATTGATCCGACACTTCCACTTCTGGGGATTTATCTTGTATTTATGTCCACCTAGTTGCACAATTGTAGATGTTCATTGCTTTTTTATTTTTAATCGTGGACAAAACCCTAAATGTCCACAGAAGGGACCTGATTAAATAAAGCAGAGCAATGTACAGCCTTTAAATAGAATGATGTATCTATTTTTGCAAACATGGAAGCATCTATTATATGTGAATGAAGAGTGAATGAAGAAAGGTATTAAACAGCATGCATAGCCTAATGTCTCCTTGCATAGGTATTTTTGATCATTAATGCATGGATATGTTTGAAAGAATATACATTGACTTGTTCTCATTAGCTACCTCTGTAAAATAAGTTGAAGTTTTGGAATGGAAGGGAGATTTTCTTTCCACCTGTGTCATTCTATAGTTTTAAAGATAACTGCCATATGTTAGTTTAAAAGGTGAAAACTTTAATCAAAATCACATGAATGGAGCACTTATTAATTGCCAGGTGCTTTGCTTGGCACTGATAATACAAATATGAATGAGACTTTTTTTTTTCCTGCTACAGAGTAGCTTCTAGTCAAACTTTTAACAATACCAATTGGCCAAATCAACTTTATTTTTCATTGTGGGGTTCTTAGTTATTTTGTTTCTCAGGACAATTAGGTTATGATATAGATAATGCCTTAGGTATTATGCAGATGAATTTTCTTGTATATTTGTAAAATCGGTTGAAAAGTTTTATGAAATGGAAAATCAATGTTACTTTAAAGGCTGCCTTTTCATTAAAACTTATTCTGTGTTTGTCCTGTTTTGACCTGCTCAAAATTGGAGAATGTATTCACAGAACCTCTGCTACTCAACAGACACCCATGACTAAGAAGGAGACGCTCCTTTCTTTGGAAAATCTAGCTAAGGCGATAGACAACAAATAAGAAAACGAAGACTTGGGTACTTAATTAAACTTGAGATAGGGGCAATGGAAGAAAAGGCATGGTGAAGATTTTGACACGGTGGGCCACAAAGGCCTCTGTGAGGACATGACGTTTAAAAACAGATGTAGGCCAGGCGTAGTGGCTCATGCCTATAATCCCAGCACTTTGGGACGCCAAGGCAGGCGGATCACCTGAGGTCAGGAGTTGGAGATCAGCCTGGCCAACATGGCGAAACCCAGTCTCTACTAAAAATATGACAATAGGTGGTGCGTGCCTATAATCCCAGCTACTCGGGAGGCTGAGGTAGGAGAATCACTTGAACCTGGAAGGTGGAGGTTGCAGTGAGCCAAGATCATGCCACTGCACTCCAGCCTGGGTGACAGAGTGAGACTCAGTTTCTAAATAAATAAATAAATAAATAAAGACGTGAAGAATAAGAAAGAACCAAAAGTACAAGAATGGAGGTGGGTTCCAACACGTGAAGTCCCAGAGGCAGGAAAAGGCTCACCTGTTTCAGAAACCAGTGGCCCTTGAGGATTGGCTCGTGTGAGCTGTTATGGCCAGAGTGTCTTGGGCGCGGGGGTGAGGCAGGAGAGGTGGGTAAAGCTGGATGACATGGGGCCATGTCGGTGGCAGTAAGTTTCACTAAGTTGCCACCATACAGAATGGAAGCAGCCATTTCTACTCTGATGATGGAAATGATTCTGCAAGCATGGGCACATTCAATTCACTTTGAGCTAGAAAAAGATGCATGCCACTGTGCCTCGCACGTGGTGGGTGTTTCTCTTTTAATTTCTTAGTGAATGGATAAATCTTTAAAACATGTGTAGACTCTTTCAGATGAAATACCAGAATGCCCTATTTTTTTTTTTAAAAGCATGTTTCTCACATGTGCCTGTTTACTCTTGGGTCTTTTTCAAGCCAGACTCCTGTTTCCTGGTGGGAAGCCTCTGTCCTTTGATTCATGCCTCTCACAGCTGGTGTCCCCATGTGTGTCTGAGCCCTCCGCCAGAATCCCTTTAAGCCAGCAGATGTTTTGGGTTAGCCTTGACTTCAGGCACACCCCCACTCCACACATCTCATTCGCACCTGGCCTCAGCTGGCTGTACAGGAGCGGCCTTCTTTGGGATGCTCGGACCGCACGTAAGATCCTTTCTTTCATTGATCAATCTGATCATCAGGACCCAGCCCTGACAGATGGAATTCTTCACCTTGGAGAGGCCTTCTTTCTCTCAGCATCCTTGCCTTTTATTAGCCCCTCCTTTGTTATACCCTCCACCATCCTTCTAATATTAAAAACAAAAAACAAAAAAAAAAAACTCATTTGACATTGTTTTTTGTGGGTGGATGTCCGTGATTATCTTGCATGCCCTGTATGTTGTGGAGTGGGCATTCCATTCCTATCTGTTGTATGGTCTTTCTTCTCACCAGCATCTTTTGACTCCATGTGGTCATCCTGTCTTTTGATCACTGATTCACAGCTCTGCTCTTCCAACATTTGGACTCCTGCGCTGCTCATCTGCTCCCTTCCTCCAGCTCATGAGAGCACATGGCTTCTCCAGCACTTGGATAGTCATGCCTGGTATTCTCGTGCTGACGCATATGTGCCCTTCTCTGCCAGTTCGCAGGGCTGAGTTTTTGCAGAAGCCCTTCTGCCAGTCCACCCAGGGCCAGGCACACCACATTCCCCAAACCCATCTCCCAGAGCCTGTTTCTTTCTCTTCTCGTTTACTCCTCCCCAGCCCCTCCTCTTCAGCTCCTTCCCTCCTTCTTCCCTCCTTTCCCTCCTTTCCCTCCTTATTCCTCTCCCCAGTGAATATATTGAACCCTAGGTTTGGCCAGAATTTTGGGGTGAAATCTACATACCCTGCCTGCTCTCTGTCTTGGTCTTGGCAGCCTGATCTGGTGGGTGTTCCTGGAGAGTCAGAACCCAGGATCAGAGCACCCTGCTATTTTACTGGTCTTCATGGGCTTATTGTTCAGTTGGTGGTTTTTTTATTTTTATTTTTATTTATTTTTATTATTATTATTTTTTTACCACTGATTGCCATATGCAGCCGATAGGTTTTATTAATTAAAGAAGTATTAGTTACCAGTAAAACGGTTACAAGTAGAGTTTTTAGGTTCGTTTTTGTTATTGTAAATAATTTACTTGATGAGGTGATTTGGTGGTTCTTTTCCCTGCTGACTTTTATCATTCTTATTTATTATGGAAATAGACAAAATACAGAAAAAAGAATGAACAACTTAAAATACGGGGCAAAGAAAGGGCCACAAGTAAGGAAATGGTGAAATGAATAATGCTACATAAATAACATGAGTAGTATGCAGTTGTTAAAATTCTGCTTTTAAAGGATTTCACTTTATATGCATAGAAATATATTGTATATATAACTTATTCAAGAAATACTAATTCTATATATGTATTTTATGTATTTTTATACATCTAATAATTTTGAATAGATTAAAGATTGGAAAGTGCATCAAAATAATAGTGATGCTTGTCTGTAGATGCCCAGGTAGTGAATGCTTTTTTCCCTTTTATTATATTTTTCTAAAATTTTTACAGTGGACATATGCAGCTTATACAATGAAGAAAAGTAGATCTATGAAAACATTAGGAGAATATCTGGAAGTGAACAAAATTATTATTATACTGGTTTCTTGGCTGCTTCCTCATCACCTCCCAACCCTCAAGCTTCCTTCAGGAGCTGCCATTTCAGACAATTTCTTTGGCTTTTGACCCAGGCTGAGCTAAGGATTGTTTCTGTGTCTACAGAACAATACAGGGAAAAATACGTTCTAGCCTCAATAAAACTAACTCTGTCCTTTGAACACAAGGCAGGAACTTTTCATTTCAAACCTTATTCTCATAGCACAGAATTGATTTCCAAAGTCATGTAATGCTATCAGAGGATGCTATAAAAGAACAAGAATCAAAGCAAAGACTCTTCTAGGGCAGTAGATGATGTCTTTCCTATGCTCAAAAGTGTCATGAGGCAGAGAGAAGAAAAACAAAAGCCAAAACAAAACCTCACACTGCCAAGTTTTAGGGAAGAAGTGGAGGAAATATTTCCCAGAGGACGAATGTTGTCAGAACACATGATTGGTTGTATGTGTTTGAGAGACAGAAGCAATGAGTCGATAGTCAATAGCTTTTTTTTTTTAATTAAAAAAATGTAGCCACATTCTTAATACTTTGCATTATAGATCTTACACTGTATAAAGCATTCAATCATTTTTCTAAGAGGAGCAGGTTGTTACTTTTTCTATTTTTCTGCATTCTTCCTTCAAGAAAAATTGGAAATAAAAGCATACCACAGAGCATTTAATTTTGAGCAAATGAGTTTGCTTGTAACTGTATCGTTTACCTAGGTATTTAATGACTCTTGTTAAAAGGGGTACATGCAGACTTATTGGTTGCAAAGATTGTTAATAGCAACAGTTATTCAACTTAACAAACATTGACTTATAAAACTTATCTAGGATGCATATTTTGGATGTTTAAAAACTCTCTTTGCTTATGTTTCTAACAAACCAGTGTCTAATCAGACCAGTTACTTTGGTAAATATCTTTTTTTTTAATTGTCCTAAGTTATTTCTAGTCTTTTTTTTTTTTTTTTTTTTTTTTTTAGATGGAGTCTCGCTCTGTCACCCAGGCTGGAGTGCAGTGGCGTCATCTCACCTCACTGCAAGCTCCGCCTGCCGGGTTCAAGTGATTCTCCTGCCTCAGCCTCCCAAGTAGCTGGGACTACAGGTGTCCGCCACCACGCCCGGCTAATTTTTTTGTATTTTTTAGAGAGATGGAGTTTCACCATGTTATCCAGGATGGTCTCGACCTCCTGACCTCGTGATCCGCCTGCCTCGGCCTCCCAGAGTGCAGTGATTGCAGGCGTGAGCCACCGAGCCCGGTGTATTTCTAGTCTTAAATCAAGCATTCGTATTCTTATGCGAGTACTGAAAAACTTCCAGTGTTTCTGTTGGATTATGGATTGGTAGGAAGGGACCACACCATTCTCTCTTTAATGGACCCACTCAGTGATACAGAAACCTCTGGAAGGCAATTCTAGGCTATCTCTGGGCGGCTTTCCTTCACCTGGTTCCTCGTCAGATACCCAGTTAGGCAGTATTTCAGGGAGACTCCCAAGAAGGGTCCTGTAGGAACTGAGACATCAGCCCCAACATGTTGAGACCCCGTCACTCGTTCATCCTCAGGACACTCATATCACCCTTCTTGTGGACTTAGGTGTGTGATATATGGATGTGAGGGGAATTGGGTTCTCCTGGTTCCTAAATTAGGCTCGACCTCAGTGAGCCCTGACCTTTTCCAAGGCAGAAAGCAGAGTCAGTTCTCAGAGGGTCCTGAATGAGGGTTTTGTCTTCAACATTACATTGTTTTTCTTTTCAGCTACCTATTCTATCTGAGAAGGCCCTCCTCATCATAATTATCATTCATGTTTTGATAAAAAATCAATAGGATCTCTTTTTCCAGCTCAACGGAATGGACTAATAAGCTACTCATATTAATATCTTCATCAGTTTCTATGGGCCAGGTTGCTGTAACACACAACCCCTAAATCTCTGTAGCTTCAAAGAACAAATGTTTGTTTCTCAGTTGTGCTTCATGTGCATCTGGGCTTGCTGGAGGTGCTCTTTTAAGAGGTCTCTCTTTGGGTGGCAGGCTGATTTCTGGGGTAGCTGTCATCTTGAGAGTTGCTGGTCACTGTTGGGGAAAGAAGAGAACATGGCATAAGGTCCATTGACCCTGGGAAGACTCTGATCCAGAGGAGGCATGGTTTCCACTTACATCTCACTGGCCAGAGAAATCACGGGACTATGGCCAACTTCGAAGAGGTGAAGTGGGGGGAAGACTGGACAGTGCTCATGGATACTGTAATTCCTGCACGAGTTTTTTGTTTTATGTGATGGACATTGTTACCCTTATCTTTGCGTAAGTCGTGTTGTCTCATTCACTTCTCACGTGAGCTGGTGAATACAATGATCTTTATTTTACACACGCGGCTTACTGAGGGTAAGGACTCAGGAGACAGTGGTACTTCCTGGATAGAGTTGGTTGTAGAATCTAATTTTGTTTATTTCCCCAGAACCAAATCTCTTAGTCATTGTACAGTATTGCTCCATAATTTGTTTGAAGCACACACTACAGGAACAAGGAATTTGCCACTTCTGAAACTTCTTTGTGCAACCTGGGGACGTGCCCTAACATCAAGGGAATAGAGTTTCCAGCCTGTGGAATTGAGATTACCTTCTCTCTCTTTGTGAATCAAATACCTATGCTACCTCTTCATGACCTTGTCTGAAACAGTGGAACCCCTCCTAACATGTTCATCTTAAGAGTTGCCATTTCTTGAGGACTTACCATGTCCAGACGTTGGAATGATCCTTCTGCATGTACTGTCTCTTTTAATTCTCACTCTTTTTCATTTCACAAATGAAGATTGGGTTTGCCATTCTGGGCCTGCTCAAAGTTGTCCACATCCTAAACTGCAGACTCAGGAATAAAAGCCACGTTTGTCTGGCTCAGAGCTTGCCCTGTTAAACATGTGTTCCTCAAGATTTAAGTAAAAGTACTCCAAATACCCAAGATTCTTACAAAGTGCTTTTAATACAAGCCTGCTGGGGGTTCATTGCATGATGAAGGTTGCTTTGGAGCTAGCATCAAAAACATTTCTGCCATTTATAATTTGGAAGAAGAAGATAAAAAAAATCATGAACAAAAACATTCTCTTGTCTACCCTGCTCAGGGTCTCCAGCACTTTTAGATTTCCATTTATATCCTAGTGGGATGGAACACATGGCCTAGGGCTGGCATCCTGGCTCCAAACGTAGGAACAATGACCTGGAGCGAGTGAGTGAATTTTTGTGAGCCTCATTTTTCTCGAATGTGAAATGGGGACACCTTGCTTGCAAAAATCTTGTACATGAGTTGTTTTTTATGGTTGCTTAATAGAAGGTGGTGGCTATTTTGGAGGTGGGTAAATATTACCTTTCTCTGTTCTCTGGTAGCCCTCCCTCACTACCCCGAATAAACATTCCATATAACTAAAACCTAGGCTTTAAGCATGACCTTATGCTAAATTCACTAGCCATTAATTAAAACCCATTGTTGGCTGGGCGTGGTGGCTCACTCCTGTAATCCCAGCACTTTGGGAGGCTGAGGAGGGCAGATCACAAGATCAGGAGTTTGAGACCAGCCTGACCACTACGGTAATACTCTGTCTCTACTACACATGGAAATGTTAGCCAGGAGTGGTGGTGGGTGCCTGTAGTCCTAGCTACTCAGGAGGCTGAGGCAGGAGAATCACTTGAACCTGGGAGGCGGAGGTTGCAGTAAGCCAAGATGGTGCCACTGCTTTCTAGCCTGGGTGACAAAGATTTCATCTCAAAAAAAAAAAAAAAAAACCAGAAACAAAAAAAACCCATTTTTACTCTTAAGCCCCACCAACATAGAAATTTTGGAGGCTCAGAAAAATGAACTTCTTACAACATATGAAAGTTGAAAGCGATAGAATATCGTGGAGAACAATGTGATGGTAGGTATGAAATGCTTTAAATATGTATGAATCCATTTACTCAGTGGCTCTTCTTCTAAAGTTTTGAAATTAATAGAAATAGTCATGAAAAAGGATGTTTATCTGGTGTTGTGATACCAGTAATTTGAAACCCCAGACTATTACGTAGCTGGAGACTGGCTGAGTAAATGGATACCACCATTTGATGGGTTGCTATGTAGCCATTTAAACCAGATTTTTGAATAGTATTCAAGGATATGAATAAATATAGATAGCCTGAATTTTATATAGTATAAATGTATTTATATGCATAATCATTTACTGGTAGGACACACCCCCAAGTGTTACCACAAATCACTTATTCTATTAGGAAGAGTTCACACACTACCATTTTCTTTTTACCATTTCATATTTTCCAAAATGTGTTTATTTAGAAACATATTGTAATTTATTAAAAAAAGGATTAAAGACCCCACTAAGGACTGTTTAGTTCCCAAACTTACACTTTTTAGGTTAACCTGGAAAGGCTTAGAATGTAGGAGCCACCATTAGAGAGGAGCCCTGGGCAAGCTGGTCCCACTCGGAATGACATTTGTCAAAATCCTACAGTAGATGTTCCAGTAATGAAGGCGTCTGCCTAACATCTCAAGTCAGACATTTCTAATTGGGCAAAATTACTGTCATTTACTGTTATTAAAGCTGCAACAAGGAAAAAAACCAACAATGCCTGCTTCTGTCACAAGTTCTGTTGCGAATCGTGAGAGTCTCTTTCCCGGACCCTCCCTGCCGTTTTCGTGGCAGCATGACTCAGTGGAGCAAGGGGCAGCCTGCTGTTCTGAGTCTGGACTTGGTAGTTACCAAGATGTGAGTAACGCTGATCTTCCTGTAGCCCTGAGCAAAGCCTCTTATAGCTCTCTCTGCTCCACATAATAGGGATAATAATATTTATTTGCTTACCTAGCCCACTGGGGCGTTGTAAAGATTAGTTAGACTCTGCTGGTCAAAGGACTTTGAAGGTTTAGTGCCCCGAATGGCATTATTACTAATAAACCTTTAAAACTTTCATCTGCAGTGTTTCCTTATTTGTAGCATTTAGTAATTCTGCACAAGAAACCAACCTCCCGCAGGCAGGACGCCAGACCCACGCTGGGCCAGGGCGGGCTTAGGCCTGCCTAGACTTTCCTCCCACCCCGGCTCCCACCTCCAGGCACAGAACTGCTGCTACCTGCCTCAGCTTGATCCTGGCTTAGAGGCTCCTGGTGCTTGTTTACCAGATTCTGTCCAGTTGGAAAGCCACCCATGCTTACAGTCCTCTAGTCTGTGCCAGGAAACAAAGAGCTTTTTCCAGGTATACCCACTTGGCCAGCCGAGGGGTTCCTCAACATGGCATGTTCAAGGAGAATTTTGGAGTTCTCCAGTGAATACCCTGAAGTTCTCACCCATGGAAGTGGAAGGTGCCTGGAGTTCTAACCTGGGAATAAGCAAACGCTCATCAGACCTCAGAACAGTTCGTGCAGCCGGGCGTGGTGGCTCACGTCTGTAATCCCAGCACTTTGGGAGGCTGAGGTGGGTGGATCACGAGGTCAAGAGTTCAAGACAAGCCTGGCCAAAATGGTGAAACCCTGTCCCTACTAAAAATACAAAAATTAGCCAGGCATAGTGGTGGGTGCCTGTAATCCCAACTATTCAGGAGGCTGAGGCAGGAGAATCCCTTGAACCCAGGAGGCAGAGATTGCAGTGAGCCGAGATCACACCACTGCACTCCAGCCTGGACAACAGAGCAAGACTCCGTCTCAAAAAAAACACAAAACACAAAACACAGAAACAAAAACAAAGAAAAGAACAATTCATGCATCTCATCTCCCTGTTCTTGGCATCTGATTCTTTTAGCACAAAAGATGAGAAGGTCCGAAACTTTGTCTGTGGGGAAGGCTATTGGTTTGGACAGTGATTTATGAGGATGCCTTTTTGCCTTTTGGTGCTCACTAAGAATAATGAAACTCTTCTCTGCACTGTTACTGCCAAAGCTCATTCTCCTTTTCCCTCACATCTGCCCACTCTTGTGATAAATCTGAGACACACCAATCCAAAAAGGCAATCTCTCCCTTGGCAATGACTTTGAAGAGTATTTCAGAAATGCTCATTGGGAGTGGATGCCAATTATTTAATGCTGAGTGGGAAGAGGAGGAATGAGAAAAATCAGCCAAGTACACAAGAGAAACCAAGCCCAGATAATTAGCTCTGAAATATTTATGATAAACATGGAAAATAATAACTTTATAGTAATGTAAGAGCAGATTGTATTCATTTAATGACTTTTTGGTAATTGGATTTCCTTATCTTTGTCTATAAATACACGTATCTAGTTTCCCAAACTAGAAATCTCAGAATCATTCTAAGTTTTACCCTTTTTTTCCAAACCCCCTCTCAAATAGCCACAAAATTCTATCTCATAAATAACTTCACTGCTCAATAGCCCTTCCATAGCCCTTCTTTTCCATCCTCTTCAACCACGCTGATCGTGTGAGGCATGATTCCTTCACTGCCTGGGGACTTTTCTTAGTCCTACTGGTCTAATCCTGTTTCCCAGTGATCTCCACATTGGTCCCCAGGTATTTGTGTGTACAGCTGCTCAGATACTTGCACCCCCAACTCTCAGACCTTGGCTGGCTTGACATTACCCTTGAGAGAAAGAAATGTTAAGGCCTTCTTGGTCAACAATTAGCATTGGTTTAACTTGTAATTTCTCTCTGAATTCCCCACTGGGTCCTCTGTGGTTAGCAACAATGGACTTCTCTCTGAAGTTCTCTTCTCACTGTCTCACTTCAGTGCCATGCATGCTCCTGTTTGTGTTTGGGGAACCTGTTCAGATGTCGCCTTATCATTCTAGGCATGGCTTGTTGTTTTTCCCAAGGACCCAAAACAGTAAAAAGTAATCAAATACCTACATGGCCGTCAGCCCAATGGAATATAGATGGAGAATAAAGTCATCTTCTGTATCCATGGGGATTGGTTCCAAGAACCTGTGGATACCAAACTCTGTGGATGCTCAAGTCTCTGACAGAAAATGGTGTAGTGTTACCGTGTAACCTGTGAACATCTTCCCATATACTTTAAATTATCTCTGGATTACTTATAATATCCAATATAATACCTATACATCATTTCATTTGCTTGGATTCAACATAGTATTTGGCACATGGTGGATTCAAGTTTTGCCTTATGGCCCTTGTGAAATTTCTTTATCCCAATTACTTTCCACCCCTGATTGTTGAATCCACAGACATGGAACCAATGGATATGGAGGGTTGACTGTATTAATTTATCTTGGCACATGATAAGTCTTTAAAATGCTCCTTTTTCGTGCATAAATTTCTACCAACCATTTCAAGATTGAGACATGGAGTCTCTTTTGGGAAAATCTGTAAATTTCAGCCCTTGGGAGAGTCACTATCTTTTACATAAGATTCTTATTTCAACTTGAAAATTAAGGAAACTCTTGAATACTGACCCACAGATAAGCAGAAAGTTTCGTAGCAACATCTGGTAACATGTTAACAATGAGACTGTGTTCCCATACCCAGAGGTCCTGATTCAGCAAGTCAGCAGCAGGCCTGGGGCCCAGCATTTTGATGTTTTCTTATTGATTCTGTTGGGGAGCCAGAATCCAGAATGAAATGACCTCATGTTATACAGTTTTACAGCTCGTTCCAGGTAACTGTAGTTGGGGCTTCTGAAAGAAGCATTTCAAGGAAGCATTTTGGGGGATTACTAGGAAACACGAGCCACAGGTCCTCACACGCTTGCAGACTATCGTGCTGGATGGAGAACTCAGACTGCTCTTCATGTTGGCTGCAGACCTCTGTGGGACTTGCCACCGGTGTCTGCTCCAAAAGAGACCCAAGTGCTTTAGGACTAAGGATCTTGTTCCAGAGAATGATGACCACATCACTTGTGGGCATTTGTGGCACTTGCTTCCATTTTATTCTGTTTGCCACTCAAAGGAGGCTGTGATAGTTTACAAGCTTCCATGCCAGGGCTGGGGCTGCTGCCGGCAGATAGCATCCAAGCCTGGGACCCAGCTCCTTCAGTGGGGGCTTTAGAATTTCATATGGCTTGGAAAACCCCATTTTAACTCTAACGTGACTGAAAAGCAACACCTACACCTACTGCTTTCTAAAAAATATGTTGAATGTGACTTAAAAATATGTTATTAAAATTATTTAAAATATGTTATTAAAATGATTGAAAAGGGGTATGTGAGTATAGTAAACGGTTAAAACACTAGGAAAGTGTGAACACTTCCCTCTCCAGAGGCAAGCACTAGAAACATCTTCTTAACAGTTCTTTCCAGAAATTTTCTAAGCCAATGGAAATGTGTGTATGTATGCATACTCGTAGTAAGAAATGGGAGTTTAGACACTGTTCTGGCTCCTTCTTTTTTCATGTAACTGTTTATCTTCCAAATAGGGAAGCAAATAGATTTACCGTATACTTTTCAAGGCCTCATTTGAAAGGTATACTATTATATGGATCTAACACAGTGGCTTTTAATCAGGGGTGACTTTGTTTCCTAGTGGACATTTGGCAATGTCTAATAATATTTTTGGCGTTGTCATTCAGGGTGGGAAGAGCTGCTGCTCATATCTTGTGGGTAGAGACCAGGGACACTGCTCAGGATCTCACCATGCACAGACCAGCCCCGCCCATGACAGAGGATTATCTGGCCCCAGATGTCAACAGTGTCAAGGTTTAGAAAATCTGAATACAGCATCACAGATTTTAAAAGACTCCTTTGGATTTTGCCTTTAGAGTGTAGCTTATCAACCAGTAACAACAACATAGATAGCGTTCCCCCAAAGCCACAACACAGACACAGTGAAAACACCTTCAGGGGGTGTGGAGTACTATTCCAACAGAGCCAGATGAGAACACATTCCAGGCTAAGTCTGATGCTTACAGCTGTTGATTTGAAACAACTTTGGTGGTCTAGCATCTACTACCAGAATATTTAATACACCTTGCCATTTCTATGACTTTGCTTCCTTGGAAGACAGTGAGCTGCTTAGGGACAGAGGAAAGCCCCACGCTGGCAGCAGAGGTCTCAGTGGCTCGGAGCACCTGCTGAACCTATAATTTTGCAGCAAAATGAGAGTATCCATTTTTAGCACCAGAGTTTTTTTATGGTTTAGATTTTGGCTTTTTTATTTCTATAGCAACTTCACCATGTTTACTCAGGCTCAGGATAAAGGCTCCTTTTCTTTAGAGAATAATTACCACTGACAAAGTTTAGAAAAATAAAAAATTGCCTGGAAAATAATACTTAATTGTTCATGATGTTGTCCTGACCTCCTGCCCTTCCCTCGAGAAGCCTTTAGTATTTAGGCGATACCATA
The DNA here is from genome assembly GCF_000951045.1 of Mandrillus leucophaeus. Lineage (NCBI taxonomy): Eukaryota > Metazoa > Chordata > Mammalia > Primates > Cercopithecidae > Mandrillus > Mandrillus leucophaeus. The sequence goes on along the minus strand of NW_012101898.1, from coordinate 1,702,988 downwards.
AGTGTATGTAGGGTTTTGTTTTTTTCTAGATCTAAAGGAACTCTGTCAAATGCAGTTTATCACAAAACCTCCCTCTCTCCCTTTAGTTGTTTCAGTGATCTTTTATTTAGAATTCGTGGTCAGAAGCCATACTTCGCACTTGAGAACACTTTCTCTGCTTTTCTTCGGAGTATCTGGTTCCCCAATAAGACTTTCTTGCTCAAAATAAATTAAGAGAGTTTCCCACAAGATGAGTCTTTTGTGAGAGCTTGGATGCAAGTTGCATCCTTATTGTTCTTTTCTTTTTTTTTTTTTTTAAGCATCCACAAAAGGCATTTTTATTGTTCATGTCCCAGGGCATTCTTGAAAAAAAATATAGTTAAACTACGTCATGGGGGTTCATTGTACAGATTATTTCATTGCCCAGGTATTAAGCCTAGTACTCCTTTTTTTTTTGAGATGGAGTCTCACTCTATGGCCCAGGCTGGAGTGCAGTGGCTGGATCTCAGCTCACTGCAAGCTCCACTTCCTGGGTTTACGCCGTTCTCCTGCCTCAGCCTCCCGAGTAGCTGGGACTACAGGCGCTCGCCACCTCGCCCGGCTAGTTTTTTGTATTTTTAGTAGAGACGGGGTTTCACCGTGTTAGCCAGGATGGTCTCGATCTCCTGACCTCGTGATCCACCCGTCTCGGCCTCCCAAAGTGCTGGGATTACAGGCTTGAGCCACCGCGCCCGGCCCAAGCCTAGTACTCCTCAGTTATTTTTTCAGATCCTCTCTCTCCTCTCCCTCTCCACCCTCTGATAGACCCCAGTGTCTGTTATTCTTCTCTTTGTGTCCATGTGTTCTCACTATTTAGCTCCCACTTATAAGTGAGAACATGCGGTATTTGGTTTTCTGTTCCTGTGTTAGTTTGCTAAAGGATAATGGCCTCCATCTTCATCCATGTTCCTGCAAAGGACATGATCTTGTGTTTTTTTTTTTTTTTTTTTTTTTTTTATTGGCTGCATAGTATTCCATGCTATATATCTACCACATTTTCTTTATCCAGTCTAAAATTGCCGGGTATTTAGGTTGATTCCATGTCTTTGCTATTGTGAATAGTGCTGCAATGAACATACACATGCCTGTGTCTTTATGGTAGAATGATACACATTTCTTTGGGTATGTATATCAATTAATGGGACTGCTGAGTTGAATGGTAATTCTGTTTTTTAGCTGTTTGGGGAATCACCACACTGCTTTCCACAATGGCTGAACTAATTTACACTCCCACCAAAAGTGTCTAAGCATTGATTTTCTCTGTAACCACGCCAGCATCTGTTATTTTTTGATTTTTTAATAATAGCCATTCTGAGTGGTGTGAGGTGGTATCTCACTGTGGTTTTGATTTGCATTCCTTCAATGATCAGTGATGTTGAGATCTTTCTCGTGTGCTTGTTGGCCGCATGTATGTCTTCTTTAAAAAGCATGCTCATGTAAGAGGCAATTTTGGGGAAGACTTGGTGAACACTTTGTTTAGGTTTGGGGTAGAGACACTTCTAGAACTCGAGTATGAGAAAGTCGTGGGATTGAGGTCTTTAAGCCAAGGTTGTAGATAGCAGTGCCACCATCCTAGCAATGGATATAGGCCAGTGATCAAGACATTTGTGTTTTTGTCTTTTATGTTGCCACAGTTTCAGTGTCTTTTTGATCCCTGATTTTTTCTTGCTAGAAAGGCTAACTTAGAGATTATAGGACAGAATGGAAGTCCCATCCTAGGTAACAGAATGATAAATAGCAAGCATCTGCGGAGTACGTTCATATGTGTGTGCAAGCACACCAAACTATTTAGACTATACTCATAACTTTTTAAATAAAAAAATCGTTGCCTGTCTCTTACTTAGTTGTCTCTGCAGGACTATACTATTGCTGTTTCCTCCACATATGATTGTGCAGTGAAGTATCTCTAATTACACCGCTTCTTACAGATGCATCCTTCAGGGCAGAGAGGTAGCAAGGTGTGCTGGAGTGATACCACCGTGGTGTTTCTGAGCAGGTATTCCTGACCCCACGTTTGATTCATACTGTAAAAAAACAGAAGATGATGGGCCTTTACTTGGAAAAATATTATTCTCTATGCCATTCTATTGTCAGGTCAACCAGTACGTGTCAGCCAATAATTGATTTTTCAGTTTCTAACTGAGGACTTTGCCTTACCTGGGCCATTAGTAATAACAGGGAGAAGCCGAGGTTTTCAGGCAGCTGACTACTACTGCTATAAGCATTTCCATTTGGTGTCAGCTCTTGGTCATGATATTTGCTTTTTCCTAAGTTATAATCTTCCATGCCTTTAAGATACCCTGAAAGATTCAGTGAGCATTCTCTGTAAGACACCTTGAGGAGAACAAAACCAAATCTGAAATAATACCTGGTATTCAGCTTTTCCATGTTCCTACTTTGCCAAAATAGTTTCCTAGCTGATCTTCACACCTGAGCTTTTAACCATCATTTCTGTGCAAGGTCATCTCTATGCTAAGTGTATGTTTGAGAAAAGCCAATGACCAACGAAAGAGACATTTCCATGAATGATGTAAATTACAGTGAGCCTGTCTATACTCAAGTTTTCTCATCCATCTTTGGAGTTAAGACCAAGAGAAGTGATAGAGTACTTGCTAAGCAAGTTTTAGGGAAATCTAAGATAGCAAATTGAGGGAAAAATTGTCAGCTTACTCTTCATAAAAATAACAAAATAGATATTGGCTTAACAACATTTAAGTCTCAGGGTAATAAGCTGACAAATTTCAAAGCATAATGACAAAGGTTCTCATAGCTGCTTCTTAGTAAGGGAATACATGGCTTTAATATAACAAATAATTTCATTTGATTGTGTCATACACTATCATTAAAAGGAATTAATTTTAGAAGACAGCAATTCCTTAATTGGGAGTTCAAAAATGGAAATTTGGAATGTTTCTTTCAGTTTCAAGTTGATAAACATTTCAAGACTGAAAATCATTTTTCTCTGTTTTTCCAAAAAGTAAAGAAGTAATCAAAATCATTTTGCTTTGAGTGAGTAGGATTTTGCTACTTGAACATCTAGCGTATTATATTTTATTACTAGTTTTTTAATCTTTAATAGTAGACAGATTGAAATAATATACCAATTATAACTCATAAGTATGCTTTTAAAAATACTTTAGTATCTGCATAGGCTGTTTCATGTTTTGGGGATATACTTAATCTGTTGAAATAGACTTGCATCTTTGCTTGAATATATTCTGTTTTGTTAAAACTGTTTTGTTATATGTATTTTTAAAGTCTATATTTATGACAATATTAAATGTATTTCTGTAAATTCACTGACAGTTTTTCTAACCCATGAACTCCTATCATTACACAATTTAGTAATACAGTACTTTACTGTTGCCTGGTCAACAATCAGATTCTTCATTTGTATTATTGATAAAATCAAAATAAAAATCTCCTACTGAGTATTCTCAGAGGTGTTTTATATGAACTACCAAAAATTTGAAAACAAATCTTGACAGAAGATGATGTGGCACTGTCTAATCATCATAGGTCAGTTTAAAAGCTGAACTCTGTGGTAACTAATGATCAAATGCTGATATTTTGATGTTATGTTATTTTATTTCACTTATTTGATTAAGACCTTGCTTTCTTTAGAATCACAGCAGAATTGTAAATGGAAAAGGAATCAGTTATCTGCAATGCCCGATTTTGTGCTGTAATTAAAAAGAACCTTAAAAAAAATCAGGCATTTAAAATATACATTTATATTTTATTATAGACCAGTTCCATTGAATAAACAATCATATAGATTCATTTTAAATAAAATTATTTATCTTTCTCTGTATTTAACAACTTGAGATTTAATGATCTTTATCAGTTATCTACTAATATCAACTCATAAAAATATTACAACAAGCTTAGTGACTTAAAAGAATATACATTATATTATGTCACCATTTCTATGGATTGGAAGTCTAGATCCAGCTTTGTTGAGTTTTCTGCAAGGCTGCAATCAAGGACAGTTGACTGGGGCTGTGATCTCATCTGAATGCTCAACTGGGGAAGGATCTGCTTCAGGGTTCATTCAGACTGTAGGCAGAATTCGTTTCCTTGTGGTTGTAGGACTGAGGGCCTCATTTTCTTGCTGGAGGCTTTTTCAGCTCTAGAGGCTGCCTGCACTTCCTTGTTGTATGGATTTCTCCAGCCTTGCTGTTTGAATCCAAAAGCTAGCCAGGGAGAAAGGGATGCTGGCAAGATGGGTGCTGCAATTTTATATATTATAATCACACAATCATGCATCTATATTATCTTTGCTGTGTTCTATTGGTAGAAACAAGTCACAGGTCCCACCTACCTTCAAGGGATCATGCAGGAGTGTGAACAGGAGGAAGCAGGTGTCAGGGTAGCTGCCTTAAAAGCTGTTTAAATCATGATCCATCAAAGGCTTTCCAGGAAACAGTTCTAATTTTTAAAGAAAATAGTGGAATTATGGGACTTTTTAAAAAAAGTTAAGATTTGATATCAACTATTAACCTTATATACTATGTATAGCATATTATATACACTATTGCCACTGGCATTGATAAAAATCTTTCTGGTTCATATTTTCTTATAAAAATAGATCAAATTATTGGCTGAGTCTTCTAAGACTACTTGAATCAGTTTTCCTACAACACAACTTACCTTATTCTAACTGAAGCTGAAAGTTGTCCCTGGGGGCATTAAAGGATGTCCGTGGTACAAATCTGATTGTAAAATGTGCACATCATTGGGACTCCCTGCCTAGGAGCCTCTCAGCTTCTTATATCTGTTGTTTGTCATTGGGTTCCTGCCAAACTGATGCTCATACATGTTCCAAGGAGCTGGCACTGCTATTCATGGAATTCAGGGATCCTGTGCTCCATTTTACAGCAAACTCAGCTTTGAACACGGATTCCTGGTTCTCTGCAGAGTCTTCCCTCCCTCACCCTTGGAGCTTCTGTGTTTGGATCTCTCCCACAGCCCCAGAGCAGTTTGCCAACATCTTGTGTAGCTTGCTGGGCAATCTGACCAAAAGCCACCTTGGTGTGCTGGATGGCATATGGGCGAGTGCCTGCCGTCTGCATCACCTTAACTGCCTTATTGCTGATGTGCTTATGAGGAGGAGCAGCTTGAAGTATGACAAAGGAGTGTCATTGGCAAATATTCATCTTGGTTTAGGGTTTATGGATTCTACATTATTTCGAAAGCTTGAGAAAGAGTGAAAGATTCATCAGATCAGTTTTTAGGAGGTAGCAGACTTGGTGATTTAGAACAAAACTGCTATGACTAGGGAACAAAAAAGGCCCTTTGTCATTAGCTCTTTGTGCCTTTACACATTGTGATACATAATGGCTTTGTCTCACCCTCAAATAAAAGGAGAGATGCTGGTTTTTCAAGAATTAATTTTCTTTCCTTTTGTACCTCATATCAAAATCTTGTCCTGTGACCCTTTCAAAACATATTGCCCCCAAAGGCATCAAATTAATGTATTTAATTTTTCTTTTTTTGAAAAGTTGTTTGGAGGAAAAAAATTTTCCTAATCGCAATAGGATGAATCCTTACAGTTGCAAAATACAGAAGAAGAAATCAAATTCCCAGACAACTAGACTTGTTAGTCCTCAAATGGGCCTTAAAGAAATTAATCTAATATACCTCATTTTTATATTAAGCAAGGAGGCACAGATGGGTAAAGTCATGGATGCAAGCTTGTAGAGTAGACCATTCCAACACTCTTAACCATCAGCCCTTTGATGTCAGAAATAATTGTTATGATGATAATAATATAGAAGGGTTAAGAGCAATTTTGAGTGAGGGAACTTGGTATGCATTTTGTTGAAACCTCAACATTTACTTGCAACCTGGTTGCTGTTACCTCTCTTTTACAGAAGAAGAAACTGAGAGGAGTTTTGTGAAAAAACAAAAACCAACAGAAATACATATGTACTCTGCACAGGTAGAAACTGGTGACAGGGTGTGAACTTAGATCATGGTGCGATTTCTACTCCTCTGAGGAGCTTTTGAGAAGTCCTCTTCAAGGAGAGTTCGTGTGTTGTAGGTTTACCACGTTTCCTTTTTAAGTATCTTAGGAAGTTCTGGGCCATCGTTTGCACATTCAGACGTTGAATTTAGAAGCAGCGGGTGGTTAGTACAAACAGGGAGACCAGTTATTTTCCTGAAAAGCTCTGAAATAGATACATATTTGGGCTAATTTGCTAGGCTCGATCTAGAATGTGTAGGGGGTATAACAGTATGAAAACTCCAGATGCTTGCAGTGTCTTAGAGGCTTTAAGTTTTTGATGGAGAAAGTATTCCTGGAGAGATGAAAGGCAAGTTTAGTTGCTTTGTAGAACAGTCTGAGCAGGGCAGGTACTTCTGATCTCTCTGTTTGATCCTATTCTACTTAGGTAAGACAGCCTCTCTGTTGTCATTTAAACACCTCATTGAATGGCAATTTCCAAATGGGTTTTTAAAATGATGTCTGCTGAGAGCCAGTGCTTCTTGAAGTTTCCCCCAATGCTGTTTCCCACCCCCTTGCCTTGAATCACAATGTTTATTTTTAAAAGCTTTTGTGGTTCCAGACTTCTGCCTTTGTTATTGCAGCTGGGCTGACTTAGACCTCCCTTTTCTCCTCCAGCCCCTTTGTGGTTTGGGGTCCAGTTAGGCTGCATGAGGACTGGGTTGAAGGGACGGGAGTCTGAGGCCACGACATCTGCTTTTTGTTAGCGCCTAAAATCACAGGTGTCCTTAATTTTGCTCTGCCTGCTCAAAGAAGCCTTCCTTTTTTCTACTTGTTCTTTTTCCTCTGTTTTCTCCTTGACATCCCTTGAAGGTTAGAGGTTTTAATTTTCTTGTTTTGCTGTGTTTTGTTCTCTGCTTCCTAACCTCCTTCCTCTTCCCTGGTCAAATCCTGATGCTCATCTGTACCCAGAGCCTGACGCTTGTCTTTACAGAAGCAGCCAGCTGCAGAAGAGGTTAAACCTCCCAGGTAGGGAGAGCGTGGCTGCCACACACAGTTTCCTCCTTGGCATGGCCAGGGACAGAGCAGCTCTGGGTCAAGCCGTGTAGCAAGTAGCTCAAGCCGCACTGAAAGATGAAGCTGGTGAGTGGAAATTCTTCAGGGAATCTAGAAAGATTTACTTTAATTAGAATTTATGCCCCAATCTAAGTCCTGTAGCTGCAGGCCTCTGAAACAAAGAGCTGGCTCTTTCTGTCTTTGGCAGAGACTTGATTCTTTTTAAGCACCTCCTCTGGATTGTCCTGAAATTCTTTTGATCCCTTTTTCCTCTCAGTGCTTTGTGATTTGAGGCTCTCCATAGTGTGTCCCCTGCGGACCCACTCCTGCTTGCCGGAAGAAGAAGGGCCTTCTGTAAGTTTTAGTCAAATAACAACCATTTCTCTGCTTCTCAGTTCAAAATTTTAGTGGGTCTTAAGCCTTCCTTTCATGTTGTCACCAGATCTCTTTAAAGCTCTCAGTTAATGTATTTATACACACATCCTTATTTTAGCTTCTAATATTCTGAGAGATTGGGGGAATTTTAGAGCATGGTTTGGCTGAAAAGTCAAACGGAATGGTCATTTTTAAATAATTCTCACAATTTCTTATTATGAGATTGCTTGATTACAGTTTCAAACCCTTCTCTGTTCTGGCCCGTTCGTGTTGACATACTGCTTCCCAGTCCTGATGCTTTCTCTAGAAATAAACTGCAATATGCGGCTGGGCGCGGTGGCTCACGCCTGTAATCCCAGCGCTTTGGGAGGCTGAGGCTGGCAGATCACAAGGTCAGGAGATCGAGAACATCCTGGCTAACACAGTGAAACCCCGTCTCTACTAAAAATACAAAAAAATTAGCCAGGCGTGTTGGCGGGCGCCTGTAGTCCCAGCTACTCGGGAGGCTGAGGCAGGAGAATGGTGTGAACCCGAGAGGCGGAGCTTGCAGTGAGCCGAGATCCGGCCACTGCACTCCAGCCCGGGCGACAGAGCGAGACTCCATCTCAAATAATAATAATAATAACAATAATAATACATAAAGTAAAATAAAGTAAACTGCAATATGCTATCTGAGCAGGGAACTTGGGCAGAGGTGCAGTTAGTCTGCAGTTCACTCAGCCTCAGGGACACGGTCGGGTAAAGCCCCATCTGATGCTGGTGGAATGAAAATTCTGGTACCTGAATACTATTTGTAACTCTTGAGTTTGATTTATAACTCATAAATTATTCTGATTTTCTTCATGAATCCATTTATGAGACTACCAACTTAGAATTTTTTTGCGATCGTGATAGACATTAGCCTTCTAGGATCTGCAAAATAGTACGTGCATCCCTTTATTAGTACATCTTCTGGATCTGAGAACACGTGTCATCTAGTTCTTTTATTTTTGTTCACTTTCTTTTGACAACTGACCATGTAGAAATGGAGGTAGAGAAAGATACTCAAATTTCCTTTTCATCATAAAGAGAGGAAAGTGGTTTAAAAGGAAGCCAATTCCATTCCAAAAGGTAGTGGTTATAATTCTTAAGATTATAATACAGAGGAAAACATTGCTAGAGGAGAAGTGCTTAAGAGTATCAGGAAGCAATAAAGTGAAGGCTTTGGACCTTTTTATGCTGTGACATTTATGGATCACTTTGCTTTTTTGTATTGTTTTGTTTTTACGTTAAAGATCTCAGTGTACTAAAATGTATTCAATTGAATTAAGATGCTTTCCTGGATTGGAAAAAACAGCACTGGCTGTTCTGTACCGGTTTAACTTTTTCTCCTTTATACATTTTGTAGCAAGAAAACCTTTTTCAATTCAACACATAACAGATGTGAATATATCAAAGGGACCGCTTATGACTGTTGGTATTTGAAGATTCAAGTTAATAGCCTCGGTTAGCCTTGGTCATCAGGAATATATTATCACAAGTAGAATGAGACACAATCAACTCTTCAGATTGTAATCACGCCTTAAGTCTGGAGAGCAAAGATCATTATCTGATGAGAAGATGAGGATCTGGTTCACATTATGTAATGAGAGCAGTAAAGAGTCCCATGAGTCACAGCCAGAGCCTCCTCCCTCCATTCAACACGTGACCTTGGCCACCAGCCTGTTGTCTCTGATGCCCGTCAATGGTACAGATTTCTGTTTCTGAGGAGTCTATTTTTCACTGTACGATGACCTCAGAAAGGTCTCTGCCCAGGGTGACTAGTGCTAGACAGTCAGGCACCAGTGGCTCCCAGCTTGCAGTCAGCAAGATGAGTTCTGTGCTCCCCTGAAGCAAGAGGGCTAGTACTTTGCTTTCAGGAGTGAGTAGGTAGCTTCCCTTGGATCTCCATCTATGGAGCTGGTTATTCTTCTGAGTGATCTGAAAAAACTCTACTTACACAGTCCTTCAGGTTAGGCTGTTGTGATCCTATGTCAGGCTGGGGAACGCTGATTGGGTATTATATCTGTTGCTCATGTCCTTTGATATTTTACATCGATTCTCCTTATCATTGACAGCATGTAGTAATTATACTCTATGAAGTCACTGTAAACACTGAATTAGCAAAACCTGAACTATTGCTCCTAGGGGAAATACAGGGTTAGGTTCCTGCGAGCCTCTGGTCACAATATTTTTGTCAATTGATCAATAAATAATCTTGTTTCAAGTGCATTTTTTGTTAAAGACAACTTATTTAATATATGCAATTGGTTCATTAACATTGAACTCATGGTCAATAGCACTACAATTGATGCCTAAACAAGGCTTATCTAACACATGCATTTTCTTCATAGGGCACATCACAGCCTTCCTGCACTTAGGAATACCAGCCAGTTCTGCAGCCCTATCCTTGGGGCCATTTTAAACAAATAAATCACCAACAAAAAGTAGAAAAGTGCAAAAAATGTGGCACTAAATAGAGCATGTGGAACTTATTTTCAGTATGAGAGCTGAAACAAGAACGTGTAGGATTGCCTTGTCTGACCTTGACTGGGAATGCCTGTGTCAGGAGACTCAAATTTTCACTGCTCATGTCCATGAATGACTGGGAAGTGCCTCAAGTTTTTATTCTGAGGTTGCAAATACACTTTAGCTAACAGGTGAGTTTGCAAATATGTAATCCATGGATAATGAGGACCAATTGTATTTTTCTTTCATGAATCTCAATTGCTATGTAAAATAAATAACATATAGACTGATCTGACACCTTTTGTACTTTGAATCCCACAGGTATAAAGTACATGTTTAGACTTAGGATAATGAAGCAGGATTTTCTGTCTATCACAGTAAGTATCTGTGGTGGTTGTAGCATTTCTGGTGGCAGATCAGCGTCTGGTGGCATTGAGTCATTTGACAGGCTTTTCCCTCTGAGGCCCCTCTCAGAACAGTCCTTCTTCCTGGATGATGAATTAGACCCCTTTGGGAGCTAATTGGAGCTTTTTGCCTGCCCTCCTGATGGCATTATTGTTCTTGGGCTTCATTGTTTCTGCATGGACCTGGAGGAGAACAGTGACTGGAGCTTTTGTAATAAATAGCTTCTTCGGTAACAAGCTGGGTGAGGAAACTGGGGTTCCTCTCATTATATAATTTAGCAGTGCATCTCAGTTTTTCTTTTAAAATTTTGTTTTGGGAGAGTGTGGCTAGAAGCTCAAAGAAAGTTTTGTTTGGTCTGGGTTAAAGAATGCAGCCGTATTTGCGGGGGTTCACCTTGACTTTCTTTTCAACATGGCCTTAATAATTCTTTCCAAAACAGAATGCCACCCTTTTTGCCCTGGTGGGAGCAATTAGAGGCAGGGCTGGAATCATCTGAGATGGGAGGCATCTTGCCTGGGAGACTGTGTATTATCAGGTGTCAGGGAACGCTGACTGTGACTGGATAGCAGTTCCTCTTCAAGCTGCTGACTTCTGTTGACAGGGCTAGGGCAGCTTTGGAATTCCAGTGCAGCTTCGGCTCCTGGAAGCAAACCACTGCTTCACAGCCACGTGTCTGTCAAAGCAAATTGGAATTGAGGAGAAGGGAGCTCCCTCTGGCCATTTGAGCCAGAATGAAGATGTCTTTTGAGCAGTGACAGCTTCCGGAGTGAATGTTCTTGGGGAACAAAGCCATGTCATTGTAATTTCTCTGCCCTTCCTTTCTTTAATGGTCTGTCCTCAGCATTAGGAGACACGGCAGGGCCAATTCTGAGCTGCAGGGGTGACAAATGGAAGAAATCTGGTGGAAAAGGTGAAGGAAGTGGGTGAAAGGAAGAGTCTGTTTCTACTGATACAGTTTTTTATGTAACATCAGGTGGATTAAGTGTAGGGCTAATGCCTTTCAATTTTTCAGATTTCCTTCATCATTATTTTTTCCTCCTCTTCTACCAGTGGCTCAGGTAGAACTGCAGTCCTTACTTGCTGTTTCCTCCATGCTGATAGGTTGCCTTGTCTGCTAAGGAGAGTTACTGTCTGCCATCCTCAGCCATGCAGGAAAGAAGACGAAGAAGGTGACATGGTCCCAAGTTCACAGCAGAGGGAATCAAGAAACCTGGGCCATTTCTTACCCTCCTCGTTTCCATTTCAGGGAGGTTATGATCAATTTGCATCTTCTTAAATACTGGTGAAAGAACTCTGTGTACTCCAGAATACAAAAATAGGAGAAATCTAACTTGAAGGGATTGGGAGTAGTTGATCAAGGAATAGCAATAAACACCATATTATTGCATCAAATTATGGTTTGGTGGTTTACCTTCGAAGTCTTTGAGATAAGCAGCTATCACCAACATTTCACCCCACTTTTCTGACTATAGCTCTTTTACAATAGTTAGGAAAGGGGCATGACTTATGAGATTGTCAGTGAATAATGGATAGCTGTGCCCCTTCTTCCAGCGCACCCTGAAGAAGAGAAGCAGTAAAGGGCACACAGGGCAAGGCAGTGTGTTCCCAGTCTAATGATGGGTCTTGTCATCTCCCCAACAATGCTGCCAGCTTCCCATTTGAATGAGGAGTCTTGTTTATTGTTTAATTTCCCCAGCGTTTACAGTGGCTGCTGTAATGATAGGCTGGTTCGTGATTGGATGGTTTCTCTGACGGGGCGTGTGAGGAGACAGAGACAGATTTTATATTAGCACGCAGCAGAGTGGCTAGATGTCTGCTGACCTGAGAGAGGATATGGATGAGAAGCGTAACTGACAACAGCCTCTTAGTTGAACCCTTGAGTCTGTATATTAGAAAAAAAAATCACAAACAAGGACAGGTCTTTGAACTGCTGTAGTCTGACTTTATTTCTGCGTCATTGTTTTGTCCCCTTCAGAGTTATACAAGTCTTTCTTTTTAAAGCTCTGTATTCAATTATTAGGCTGATTTCTCTTATGGAGTACTTTCCCATCCACAGACCTAAAAAGCAGTTGATGGGAATTCTAAGTGTGAACTAACCAAATGCAACATGTAATAAAGTCGAGATTAAAACACACATTTTGAAGTCAAGCACCGAATGCTGCTAAGGACATATTGATTTTCTGATGCTGAATTAACTAAAACTATTTTCAGTTTTTTTTTTTTTTGATGTGGTAGATCACATTATAATTTCATTTTTATTTTAGCCAGAGCACATATGTGTTTTCTAAAGCCTTCTGTAAAATAGAAAACTGGGCAGTGAGAAGAAAGCTCCTTCAAACTTTTCTCTGTGGCTGACTGGGGAAAGGGGACAGCTGGGTGAGTGGTGAGGGGTGTGGGGTGTGACAGGCAGCAGCGAGGGGTCAGATGCTTTCAGGTCATTGGGCGGGTGAAGGAGCCTGAAGCCTATGCTTATAGAAGGAGAATGGGAATCCAGATAGCAAAAGTGAGGACTGTTTTAATCAATGACTGTAGAATTGCTATATACAGGAACACTCCTGTTGAACCAAGTATCATTAATTTCAGACACTGGAACAATTTATACTTAGCAACTGGCCTGATATCCATGGAAATGAGCTTACTAAGGGGATTATCAGTATAAGCATGACATTTACAAAGATATTGTTTATATTTCTAAGGGGAAACTATTTTCCTTCTTGGTCCCTGTTGGCCACCGTGTTGGCCTCGTTGTGCCCGCTTGACTGTGTTCATGAGCAGCCCTCCTCCTCTGGAAATGTCTCTGAGACTGAGAGTGGTTTTCAAGGGCAGTCGAGACAGCTGCCCCAGGGGGGTCTGTAGAAGGATCTTGGTATAGGGGACTCAGCTTAATGGACAGGAAGGGGAGACATCGGTATGTTTGCACAGGGGAGTCTGTGCAAAGTTGAGTCCTTTTATGAGCATGAACAGGATGGACAGCCATTGTTATGTAAAACAGGGGAATCTAATCTCCTATGAATAGCATGGAAGGTTCTTCTGAGCCTAGAAAACCTCCTAAGGAGGATTGAAAAGAGAATTTTATTTTGAGGAAAGATGGGATCAAGGTAGGCTTAGAGCCTCTGGACGTGGAAGCTGCAGTTTTCTCTAATCACTTGTAAGAAAGGGACTCCTGCACGCTGCTATCTGCCAAATGTTACCCAAGCACCTTCTCTGTGTGTGGTATCTTCTAGATCTGGGTGAGGCTCAGGTCATCTCCAGGTACCACCCGGATTAATTTTCCCTGCATTTTTGGGTGATTTTGATTGATGTTAGAGCTAACTTTAGGGATATGCCCCTGTTAATATTTACACACATTCGGAGATAAAAGTGAGAAATGTTCATCAAACTGTTGTTCTTTTTTTTTCTTTTTTCTTTCTTCAACTTCTATTTTAAGTTCCAGGGTGCATGTGCAGGATGCGTAGGTTTATTGAAGAGGTAAACGTGTCATGGTGGTTTGTTGCACAGGTCAACCCATCGCCTAGATATTAAGCCCAGCGTCCATTAGCTATTCTTCCTGATGCTCTCCCTCCCCCATACTCCCAACAGGTCCCAATGTGTGTTGTTCCCCCCCATATATCCATGCATTCTCATTGTTCACCTACCACTTGTAATTGAGAACATGTGGTGTTTGGTTTTCTGTTTCTGCATTAGTTTGCTGAGGATAATGGCTTCCAACCTCATCCATGTCCCTGCAGAGTTCATGATCTTGTCCCTATTAGCGGCTACATAGTATTCCATGATGTACATGTACCCCATTTTCTTTATCCAGGCTATCACTGATGGGCATTTAGATTGATTCCATGTCTTTGCTATTGTGAGTAGTACTGCAATGAACATACGGGTACATGTATCTTTATAACAGAATGATTTATATTCCTTTGGGTACATGCTCAGTAATGAAATTGCTGGGTCAAATGGTATTTCTGCCTCTAGGTCTTTGAGGAATCGCCACACTGTCTTCCAAATGGTTGAATTAATTTCTATTCCCACCAACTAAACTGTTTTTCTTGAATATGCTCATTTACTTGGGCATGGCCTTGGGAATGCCAGGTCAGCTGACTAAGACAGAAGCCCGCCCTTGACCAGGAGACAGAGAAGTAAACAATGGAGGGTGATGGGAGAAACAGAAAGGCCAGCATCAAGTGTCACTGTCACAGAGGAGAGGCAACCACATCACACTGGGATGTCAGGGCCACCTGGATTTCCGAGAGCCAGCAGGCAAGGCTGTTAGGATGAATGGCTTCAGTGATGAAGTCAAGCCAATAAGAGAAAATCTAAAGAACAAGAATTACAGAGATTTGGATTTAGTTTCATAAATAAACTTCATGGGTACCACCAGGAGAGGTGTTACTATCTCAATGGCTTAGCAAATCAAAACCAAAAAGCTGAGTAACACCAGCAGTCAGTTTAATACTGTTCATGCCACAGAGGGAGGGGAGGAGTTGTCTTGACAGATGATGAATGGGAAACATAAACCCAATTCCATTGTTGGGATAGGCAGAAAGGGCGGGGCTAACTCCCTGCTAGGGGTTTACCATGTGTCAGGCATAGCCCTAAGCACTGTCTGTGTAAAATAATGAAACACAGTTCTGTCAAACATGGTTTGCATTTCAGATTGGTCTTGTTTCCTTCCCATTGAGTTTCACAGAGTGGACTTCCATTGAATGTTGGCAGTTGGGATGGACTGTGGCTCCTTTAATAATTGGTGAAGTTAGAACTTTCCTGAGATTATTCATGGTTTCTCTTCCAACTCTATATGTTAGGTCCGCAGGATAGCTCAGCAAGGTTGGGGAGAGTGTTCAAAGTAAAGAGGACACTGTTAAATCAAGTTCCTGGGTTGAATTTTTAAGGGTATGTGTTGGAAAACAAAGGGAAGAAGCATCTTGGCCCCTCCAAAAGTGCATCCACTTCCCCAGCAGGTTGACTTCAGGACATGCTGACCTTTTGGTTCTGTTTGGGTGTCCGACTGGATCAGGTTTTCTCCTAGATGAAGGCCGCAGAGTGGGCAGAGAGCCACCGTGACTAATCAAAGGCAGCTGGCATGGGTGCTTTTGCATATGAGTGAAACTGTTCCATGTCTTCATTTGGGAGGAAGTTTCAGGGCAGTTTGTGCTAAAATGGATGACATGACTCATTGCCAAATGTGAAAAAAATAAGTCATTACATTCCCCCACATGTGTAAACTCTCTAAACACAGTAGTGTTTATAGGAAGGTAAGACACCATCTGTTTTGTTGTGTTGTAGCTTATTTCTCCTTTTTAATCACTAACTTATATTGAGAGGATGACAAATAGAACAGAATTAGATTTTTGGTTATGCAACACACTCAGGGATTCGTATAGTGTTAAGTTCTCTATAAAACATGAAACGAATGTTTAGGTGGAATCATTCACATTCCTGAGCAACTTGCCTGCATGCCGTAATGCGAAAGTGGGATGCTTTTTTCTTTAGGCCTTGGTGCCCATCTTGGATGATGAAAGACCCAACAGGTCATTGGGACTGATTCAGAAGGATTTAAACGTCTTCTTTTTCATGTATTCAAAGAAGCAAACATTCTAAAACGACTCCAGAGCATTCGCTAGATTTAAGCCAGAATAGAACACCAGAGTTTGTCTTCCAAGGCAAAACACAATTGGCTTGGCCCAGATCATTGTATATACCATGTAAAACAGTGACACTAGGGCTTAAGTATCTAAAATAAGTGAAGTCACGGAGAGCCCAATATGCACATTGGATTGGCTTGCACGGGTTTATACTAATCTCCTTTCCGTTACAGAGTTGAAGGAGCAAATCCTTTCATTTCTCTTTTCTGAGTTTGTAGTTGGAAACTTCTGAAAATCTACTGCCTGTTCTGTTTTTAGGAAAATATTTTTCTGAATGATTTTATCAATTGCCATTTCACTAATAATTCATTGTGAATTTCAGTTAGCCAACTTCTATGGGATAAATGAGCTCCTCTCTGTTTTCATATTTCTCAACAGACCTGTCTGCCTCAGCTCAGCTTTTTCTCTGAGAAAGGTTTGGTGTCAGATGTGGTTTAATCTGTGGCAGGCATTTTGCTCTTCTATGTAATGACCCAAGGGTTGATACAAGAACCCAGCCCATTTTTTTTTTTAATGTTTTAACAGAGATAGTTAAGTAACGAGGAGTTAAATAATTTTTTAAAGAGTTAAATCTTAATATTAGAATTAAATCTTAACTTTAGGTCTAGAGTTAAATCTTGAGTCTCCTCTGTGTGGGCAAACTGCTGCTTACAGAGTCAGTCTTGTTGGATGTGTAGTTCTGAATAAGTAGGAATTGAGAGACCACATTTTTCAAAGGGTCTCAGACACCCTTTTTTCCTGGGCTCTAAGATTTTCCTCTACAAAGGATTGATCAATTTAGCTGTCAGAGTGGAAGCCCAGAGGCCGGTTGTCCATGCAAATTAACCAGTTGTGCAAGCGCTTCAAAATTGCCTGCATGAAAAGTGAGCCTGCCCTTTGAAAATCTGGCACATGGTGGCTGAAATAAGAAAGTATTCACTATTCTGAGGCCCTGGTGTCCTTAGAGAGCCCATAACAGAAATTGCTCATTTTGAGCAGTTGCTTAGTTTTTGGCAACCTGTTTGCTTTAATAAAGAAGTCATTTTTGCCCCTGTCTTTCTTTTCCTCAGCCCCCATGCCTCTTTGCAGCTCAGAACACATCATTGTCTCGTGTGGGAGTAATGAAATAGGAAGTGTTTACTCCAGCTTTATTTCCGTTACTGAGGCAATACTGAGGACCAGCTATTTCTACTAGCTTTAAATATTCACCAAAGGATAATCTGCATGAAGACAGAATGGAAAACAATTGGATTTCTTCCTCCCAAACTGTTGTTAGGATTAGTCAATGCTTTGAGGAACAAAATCCCCTGTTACTTTGTTTATTCTTCCTTAGGTCTGAGTTATGTTTAATATTTCTAGATCATTCCATTCACAGTGACTACCGTCTGATGGAGAGAGGTGTCTCAAGCTGGATCTGGGCATGAAGGCTCCAAGTGGGAAGAGTGTATCTCTTTCATGCCATCTTACTCTTTGGGTACAACTTGTAGAAGTGCCTGCTCTTCTGTACAGGAAAGTCGCACTTGCCCCTGCCAGTCATCGAGGCAGATGTTTGCATGATTAAATGACCTAGGTGTGAGGTCATCTGTCATCACGTGAGGACTTACTGTCCATGAGGCCTTGACCTTTGGGACTGGTCGCCAGGTGTTCTTACTTTGGCCCTGTGGGAGCCAGAGACTCAGTGAAGGGCAATCTCAACATCTGACACTTTCTTTTTTTAATGGCATGAGAAATATTTACTGAAGGGATTCTTTATTAAATGTTCTTGATAAATATGTGGAATTATTTCTAGATCAAATATCAGCTGGTTGCTAATGAGATTGTTTGTGATTTGGGGAAAAGCGATTCCAAAGGCTGAATTCCTTGAGGGCAGAGACCTCCCATGTCATTGTGGTCTTACGCATGTCATTCAGCATAACACCCAGTGTGCTAAACTGGGATACAGGAAAAAGTCTCTGATTGGACGTACAAGCTGATGTGGAAAGTAAGGCCATTTATTTGCTTATTGGAATGCAATATTGTTGCATTTTATATCTATAATGATCTGATTATAAATATGTGTGTGTGCTCTCTCTGTACATTTGTCCCACATTTTGTGTAAGGTCTCTAACTTTCTAAAGCCACGGGTGTTTGCATCAGTGCTGTCCCTGCTAGAGACACGACTTCATTCAGAACCTGTTTGTCTGTGCAGAGCTTGGCTGGGGTCATGCACAGATTCTGTATTTAGGCCGGTGCAGGCAAACCAAGCGGCAAAGGAACATCATTAAGAAAGAAAAACCTTTAAGAGCTGGGCCTACTATATCCTATCTCTTTCTAACTCTGCTGTCAGCACTTAGACATCAAAATGTCAAACACTGTTCAAAATTTAGGTGGTGCAACTACTGGGTATCTACCCAAAGGAAAATAAGTCACCATATGAAAAAGATACTTGCACATGCATGTTTATAGGAGCACAATTCACAATCGCAAAAATGTGGAACCAGTCCAAGTGCTCACCAATGAACAAGTGGATAAAGAAACTGTGGTATATCTATACAATGGAATACTACTCAGCCATAAACAGGAATGAATTCATGGCATTCACAGCGACCTGGATGAGATTAGAGAATATTATTCTAAGTGAAGTAATGCAGGAATGGAAAACCAAACATCATATGTTCTTATTTATAAGTGGGAGCTAAGTTATGAGGATGCAAAGGCGTAAGAATTACACAATGACTTTTGGGGACTCGGGGGAAAGGGTGGGAGGTGGTGAGGGATAAAAGACTACAAATAGGGTACAGTGTATACTGCTCGGGTGATGGATGCACCAAAATCTCACAAATCACCACAAAAGAACTTACTCATGTAAGCAAACACCACCTGTTTCCCAATAACCTGTGGAAATAAAAAAAAACTAAAAAGAAAAAAACCTAAAAAAAATTTAAGTGGTGATATTGAACAAATCCAGAGATCTATCTTTAAAAATTACCCCATTTTTCATTTGAGTCCTGACCCTGTCTTGAATGTAAAGTGGCCAGCAATCTTATATTTGGGAGTCTCAATGGACTTGCTCCACGGACCAGCCTCTGACCCCAACCAGTGCTGGCCTGTAGAGGAGAGAAGGGGAGGGGTACGCGGCTGCTCTCTGGACCGTGGTAAGAGTGGCTGGGGCTGGCTGCTGCCTTCATTGTACAGTTTCTTCATCACCTCAAGCTTTTGTGCATTTTGCTTTTCCTTTTCAAATTGTTTCCTTGAATGCTGGAATATTTGCTCAGGAATGTGGTGGCAGGTGACAGCAGACGTTCTGCCAGTGGAAGGGAATGGCCAGGAACTGGTCTGCCTCCCTCGTACCTGAAGCTGACATTGCTGTTATTTGTATCCTTCAAAGACATCTAATGCAGGCGTGAGAACCATAGCTAATAAAATTATATGGTATTTAGAACTTTTGTGAAATAAGTAGATTTTAGCTGCTCTTACCTCAAAAAATGTGACTATGTGAGATGATAAATATGTTAATTTGCTTCACTATGGTAACCATTTTACTATCTATATGTCACCATTACATCATGTTGTAAACCTCAATTTTCCGTAAAATTTATTTTAACAAAAGTTGAAGGAAACAATAAAGATCCATTTTATAATGATAGATTATATCATATTTTTCAGTAGGCTGCACTATTTCAGGACATCCTGTTACCCGTGTAGCTGCTTGTAGTGTATTTTTCTTCCCCCTCTTCCTTTTGTCTTGCTCTTCCTTCCCCCTCCCCTCTCTCTGCTTTCTTCCCTACCACTTTTGCCTCAAAGGCTTGTTCTCTGTTCCTGTCACACACTCTTTGTTTTCTTGAGTGCCTGGGGTTTCCAAGGATCCCCAACCACAGAGATCGCCATTCTTTCAAGGGACATTGTTATCCTAAATGTGCAGTGTTGATTTATCTAAGCACATTTGTGTGGAGACCACCTATGTGGAACAAGTGACAGAGGCTGTCAGAGGTGACCTCATGGAAGCCTGGACAGCCGGGCTAGGGACAGTGACAGAAAGGGTTGCAGTGCTTACAGCCAGAGTGAATGGCATTTCATTATCCCACAGCCCACCTCTGAGTGCTGGGTCCTCCACATAGTTCCTTTCAATCAAACCAGTGGCACTGGATGAAGGCACTTCCAAAAATAATGCCCTTTACTCATTTTGTATTTTAATTCCTACTGAGAAAATTCTGATTTTCATCATTTAGGTTATTGCCCTAAATTCAAGAACATTCATTCCTCAGTAAGTACATGCTGAGTTTTTAGACTGATGTTTCTATATAAGTGATTCCTTGCAAAAATGGACTGTGATGTTTTGTCTTTTTATTTAGCATATTTTAAAATCTATTTTAGAAGGTTAATATATTTCTGGGAATGTGGAATATCTTTTCTTTGTGAATAATTCCAATGTGATATGCCATTTGTTGCTCCTGGGTTTTAAATGTTGACGTTTAGGGCCCAAGCTGCACACTTAGTCACGTGGGGTCCCCTGACCGTGTTTGCCATGTGGCTTATGGCCATCCTCAGGATCAATGACTTGCTTGAAGAACTCTAAGAATGTATAAAACCTGTTGTATTAGTGATTATGGTTGATCTCAGTCAAAGGGTACAGCAGTACCCTTTACACTCCAGCTGTGGAAAAGGTGCACAGCTGGAGTCCGGGAGAGGCTGGCCAGGAGCTTCTGATGGTCTGTTTCTGGTGGATACACATGGACAGTGCTTCTTCCCCTACAAGGATATATGGCAACATGCATGGGGTATTGCCAACCAGGCGACTTCACCTGAGCCTTGGTGTCCTGAGTTTTTATTGAGAATTGACCACATAGACACGGCCAGACTAATCCAGGGAGGCCCAAGCCCTCAGCCATTAACCACATAGTTAGCCTAGACTATCTGTGTGGCCTAAAGCTCCCCTAAAACAAAGTCTCTCATCAGGCAGGACATTCTAAGATCTTAGAGGTGATTTCCCAGGAACTTGGCAAGGGCAAGGTGCATCCTTTACTGTAATTCTCCTCATACTTGGAGTTCTCTGGTGGCAGCTTTTTGCCCCAGTTTCTCCCCTTCTTGTATTGTGCATCCTCTGCAGAGCTGCCATATTCACCCTCCCAAAGTTTGCTCACCCTGACATTCCACTGAACCTTCAGTGACTCTGCCTTCCTTTGGATGAAGTCTCATCTCTTTCTCATGTTAACATTCCCTACGAGCTGTGTGTCATATACTTTTCCCATCTCTTAGCTGTCTGGAGTGGCTGTTTTGAGCTATCCATCCGTGCCCTTGCATGTGAGTGACCTTGCAGGTAGTCATCGTGGCACATGCTCCTGCTAGCCGATGCTGGCTGCCTCCACACACTCGTGATGCCACCCTCCCTGCTCCTTGGCCTCTCACCTGGAATCCACCCTCCTGTTTACTTCCTTGTCTTCCTCCAGAGACTTGAACATGAGGCCAGCTTTCTATCTGTGATTCTCCTGGCTTTGCAGTCCAGATTTTTACCTTTGTGGGATCACTTTTTTTCACCTATCTCATTCAGTTTGCACTCCTACAAACTCTTATTGTGGTGGACGCCGTGGTGGGGTTTCCACTCAACTCCAGGGTGCCAGGAACTCATGCTTTAACTCACCATGGTGCTGGCCTAAATGGCTCTTCTCTTATACCTGATGACTTTCAGCTGTTCCTGCCTCATCTACCGTTTGTTTCACCTGCAATGCACCCACTAAAACATGCTTCAGCATCTCTTTTAACAGACTCCTTATCTCCTCATCCCTCGGAGCCCACATCACATTTCCCATTTTCAGAAATCTTTTCCGTGACTCTTCTGCCTGTAAGTAACTTTTCTTTCCTCCAATTTATAGTATTTACTGAACTACATAGCAGAAAAATCATATAGAGAGCTCCTGAGAGTGTAATAGTTTCTTGCTTTGTCTTCTAAGCACCCACCAAGGGTGGCCATGGGGCTGCGCTGTGCATGGTGATTAACTGAGGGACTGATGTTGAGAAGCCTGTCAATTAAATGCCATGGCCACTGGTGGAATTCTTGCCTTTGGGAAATGCTGGCCTAGCAGTTCTTAGGTTTCTTGAACTTGTATCTTTTAGGGTTTCTTTTCATCACTCCACTAAACTTTCTGATGCCAGGCGGTCTTTTCTATTTTTATTTCCAGTGTAATCTTACTGTTGTACAGTTTCTAAATTCAGCTCGTAAGACTGGCCTGGCATGTACATTTCTGTCATGTATCTTCAGGATAAAGGCTACCACTCAGCTCACCTTTCGTGTCCAAAATAATGTTTAAGTCTACATCTTACCTCAGTCTGAGTAAGCTGGGCAGGGAAAAGGTGGCATATTTTCGCAGAAAGTCATGTGCTGATGAGCACTTAGTGAGTTATAATTGATATGAAATCTTCTTCATGTCGTTCCATTTAGAGACAATTTGAAGAGCGTAGGTGGCCACAGGGCAAAACTTCTGGGAAAGAGTTACTGTTTGTAAATCAAAAGTGTTGTCATGATAATTCTGCACATGTATGTTCATGGTGGCATTTTTAATAAGCAGAACTCTGAAAATTATGACTCAGGATTTCAGAGGTTGTTCGTACCAAGGTTAGTGCTAAGCTAAAAGAGAAAAGAATAA
>NW_012101898.1:1674669-1679690 GCF_000951045.1 Mandrillus leucophaeus | reverse complement strand
AAAAAAAAAAAAAAATTTTCCAACTTCCAGTCTGGGGTGAGCCTCTGGGGCTATGTAATTTCTTTGCCTTTTGGCTTTCTTCTCAGTTTTCTAGAAAATATGTCAGTGATTTATGATTAATGCACTGGCTAATTTACGACCTTGCTGGGAGAGGACAGGGGGTGTCTGCTTCTGGACCTGCAAGAATGGTCGTCTGTTCCTCTAGCTTGGCTCCAACTCAAGGTCTCTGCATTGTTACTGTTGTTTCAGCTTGTGAGTGCACGCTCCCACGCACACGTGGGTGTCCTGGTGAGCACCCTGTCTTCCCCAGGCAAGGGCTGACCCGCAGGAGTAGAAAGTCCCAATACTGTTCACTTGGCTGACAAGCACTAGGCTGGTAAAATATCTTTTTCACCATTTATGTAAACACAGGCATAGTAACAACCCTTTTGGGTGGACACCGTTGAATCCTGCTGCTGGGACCGATTTCCTGTTTAGACATCATATTCTATAGGAAGCTGTGTTTTCCCCCAAGCCAAGAGAGCTCTGTCCTGTGGGTATTGCTTTTCCACAAGGAAGAGGCTGGGTTTTGGAGTCTGTTGGTTGGACCAGGACTGTCTGGCAGTCCAGGCTGTGGGCTGTCCGTGCTGAATTCAGCAGGGATGTCTTCTTCCTGCAGTATTTGCTTTCTGGTTGTGTTACTGATTTTGAATTCTTACAATGTTCTTTTTGGCCCCAGTCTCTGTCATTTAAGAGACTGACCCATATTCTGCAGGTGTGGTTTTGCTGTCCAGCTGAGGGGTCACATCAGCTCATTTGTGACCTCACTGAGGGAGGCAGGAGACCTATTAGCCCTGTTTTTAATGTAGTTCTGAGACGTGGGAACTTACAGAAATTGCCAGCTATTCATGGCAGTAACCAGAGAATCTGTCAAACTTTATTACTTAGATTTCAACTCACATCTAAACAACTATAAGGATGTTTTAGTAATAATTGTTGTAAAACAGATTTTAGGACTGGAGAGAGGAAGCTTGTGTATTCAAACATGCCATTTAATAAAGAAGTTTCAACTAACATATTTTGTTGCCACACCCAAAGGTGATATTAGTGATGTCGTGAAAAAGCAATTGGCCACTCTTAGGAATATTTCTGAGACTGAGTGTGCTTCCCTGGCTCCTCTTTTGGCTTCAAGGATTTGCATCTGCACTTTGTCCTGTCCAAAGGATGATGTCACCGACTTTCGAAGACTCTGCTGGGACTGGAGGGTTGGCTGTGCTGCACGATGTGAGGGTGCCTGGGCTGCTGGGGCGTCTCAGGCAGGCAGGTCCCAGTGTGTTGCCCTGGGTCACCCCCTTGCTTCCCATGAACATACCAAAGGCCCGTCCTGGAGGAAGGGAGCCTCATGGAGAGGTAGTGCCACCTTGTCCTGTTCCCTGGCCTCTGAACCCTAGGGCTTCTGAAATGGCAATTCAGCAGGTATACAATTTTATCAATTTCCAGCTGCTGTTGTTCAGTTTATTTTCTGCAGGCAGATGGCCTTGGATCATGACTGAAGCTGACCGCGTGGGAATCACTGCCTAGAGGGACAGCCAGAATGTTCTGGGAAGTTCTTTCTCCAATTTTCCCTTCATCAGGGTGGGGAGGAAGAATGTCAGGGTGTTTCACATCTATAGCAGTCAGAAGCTGCCACCTGGGAAGAGAAGAGAGAAACCAGATGAAGGAGGAGAACAGAAAAAAGCATGAGCCCTGAAATGCAGTATTTGAAGTCAGGCGTCCTTCACTGGTGATGAACACATTTCTCATATGGATCATAGATAGAAAGTCACCTGTATTCTCAGCTTCTGGCATTCATGTTTCTAGGGAGGCTTGTGTTTTGTGGTCATCTTTCCATCCAATGACAATATCGAGTTTTCAGAATTTTTGTATATTAAATTGAATGAGGAGATTGGACAGGTTTACTTGGTTTTGGCAAAGTGGCTTGTTATTCATGATGTATCATTCTTTTTCTATAAAGCCTCATAACTGTGTACCTAATAAATTAATATGTAAATAAAAATATAAACTCACATTTCTAGCAGAGTTTGTGCTTCTGCCTTTATCTCCTGTTTTTGAAATGCATTGTATAAGGTACCATGTGTTCCAAAAAATGGAATGAGTCATCATGAAATGGATAAATTCATATAATGAATCTTAATTTAATTTTCAGACTGCTTGAGATAATTTCAATGGGTTTGAAATAATGGTTCTTTTGGATGTTTCATGAGAGTTATTTCATCTGTTAACAGCATTTAAATGTTCATTTCTCATTTTCTGAAGACAAAGAATCTGTTAGTGCACACGATCCTGAACTAGGGTGGCATGATTGTGATGCCAAGCTGTCCTGCGTCACTGCTGTAATCCTACGTGGCTAAAGCAGCTTGTGCTGATTGTTCAGGCTTTAATGGAACTTCATAGAATTCATCACCAATGACCACGTCCTCTTTTAAAATGGTTGACTGGATCTCTCTGTTTTCTTTTTTGAAGTGTTGGCGTGTGAGACTTGGGCCAGAGTGCCCACATGGCTGTGGAGTCGGTGTGATTCATGACTGAGGAAACGCGGCCTCCACCCTCTCTCTCCTTGGTAAGTGAGACATCTAAATGAGAAGGGAAGAAACCAAAATTTTACAGACTGAAATATTTTTGCCAGCTTATGAGCTTTACTTCTGTTATTAAAAACGAAGGTGGGCCGGGTGTGGTGGCTCACGCCTCTAATCCCAGCATTTTGGGAGGCCAAGGAGGGTGGATCACCTGAGGTCAGGGGTTCCAGCCTGGCCAACATGGTGAAACTCCATGTCTACTAAAAATACAAAAATTAGCCTGGCGTGGTGGTATGTGCCTGTAATCCCAGCTCCTTGGGAGGCTGAGACACAAGAATCGCTTAAACCCAGGAGGCAGAGTTTGCAGTGAGCTGAGATTGACCACTGCACTCCAGTCTGAGCGACAGAGCAGGACTCCACCTCAAAATAAATAAATAAATAAATAAATAAATAAGTCAATAAAAAAAAAGAGTGAATGAGCAAGCTTTCAGATAGAGAAACCTTTCAAGTAAAACAATTTTGGTCGTATGCCACCGCTACATCACTCAGGAACCTGAAGACATGAAAAGGCTTAGATGCTTCTTTGAGTCTTCTGCGCCCCAGTGTGACTGCCTACCGGGTTTCAGTTTTGTCTCCTGTGGTTACCTCTGTGCTCTGCCCCCCAACTTATTTGCAGTGCATACCACTGTCATCTCACTTCCTGTTCTGGGACATTCTGCCGTCCCCTGCACCTGCTGGGTAAACCCTAAACCTCTCATGATACTCTCAGGGATCCTCCTGGTCAGGCCTCCACACAATTTCCTCCTCCCTGGGGCCAGTGATCTGTTCCCACCACCAACTATGCTTGTTTGGATCTTCCAAAGGCTGGCTCATAAATGCTGGCTTTACTGGAGCCTTTCCTAAACACTTGAGACCTAGGTGTTGCCACTTTCTGGGAAGACTAGAAGAAAGGAAGGGGTGAAGGGGGATAGAGGGCTGGTGGTGTAGGGGAGGAACAAGTAAAGTGAGGGAAAGTGACGGTATCATTCCATTTACTAGTCACTGCAAAGACACTGCCTTTGTTTGTTGACTTATTTATTTTTCTCCCTAACTAAATGACTGTCTCATTGTGGACAGGCTTATATTTCTTCCCAATTCACAAAGTGCTTTGCTGATTTTAGATAATCAAGAGATTTTCTGAGTAACTGGTGACCATTCCCACTCTCGGATTTTGAGTTCCCAGTCCCTGTTTTCTTCTATGAGGAAGGAGGCTAGATGGGTCTCAGAGCCGGGCCCTCTGTATAGATGTGTAGACGTGCTCAGCTGAGATGAGAGGCTCTCCTGTGTCGTCCTTACATTTTGCAGAAGAAACGGATGTCTGCATTTTGCATGTTTCTCCAGCCCACGTAGATTCAGGTTCACATAGTGTCTTAACTGGAAACTCCCGTTCCCTCCTCTATGGAGAACCACAGCACCTGAGAGCTGGAAGAATGACCGCATGGAGCCTGTGTTGGCTCGCTTTGGATGCTCAGTGGTCATCATGATATGTGATAGGTAGAGTTATTAGCTAATGTAAGTCCTCACTGTGTGCCAGGCCCTGCGCTGAGATGTTTTCAATTCTCATAACAACCTTTCAGGATTCTGTTATTATGGTCACTGTTTTAAAGATAAGCAAATGGAGGCACCAAAAGCTTAAGTAATCTGCCTGAGATTTGCAGTGAGTCAGAGGCAGAGCTGGGATTTGATTCTATCTTCTTAACCTTTACACAAAACTGCCTCTTAGCACTAACAATGCCTCCCTGGAATAAGCACAGTCAGACATTATTTTTTATTCCTTACTGGAAATACTCAGACTCGTACAGAGAAGCTCAGAACAAATATTAAGAAATCAGTTTTTCAAACAGTAATCTAAATCAAGAATTGGCGAACGTTTTCTAAAAAGTGTGAGAAAACATTTTAGTGCTTACAGGCTGTACAGTCTTTGTTGCATCACTCTGCCATTGTAGTATGAAAGCAGTCGTAGATATGTAAGTGAATGGGCATGGCTGTGTTACAATAAAACTTTATTACAAAGACAGGCGGTGGGCTGGATTTGGCCTCCAGGCTAAGCAGCCTTCTGAGCTATGATTAACATGATCCTTGCACTGCTGAAGACCTCATAGTATAGTGAATGAGAGTGTTTCGGGGGACAGTAGGTACTAGTCCCACAATGCAATTTATCTTGGATACTTGGATTTTAATTATCAACAAATTTTAATGAAGTGTTTTGTAACTGCAAACCTTACCCCTTGGAATAAGGGCATTTGATGTTCCATTGCTTGACATAGTCTATATGCCCCAAATGTATTAGTCTAAGTCTCACCTAAATTACGGCTTTGCTCAAATTAGGGCCTGATAAATATTATTTTCTTGATATTTTGTTAAGCTAGTATATATAACTCATTTATGAAATAAGTTTAGATGGTATTTCCTACTTTGGTTTTTACA
>NW_012101898.1:1672790-1673619 GCF_000951045.1 Mandrillus leucophaeus | reverse complement strand
ACAAGTTCATGTGTGTTATAAAGTCTACTAGAATATATATTAATATATACCAAACTCTAAGCAGAGATGATCTCTGGAGTACAGGTGTTTGTACTGTATCATCCATGTGATCAGTAAGATTTTCAGGAGTATTATTATTTTTACAATTAAACAAAATTTTAAAGGGCATTAATGTAGTGAATGCTCATTATTGAAAATATATAAAAGAAGGGGAATATTCAACTATAATGCCTCTATCGAAGACAATCACAGATGGCATTTAATGGAGACTTTTATGGAATATTTTTGATAAGCAGTTTAAAGAGTTGAGATAATAGTAGGCATACAATTCTGCAGACTGCTTTTTCATTTATACATACTTTCTCATATTATTGCAAATTGAAGAAAAAACGCTTATTTTAATGTATACGTAATATTCTATCATGTAAAGGCACTGTAATGCCATTGCCTGCTCTCTTTTGTGGAACATATGTTGCTTCCAGTTCACAAAAGTCATAGACCATGCTGAAATGCACATGACAAGGGTGATGGGAGACTTCATACGCCTGAGTTCCAATCCTACTTTCTCACTTCGGGCCGGTCACTGTATTTGGTGCATGAAGTACATGCTTCAAAACCAATAGCAATTGTTATTGTAATACTTTCTTTTAATTGAGGGTTAATTCATTAGCTCAGAAGGGCTATAGTTGATTTACTACATAAAACCCAGGGAGTCTTAAAAATCTGCCAGTTTGGCTTTGTAAAAGTATTGTAGATATTTATACTTGATTTATATGCTGGAGAATTTATTTTGCTAAAACAAATTTGAGTATCATTACTCAAAAACTTT